>NC_088932.1:38610000-38847500 GCF_038396675.1 Hydra vulgaris | reverse complement strand
ACTATTGAAATTCTAAACAATCAATCAAAAAACATTTTACTGAGCTGTTGCTATTGGCCTCCGAACGGTGTGGCCGAGAACATTAGCATATATTTTGAAGGAAACCTTTTCAAAAAAGACATCCTTAAAAAAAAAAAGAATTTTATTGTAGAAGATTTTAATATACCTTGCTTCCATTACTCCACGGACAATAAAGTTAAAAATTTTTATGATTCTATTTTCGAAACGGGAGCCATTCCTTTAATAAATCGCCCCACCAGAGTAACTCCAAAATCAGCTACTCTAATTGATAACATTGATAACTACTAATATTTTTAACAGTGACTTATATAAAGAACTTAAAAACAGACATATGTGATCATTTCCTATCTTTTTAACCATTTTTACCAGAACTTCAATTCTAAAATTATGACTAAAACTAACTTAAAAGTTACATTACGCAACTATAACAAAAAAAATGTTGAGCAACTTAAGTCACAGTTATAATTGCTTCATTGAAAGAACATCGATTTTAGTGATAACGCAAACAACATTTTCAATAATTTTTTCACTCTGTTTATGATACCAATAATGTTTATTTATTTTTTTACTCTATTTATGATGCCAAAAACAATAAATCAAAAAAACATTATTACTCCCTGGGTTATCATAGGTTTCAAAAAATCATCAAACTTTAAGCAGAAATTATGAACAGAATATTTAATAGACAAATCATCCGCCAATGAGATTACAAAGATTACAAAAATCTACAAAGGTTACAAAAATCTTTTTGAAAAAGT
This sequence comes from Hydra vulgaris, assembly GCF_038396675.1. Lineage (NCBI taxonomy): Eukaryota > Metazoa > Cnidaria > Hydrozoa > Anthoathecata > Hydridae > Hydra > Hydra vulgaris. The sequence continues at coordinate 38,846,721 of NC_088932.1, read as the reverse complement.
TCAAAAAACTTAAAAAAACATTATTAATCTAAAACTCTCATAAAAGCAAAAAGTTATTGTAAACGCTCCTGGGAATAAATAAAAGAAATAACCAGTAAATCAAAGCCATAATCAGGTTCCCTGCGACACATGATCAAAGTGGATAACAATAATATAAATAATTATTAAACAATAGCTCACGAACTTAATTAGTTTTTTGTTGAAAGTGGCCCTAAACTATCTAAATTATTTCCGAACACTGAAGCCTCATTTAAAGGTTACCTAGTAGCGATGGAAAATTGCATTCTCTTGGATGCGTTTTCTAAAGAGTTACTATTTGATGAGTTCGAAAAAGCTTTTTAAACACTAAAAAAAAATAAAGCAGTTGGACTGGATGAAATTAATGGTAACATAATTTTAGATTGCTTTGAGCAAATTTAATATTTTATTTTTAAATTCTTTAAATCATCAATCGAACAATGATTCTTTCCTGATTAGTTAAAAATTGCTATAGTTATTCCACTATTTAAAGGTGGTGACAAATTTGACATTAGTAATTACCGGCCTATCTCGATCTTATTTATATTTTTTAAAATACTAGAAAGAATCATGTTCAATAGAGTATTTATTTATTTTAGTTTAAACAATTTATTATAAAACACAACTCACATTAGGAGTTTTTATCGATCTTTCAAAAACATTTAACACTGTCGATCTTGAAAATTTGCTTTATAAACTTAATTTATACGGAATAAATGAAAGAATAATTAAATGGTTTCAAAGTTAATTATCTAACAGAAAACAATTTGCTTCTTGTAATGAACTTAATCATAAACAGTTTTTAAATGTTTCCTGTGGTGTTCTTCAAGGTTCTATCTTAGGCCCTCTTTTGTTTTTGGTAAATATCAACAACTTGCATTAAGCATCAAATCTTCTAAGTATTATGTTTGCTGATGACACAAACTTATTTCTCTCTAATAGTGACATTTATCCACTATTCCCCATGATAAACAAGGAACTTCAAAACATATCTAAATGGTTTGAAAGTAACAAATTAACATTAAATGTAAGCAAAAAAAAATGGACTTTTATCCACCCGCTCTCCAAAACACGTTCTCTACCCCCAAATCTGCCAAAAATTCTTATTGACCATATTGACAAAAGACATTTTGCGAAAGAGGCCTATACTCATTTAGTTAAAAGTAATTCAACTAAAACTTTATTATTCTTTTTTTTATAGTTATATAAGTTATGAACTTACTGCCTGGGGTAGCACTAATCAAAGCAAGTTACAATGTCTCTAAAGCCGTCAGAAACATGCAATTTGTTTAATTACTTTTGCGGATTGTTTCGCACATTCCTCAATATTTTTTAATCAAATGATAATGCTCTATATATATAAACTAAACGCATGTAAAAATTTATCTTTTGTTAATAAGTGGAAGTATGATTTTTCTCCTTTAATTTTTAAAGACCTTTTTATTTTGAAACCATTAAGCAAGTTTAACATGAGGAACAATAATTATTTAAATGAACCACTCTGACGAACAAAATCCAATCAATTCTGTCACTTAAAGCTCATCTCAGGAACAAAATTATTTCATCTCAGGAACAAAATTATTTTGCCTACCTTCAGCTTACCCCTTACTTACCCTGTTTATAAAAAGCAAAATAAAAGATTCCATTCTCTGTATTTAAAATATATTTTCAATTTATCTTGTGATAAAAAAATAATTTTTATTGTTAATAATGTTTAAGTTTTGTTTTATACTTGCTTAAAATTTATTTTCATTTGTTTAAGTACGATTTAATGTTTTTATATTATTTTTTATGTACTCGACGTTTTTATATATTTTTACGTACTCTCTTTTGTAAAAGGCTTCTGACTATAAGATTATGGTAATCTTTGTTTAGAAGCCTTGTTTGCATTTGAAAAATATGTAATTTATACATATTACGTTAAACGTAATATGTAATTTATACATATTACGTCAAACGTATGTCAGGGCTCGCAGGGGTGTGTTAAGAGTTCGGCTTGTTAGGCGCGTCGGCTAACATTCTTTTTAATAAAAATTTTTAAATGAAAAAGCTTTCAGATTTAAAGAAATACATTTTTTAATTTTATTTTGTAATTTCTTTTGTTATGGCTAAAAAATTATTATAAGTATATAGTTCCCATCTCGTTCATTTTTCACCGGCTTAGGAAATTAAGAAATATATGTAAAACGGCTGCTAAGTTTGTTTTCGATAGCGTCATTTCAGATCATATTACACGCGCCTAACTTCGCCCGTTTATTTGGCTGACGAGTTTTCAAAACGGTATAAAATCCTAAAAAATTATTTTGTTTTTTAACGTCGGTAGCGTAACTTCAAGTCAAATTAATCGTTAACTGATTGTTTATGTTTGCAGATTCGAAAAGAAACTTTCAACTGATCAATTTATAACTTTGTTTTAAACATGTCCTGCGTTTTTTTAGAGTAAGGTAAGGGAGTATTAATTATTAAATGTAAGGAAAATAGTTTCATAGAAAATCTAAAACTTCTCATTCCGTTTTGTGTAATTTCCTCCACAAATAAGATCTTTATGACTTAATGACTTTTCTAAAGTCAAGAAAGAGAAGTATTTCTGTTCAGTATAACATTCCATAGAACTGATGGAAAACTATGGCGTTAAAGGTAGCATTTCTCCACTTATTTCAAAAGTTAAAAAATAATAATAATAACATTCTTTATATCAACAACAGCAACAACATACTATTGTTGTTGCTGTTAATACAAAGTACATTTTTGTTTTTTAGTTTTAAAAAAAATGACTCATCTCCTCTGACAGAAAGTCAATCTACACTTATAAAAGTAAGCCAATTGTATTTGATATTGCAATAACTCAATTCATTTTCGTAGTCAAGCGGCAGTTAAAAGAGGATTCAACACCAACTAGAACATGTTACAACCTAATCTAATGAGTAAGTCAATAACATGCTACAGAGTTATATAAGACCATTTGAAAGCTCATGACTTCTATAATCTCTAAAAAACTAAGAGAATCTGTATATATGACAAAAGTTGACAAGTTGACAAGAGATTGAATTAGCAGATCAAAAAGAAAATATAGTTATTGATGAATATAGAAAAGTTATTTACTTACTTTAGTAAATAATATACAAGGAAGTAATGTAGTTTTATTTGCATTAAATTTATTTTACTTTTCTTTATATATATAACCAATAATGTAAAACAAAGTATTTCATAAAATCATACGATTCAGCTAGTGAAGCAAAATGTCCCCAGTGCAATTTTTTCATAAAATGCAAAGGTTTGAGTACATCTGGTCTGATTACCCACATGAGAGCAATCCATCGTATAATATTAAAAAATAAGAAGTAAGATGAAACATTTCGTGCAGAAGTTCCAAAAAACAAATAAAAGTAGACAGGTTCTTTAGGAATAAAGTATGGCATTTCTTTAAAAACAATTACAAAATCCAATGCAATACGTGAGTTTATTCAGAAACATGGTTTCCAAATGTCAAAAAGTCAAAACACAATCGCAAAACTTATAATGTTATTATAGATAAAAAAACGAGATAAAAAAAGAGCTGTGTAATAAAGTTTCTGTTTTGAAAAATTAAGGAGAAAAGTACAGAATAACAGTTTATGAATGGACTGACATCTCCATTAAAAGGTTTACCAATGTAATTCTTTATAATAAACTTGCTTATAAAATGGGTCTTTTTAAAATTGATGGTTGGTTTGATGCTTTAAAACCGAAAAAATAGTGAAACAAAAATTGACAAAACTTGGGTTGGATTTTATATACATAATTGTGTCAACTTACAATGGTACGACAAGAATCTAAAAATTTGCACGGATAATTCATGTAGATTATCAACTGTGCTACAACCACGGTTTTAATCTGGCCGTATCTGATGATTTCTACAAAAATTTACATACCAGCACGGTCAAGTGACGAATCAAATGAAGAAAATGCAGATGAATATTATAATCCAAATAATTCCGAAGAACTTCTTTTTAATCTTACCTTGGAAGAATATATTGAATCAGATTCTGATTATAATGACTATGATTGTTTTAAGTGATTGAATTGCAGCGACATTTTAAATGCTATTATTGAGAAAGTTGCTCACGGAAGCAGCAAAAGAACATTTTGAAATAACATCAAGTCTGTATTAAATAAGTCACGTAAACTGATTAAATTTTTCAAAGTTTCGAGCGTTCGTAGCTCCATATTGCAAAATCATGTTTTCAAACGAAAAAATAAAAACTGATGCTAAAACCTGATATTAAAGGTCAGTAGAACTCAGCATATTCTCATAATTGATAGGTTCATAAAATTAAAACCATGCATTCAAAAATCAGTTTTGAACATTGGAACAATAAGTTTTTATGGGAAAGTCGAATTTAAAGTTTTAGAAGATATTTTAAAAGTGTTAAAACCTATTGAAATGGCTGTTAAGGAGCTAAGTAAAGACAGTTCAACTTTTCTGACTAGTAAAGTGTTTTTGTTCAAAAATCTTTCTGAACAAACGTCAAACTTAAATGTAGTAATGCTAGATTCCTTTAATAATCGATATGATGAGCTTCAAGACAAGCAACAAAACTTAGTATCACTAATGAGAAATTTGAAAAACCCCAATTCAAATACGTCACAAACTAATGATGGCTTTAAATATTCATCAAAGTCAGCAATTATTCAATAAAAAATAATTAAAAATAAACATTTATCAAAGTATTGAATAGTGTCAATGTTGAATCATCGAATGAAAAAGTTGCTGAAGAAGCCAATAATAACCTTAAAGCACAATTACAACAATCCTTAACGAAGATGGGTTCTTTCCAAACCAAAATAAGTTGTTCTGATCAATTTTCAGAGATATTAAGGGAGTTTAAGCTGTTTGAAGCAAGTGGAATTTGAACATCGAATTTAAATAAGATTTATGCTGCTCTTAAAACAAATTCAATCCACGTCAACACCAAACGAAAAGTTTTTTCAGTTGCTCGTAACTTTTCAACTAAGCTTCGAAACCGAATGAATTTTGATATATTAAATGTATTTATATATTTAAAGTACTATTTTTGGAACGTGATCATATTGAGTTGTTACAGCTTGAAATAATTTTTAATACCTTAAATAATACATTTAATTTTTATATATTTAAAGTACTATTTTTAGAACGTGATCATATTGAGTTGTTACAGCTTGAAATAATTTTTAATACCTTAAATAATACATTTAATTTTTGGATTTTAAATAGTGAAAAAAAAATTTTTTATGTTTTTTATAAATACTGCGCAATACCAGTTTACACAGGTATTGAACTATTTTGGATTCCGAAAACCGGTATTATAATTTTTCGGTTCTTTTAAAAACTTTATATACTATTGAAGCAGAATTTATCTGAAAAAGAAGAAACAAAAAATGAAAGAAAAGATTAAATAATTACATGAGGCAATTGATTAATTGTTTGAGAAATGCAAAAAACTTTGAAGTTTTATAGATTATTTGACATTTTGTTTTTGTGACCTTTTATCTGTTGTTTCTTCTTCTGTTTAACATGGTGGTAGTTTTATCTGATGTTTTTTCTTCTTTTTAACATGGTATAGTTTTTTTTTAACTTTTATCATTATTTCAGTATTTAAAAATTTATTGAGACTTTTTATTGAGTTAGCTGATTTATTTGAGATATACTTTTGTTCTTTAAATTATAAATTGGTTTGAGCTTGAAATTCTTGTTTATAATTTATTTTCTTTTATAAACGATTTCTTTCATTAAAGCAGTTTACAGAGTAAACAAGAACAAAGCATTCTTTTAAATATTTTTCAAATACTAACAAGAATATAATAAATGTAACAATAGGACTTTATTTTAAAGCATATGGTTTGTCCAACACACTCTAACCCTTGCTAAGTTTAAAATGATTAAAAGTAACTGAAATGAAAATCAGGGAGTGCAGGATAAGAATCAGGGAACAATCAAAGAAAAATCAAAGAAATCTATATTAAGATACTATAAGACACCCTATATACAGGTATATATATGTACATATATATATATATATATATATATATATATATATATATACATATATGCATATATATATATATATACATATTTATATATATATATATATATATATATATATATATATATATATATATATATACATATATATATAGATATAGATATATAAATTTATACTTTTACACAAGTGACACCCTATTTAATTGGGTGATGATAAAATCTAAAGGTTTTATCATGGGCAACAACTTTAGCAAATTTTTAACTAAAAATACAAGTTGCTGCTCAGCAGCTCTCTGTCATTAGGCTTTGTTTGAATAAATTTATGGACTAAGATATTAAAATAAAAAATTTTAACCTGAAACTTTGTATTTTTTAACTTTTTGATCATGTTTATGTTGAATTAATTTTTCTTTCCTAGATTGATTGCTAATAATCAAAAAATTTAACTTGAATTATCAAAATTTACACTCTATGAAAAAATAATCATAAGAAAATATTTGATACTATATATTATCAGAAAGTATTTAAGTATTAAAAATAAAAGCAATAAGTAATGTAAATAATAAATATTTACTTCTTTTCCATAAGCATTACTTTCGAATCCCATATAACAAATACAAAGTATAAATAAAATTATTATAATAACAATGAATATAAAAAAAGCTTACTTCTCAAAAGCAATTAAAAATGTTAAGTAGCAAATATTCTAAAATTGTTTTGCAAATTGTATATGGTAACTTTTCCAGTTCAACTTGATTACAATAAATTTTATTTATCAAAATTTTAGTTATATATAGAGAGAGAATTTCCAATTTGGATTTTATGGTTTTCTATAATACCATATAATTTAATTTGACACAAAAATAAATCAAAGAAATCAGGAAAACAATGAAAAGTTTAATAATTTCATAAAAAACATATTTGTTGTAACTTTTGAAATTTAAATACAACCTTTATAATCACCATCACAATGATTATACATAAATAACGTCATTAATAAAGATGATGATTCTTAAAATTCAAAATACATAAACTTTTAATTTATTTATAATTTAATAAGCTGAAAAGCGTATTAGATTTTTCCGATCAAATTTTATATAATAAATGAATTCCTTACGAAATGTTGACTTTCAAGTAAAATTTGATCAACTTTAGTTAAAATTCGTATATATTGCATTATAACATTAATTTTAGTGTGTAATTAGTAAAAAAGTTTAAACCTCATATACTTTTCATCAAAAATTAATGTTGCTTTAAAAACTCTAACCTCGTAGGCGCCCTTAATTTTTACGATTTTATCCAGTTAGTGTGCGTTTTATTTCCATGCTTTTCTACCCAAGCATTTACTTCTTCTAATATAATTGACGTTCTTAGTTAAACATTATTTCATCTTCAAAAATTAGTTTTGAATTAAATAAAATAGGCAGCTTTGTAAGTTTTGTTTGAAAACACGTGGATTGAGATACTACGTTTACTGTTTAGTAAGTAGAATTTACTATATTTTGTTATTATTATTATTTTATTTCATTTTTTATACTCGATAAAAGCTAGATACAGTGCCGTTAAGATAGGAGTTTTATTTACAATAGTTTAAATAACCGATCCTTCTTCCGCCCCTCTAGCTGTTGTTATTGTTTTTTTTTTTTTTTTTTTTTTTTTTTTTTGTGCAACTTTTGTTATTTGATATTTCACTCTCGGTTTGCTAACTAATATTCATTATCTGATGGCCAGCTACAACAAGTCGTCTCTGATCGAATTTAATACGAGTGTGGATGATTTCTCTATGTGTTTCCCCAACGGTACATTTTTCAAATAGGTTGGTCAAGAAGGACAATCTCTAGTTATAAAACAACAAACAAGTTCTGGTCCATGCTTTTCTCCTCAAAATGTTTAGTCAGTCCAGTTTTAATTTAGTAAGGAGAATGGCTGAATGGGCATCTCGATGATTATACAACCGCCTAATACCATCTGTAAATTATCCGGCAGATTCTTTCTAGGAATCTTAAATATTATAAACGATGTCTTTGACGAATTTTTCGTGAGGCGATAGGACGATATATTTTCCTATATTGTATATATAATAATCCTATTTTATATTTTTTCACAGATATTATATAGGTTAGATATTAATTTGATAAATTTTTTGCGCTTTTATTTCTTTTTAAAAGGTTTGATACTGTTAATAGAAAAGAAACTTTTTTCGTTGATAAAGAGACATTGTTTTGATCTTGCTTCCCCAAGTTATGTTGGATATGTAAGACCAAAATTTATAGTATTTTCAAGTTTTTTTGAGATAGTAACGGCTCAGCTTTAAAACACACGTTTAGATTTTCAGATATTTTAGAGTTTATGGCGTTTATGTTGATTGTCAATAAAATACTTTTGTCTATTACTACTCCAAGAAATTTAATTGTTCTTTAAATTTTTTTGTAAATGATACTAAGTGCATGAAGAACTGATGGAATTTCTTTGGTGCTTTTAATGAAATATAATATATTCAGTTTTTTGTGCGTTAAAGTATAACTTATTAACACATGGATACGGAGCTTATTACAGACAAGTCAAAGCGAAAACTTGGCTTTGAAAATAAAGGCAAAGGGAACACAACTAGTAGTATTTTTATCGAACCCAGATTTAGGTGGTGAGAATACGGGATTGAATATTTTTTAAATACAAAATAATATATTTTTAGTAATTTGTTATATTGTATTTTATTTGTCCCACTTAAAACAACGTCAAATCAAGTTGAAAATAAAACTCCGTGGGTCGATGACGAAAACATAGCATTCAATTCGTTGGGCAGTAAATATGGCTACATTTCAATTCAATGATAAATGTTAAGGAGTTAATATCATATTATTTTGCATTTTTAGCGAAATTTTAGTGTTTGTTTTAATTTATGCGTTAATATAAAGTACGTTTTTTTTAATGAAATTTTTTTTATCAAGCCATTTACCACTAAAATTCTTTAAATTTTAGCGTAGTTGAAATCAGTGTTGATAAACAACTTTACTTTTCTAAAATTTTTTTTATTCCGCCTCCGATGGCTTCTACCTTTTTATTGGCAGCCGAAGTCAGAGTTTTTATTTTTGGAGACAAAATGTTTTGGAGGCCGACGATAATTGAGAGAAGCCATTGGTGGCCGTCTCCGGAAAAAAATTTGTAGCCAAAACCATTTGTAGGCCGCTCCCAATAGCTTCTGCCTTCAAGATGGCTGCGGAAGCCAAAATGGAGGCGGAAGTATTTGCCTTCCGCCGGCGAATGTTATGAAAAATAGTTGCACACCTTGTCTTTAAGTTAACGAGCAGTTAAAATATTAACAGAGAACAAATGTTAAATAATTGACTTCAAAATTTTGTTTTGTTTAAATTATTGACAATTTAAAAAAATTTTTGAAAAGAAATTATAATTTTAACAGAGCAGTTGTTTTTCTAGGACTCAAATATATTTATAACTTTTAATCTTTTTAAACTTTTTTTTTTTTTTTTTTTTTTTTTTTTTTATACTGTTATTTAGGTGCCCCAAGAAGACCTAACGGTCTTGTCACAGAGCACCGCGGATGTGCATTTAACCAGAAAGTTCACGCCTCCTTCCTTACCGTGACGCGAAAATATGTCCAAGGCTCGTTTCGAACCTGGATCTCTTGCTTATAAAGCAAGCGCTCTAACCACTGCGCCACGGCCGCACTTTAAATCGCTTAAAACTATAAAACGTGTATAAGGTAGATGAGTCGATATATTTAAAGGTTTTAAAAGTATACAGTAAAATATAAGTTATAGTTATAATAGTATATATATTTAAAGTTTGGAAGCTTTTTTTTTTTTAATTTGGCAAACTACTAGCGTAATATAGCGTGGTCGCAAATTTTTAATAGAGATTAGCAGATAATTTTTTAATAACTTTTACGATGTCTAATTATTTAAAATAAGTATTTAACGTTATGGCAAATGATAAAATAGAAGAAAACTTTAGCATGTTGACTTGTTCTAAAAAACTTAGACCAAAATCAGTCAATTTAATTACTTATTATAATTTTTTTTTTTTTTTTTGTCGAAGAGATTTATTCGCCAATGGCATTGAACAGGGTTGTTACGACATAATATGTCTGGCAGATCTGTCAACATATTTTTAGACATTTTCTGCCGACATAAAATACGTCCCACATATTTTCTATGGACATAATTTGACATAATTTTAACTTTGTCGGAATCATTTTCTGCTGACATAAAATGTCATACATATTTTCTATGGACATATTTTGACATAACTTTATGTCTGAATTACTTTCTGCTGACATAAAATATATCAGACATATTTTCTATTGACATATTTTGACATAATTTTACGTCTGACATATTATTTTATTTCAATCTAACAAAGTTATTACGCATTTCAGCTTAATTGAAAGAGTAAAACAAAAATAGTCTAACAAATTTGTTGCATTTTTGCAATCAGTTATGCTTTATAAAACTTTTGTTTTAATCCCTATAAGCAAACATCAGTTGTTTCATAAATGTCTTTTTCTGCCCTTTTTAGCGATATATTGTTTGATAGTATTGACTAATATTGACTAGTTTTGACGCATCATTTCATAGTATTTGATAGTATTGATTAAAATTGATTAGTATTGGCAATTTCCGTTATAAGAATGTAAAAACCATCTCAAACTGAGTTTTTATAATTGAAAGTGGTTTTTATTAGTATGACTAAACTAAAATTTTTCTCTTGATTAAAATAATAATAGAAAAAAACATTTTCAGTTGTTTTAAATTAATAGTTGATCTTGAAAAAGGTTTCATTATGAAAAATTGAATTCAAAAGGTTTTAATAATTTATAGCAAATTACAAATAATATACTTATAGTTATAATAGTTATGATATATTTAACATTAAAAAAACTGACAATTGCATTATAACTGCATAGTTAGCTGACATAAACTTGCATAAAATGTTTTGAGTGGAATATATATTTTAATAATTATTTTTTTTGTTTTCCTTACGATTTAAAGTCAAAAATGAAGAATAATTTAATAAATGAACAAGTGAAAACTTAATTTAAAACTAATAAAAAAGAACGAAAATGTAAAGTGTGCAAAAAATTTTACAAAGGCAAATTATGTAACCTCAAAGATTACCTTCTTCGAAAATAAAAAGAAAAAGCCGACGAAATTGAATTAGTTGAAGCTACCCCAGCTACAAGGCATTGAAATGACGATGAAATTCAATTAATTAAACGAATCAAGCTAAAAGTTGATGTAAATCAATTAATTAGAGAAATGATTCGATTAATGATGCACCGTAACTTGTCTTTAGCATCAGCTGATGAAATCGGACAAATGTCTTTAGTAAAAAAAGCACCCAAAAAATTTAATATTTTTATAAATCGTCACAGCATGAAACGCTACATTCAACATGCATATGAAAATATTTGATTACAAATGAAAGTAATCCTTTAAATTTATGATGACGAGTTTATAGATTTCGAAGACGAAATCTATAAATTCGCCCTATAAAATTGATATTAACGCTTTAGAAAAGGAAGAAGGGAATTATAGTGAAGCCCACACTGTTTGCGTTGAAAAATCGGTTGGATTGTTCTGTTCAGCCATGTTTTGTGGAGTACATGTGTGTCAGCTAGCTGCCAAGCACGTAACATCAATGGTTGAAGATGCATTGAATAATATAAGAAAGGTTGCTATTGAATCCAAAAAAGTAGCACATATTCAAACATATAAAAATCTAAAAAAAGTATTAGACATTGCATCTCGTTGGGATTCCACTTTTTTGATGATAAAAGATTTTCATACCAACGCAGAATCATATCAAAGGATAAAGCACGACAAGCTAAAGTTAAAGGATGCATCATGGAGCTTAATAGATGAATATTTCAACGAATTTTTACCAATACATTCGGCCATGCTGAATTTTCAATCACCAAATTTATCAATGAGTGAATTCTACGTTCGATGGATTCAAATGAAAAAAGAAATTGAGGACGTTCCAGCAGGTGATTTGGGATTAAAATTATTACTGACCAACGCAATTAATACACGAGAACAAGTTTTTTTTTAATGTGAAGCATTTATTGCTGCTTTAGTTCTGGATCGTAGATTTTGCTTTATATTGGGTCATTAACTCTTTAATACAGAACTGTTGAATAGAGGAATCACTCAGTTGATCAGGATCCATCAAAAACTATGCACTCGACAAGAACAATCATATTCTTCATCAGCAGAAGAATCCATACAAATAAATGCGTCATATTCATCAAATACTTCTGAAGAGATGATTCTGATGAACTCAGAAAAAGTTGAAGCTGAAAAAGTACGCCGTTTCATTAAATATACTGGAGGAGGAACAAGGCAAGGTATTGTTAATGCGTCTTCAGAATCAGATAAAGATATTCGTTAACTAATTTAAAAATGGGTTCTTAATGAAGCGCAAGTGACATAAGACGTTGAGTTCAACATTCTTGCCTACTGGAAGAAAAATCAAAAAACAAAATGGGATCGGCTCTATGAAATTGCGCAAATAATTTACGGTGCAGCGTTCTCCAGCGTAAAAATTGAATGTGATTTCTCTGGATTCGCTTTTGTTTATAGCCATCTACGTACTCGCATTTCAAACGATTTTTTAAACTCTATCATGGTGATAAAAAACAACCTGGATTTAATTGATAAAATAAAATTCGTTTAAAAAACTCGTTTACTTATTCAAAAAACAGTTCTCATTTTCTTTTAGTCAAACAACTGTTTTTCTACAAGGTCTCTTAATTTGCAATAGAATCTTTTGAGATTCAGTTTTGTCTTCATAGAATATTTTGAGATTCCACTTTTCATAATGAAAACTTTTGAGGAATTGTCAATTATTTTATTGTTAAATAAACAATAACTATTATAACTATAAGCATATTATTCGTAATTAGTTATAAATTATTACCGGTTAGTTTTCCTTATATGAATTGAATGAGCGGAATATAATTTTTGCGAAATATTTCAAATTCTTTAGCTTAAACGAATTTAATTTGGCATGAAATTTTTGAAATTATGTGATCCGTTTTTTTCATAGAATCTTTTGAATTCAATTTTTCAAAATAAAATCTTTTTCACGATCAATTATTATTTAAAAATAATTGAAACAGTTTTTTTATTATTATTTTAATCAAAAGAATAATTTTAAGTTTATTCATACTAATAAAAACCACTTTCAGTAATAAAAACTCAGCTTGAGATGGTTTTTACATTCTTATTACGGAAATTGCCAATACTAATCAATACCAATCATTACACTATCAAATATTATCAAATGATGCGTCAATACTAGTCAATATTAGTCAATACTATCAAACGATACATCGCTAAAAAGGGCAGAAAAAGACCTTTATAAAACAACCGATGTTTGCTTGTAGGGATTAAAATAAAAGTTTTATGAAGCAAAAAAGCAACAAACTTGTTAGACTATTTTCACTTTACTCTTTAAATTAAGCTGAAATGCGCAATAAATTTGTTAGATTGATTTTTTCTTCAAGAATATCAAACAGCAAATATGTCAGACATAAATTATGTCAAAATATGTCCGTAGAAAATATGTCTGACATATTTTATATCAGTTGAAAATATTTCAGACATAAAATTATGTCAAAATATTTCGACAGAAAATATGTCTGACATATTTTATGTCAGCAGAAAATAATTCAGACGTAAAGTTATGCCAAAATATGTCAATAGAAAATATGTGGGACATATTTTTTGTCGGCAGAAAATATGTCTCAGACATATTTGACAAATAACAACCCTGGCATTGAAGTAAAATTTGTAACTTATAACTTTTGTTATGAATAATAAATTTGCTAATTTATTCTACTCAATCAATTAGTTTTTAAAAAAAATTAGAATTTTTTTAAATACTCAAAACTTTTGCAAATAATTATATAAAGTAAAACTTGATGTCAAATAAAGGACATTTGTTTGTAATTAATATATATTTGCTTTCAAGCAAACGAGCAACTATTATTCATTACATCTGCCGGTGGTAGGCAAATATTTCTGCCTTCAATTTGACGGCTGCAGCCAGTTGTGAGACAGAGACCATTGGAGGCAGCCTCCAAATAATTCTGCCTCTACAATTTTTTCTGGAGGCGGCCACCAACCCAGAAAACTCGCCATGCTTGGTCTATGCATAGCCCACCATCGGCGTCATTACTGGCCCACCATTAGCCATTACTCACCGTTTAAGGCATGGTCCATGCATGGCAGCCGTTTTTCAAACGGCGTTTAGCCGATGCTTTACCATTGCCTTTTTTTATGCTACTTTTTGTTCATTTTGTTTGTTTTAACATCTATTGCTATTTTTATAAATTACCAATACCTTAATAAACGTGAGATTTTAACTCAGAGACTCGATAAAGAAGTAAAGCAAGTCATGAAGAAGAAGGTGAAGTGGGGTGATATTTGCGTACTTAAAAAATTCGCATGAGAGATATAAAATGGACTGAGGGATTTTTTAAACTATAAATATACAGTCATTTTAGCAACAAGTTTTATATTACCAAAAAGCTTTATTTCAATAAAATTGCATTGCAATACAATGTCTATAAAAGTTTAAGGTTAGCGAACGGTTAAACTTCTGTCATCATTTCAATTTGATGCTTGCATGAACTAATGCTTGGTACTTTTCGATATCCATATATTTCTGCCTGTCAAGCTGATAGATTTAGAAATTACAACCAAATCACCCAAAAAAATTGCCAAAAGTGAAGAAATTGTAAAATAATTATAAAATTGTAACCAAAATAGCTAAAAGTAAAGTAGTTGTAAAATAAACTATAAAAGTTAGAGATAAGATTAAATAAGAAAGTAATAGATTTATCTCTTCTACATTATGTAATACATATTTTTATACATTTTACATAGGGAATTCAAAAATAAAAAAAAGAAGTATAAAAAATAAAAGGACACAACAACAAAAAAACTCATTAAGTGCATATATATATACATTTGATGAGTTTTTTGTAGTTGTTTTCTTTTATTTTATTTATCAATTTCTACATTAATAAAATATCTTAGGTTGCAATATAAAAAAAATATCTTACGTTGTTTATCCAATAAACCAGAACTCATTGACTCCATAATAACATTAGATAATTGAGTTGTTTTCGAAAAAATACTCTTAATAAAATACTACATATAAAAATTATAAAAACATATTCCAATTATCTTAAAACTACAAACACATTGTGATCTACACAAATGTAACTATAAATGTTCTGTTTTTCAATAGAAGATTTCAATAAATTAAACATGTTTAACTTGCAAAGGAATAAAGCAAAAGCATAAAGGAAGATCATCTTTAATATTTGATATCTTCATGTGTTAACGCTTTATAATATTCGACCTCCGATCTAACTGCAATCTTTTTCTCATGACAATGTGATTGACGATGTGATCCTGACCAGGTGACTTAAAAGTCATTTACACAGTTTTGCACCTAATTTCTAATAATAAATAGCTATTAAACCACTAAACTTACATTAAAAAGTAGCAATATATTTATATATTATAATTTATCTATAGATTAAAAGACTAATTTACTCACAGTATTGCGTTATCTTCATTTTACCTTTTTACATTATTAGTTTTCATTATTCTTGATTACAATTTTAAGCTAACATCAGTTTAATTTTCTAATCTTGGTTATATCTTGTTTAATCTAAATTAAACATTCAATTATAATTTTTAAATCTTGATTTAATCTTGATTATATTAGCTAACATCAATTTTAAACATTCAATTAAATTCAAACTATTAACTCAATCACATCGTTTTTTATGTATGTAAAAACATTTAAAAAAACTGAACAAATGATAATAATGATGATGAGAGCAATTATGATTCTACACTTATTGGCATAATTAAAAGGATATTGTTTAATTTACATACCATTTAAACCAAATCATGCAAAATGAATGCCAGGTCAAACTTGTAAAACAAGTATGAAATTGTAACCAAAATAAATAAAAAGAAATAGAGTAAACGAAGGGATAAAACATAAAATAAACTGTAAAAATGAGTATAAACTATAAAATCCAATACTCTGTAATGCTTGACTAATACAATAAAAATATTGTAACAATAAAAACATTATATATCAAGAAAATATTCAAAATATCCAAAAAAAGTTAAAACAAATAAAAAAACTATCAAGTATTTTTAGCTTACACTTTGAAGGTACGTTTTGCATAACCATCATTTCTGCACAACCACCATTTCTGTCAGGAGTTTGCATTAGCCATCACTTTATGGACCTTTCGACATTTGTATGATAAGCTCCTTTTTTAAATTTTTGAACTGCAACAGCTAAATTTAAAACAAGGTATTTAGATATGATCCACTTAAATACTAAAAAATAATTGTCTATTAATTTACTTACCCTTGATTATGCCAGGAATTTGTTTTAACTACAAGGGAGTGCTGCAAAATCAACTATCTTATAGCCTGCTATTACAAGAAAGTGCCGCAACATTGACTCAGGGTTTAGTTGGTGCAGAGAGTCTATTAAATGATAAAAAAAAATAAAAACATATTAAAAAATTCCTTATGTTTACATTAAACAATCCCCACTATGAGCAAGTCTTACAGCTGCGAAAAAATAAAACTATTTTATGTCGCTAAACTCCAGGTTTACCCATTTGTATAATTAAATGATATAAATATCTATCTGTCTACATATATATATATATATATATATATATATATATATATATATATATATATATATATATATATATATATATATATATATATATATATATATATATATATATATATATATATATATATATATACTATATTTAACATTATATTTATGTATATATAATTATGATGTAAATATATATCTATACATATTAAATTAATATTATGTTTATGTATTTATGTATATATATAATTATATAAATACTCAAATATAAATATACCTATATCATTTATTTATACTATAAATGATATAAATATAAAATAAATAATATAAATGATTTGTGATCCTCAAATCATACTATTAGCGTAAAATTAACAAGTCATTATGTTTCTTGCTGAAACATAATACTTGCTGAATGTTATAATCAATGACAATATTCATTACTAAATAGTATAACCTATGATTGTATAATCTATATAATATAGTATAACTTATGACAATATATTACAAATGGTTGGAGATCCTCAAAAAATATTTACTTGCTTAAAGTAAGTTTTTATTTTAAAAGTAATACTTTTAAAATAAAATCAAATATTATAATATTATATAATATATTTAATAAATATTGTGATATTATGTAATATATTTAATATATTTAATAAAAATTCCACATAGAATATTTTTCGTTGCCGCTATATCTTTAAGGAAACGGTTGCCATTTTCATCTTTAACTGCACCACAGATATGGGGAAAGAAGTCAAAATGAAAGTGCAGAAAGCAAACCCTAATGTTGTAGCCTATCTTCTGATATGCTTACAGAATTGTAACAAATTTCTCAGAGTAATATGCATTCTTATTTTCTGAAAAATTCTCAATGCTAATTTTAAGGATTTGGAGACACTCTTTTCAAAATCTCAGAAGGTCTGATACAAATGTTGTTGTAACTGCAATCAAGAGACTTCGAGGAAGGGTTTACTTTTTCTTTGAAGTGTTCCTTATTTGTTAATGCAGTTTTGAAATCTAGAAGCACAATTATGGCAAAATATATTTGGTCCCCAGATCTTAGTCTTCAATTTTGCATCCAAATTCGACGGCTAAGAAAAAAAGAAAACATTCCTGTGTCGAAAAATGTCGCTTTACCGCACAATTTACAAAACGTATCAGTGCAATTTACACACTTTAGCAGCATTTCAATATAACGAATTCTAATTGATACGAAAAACTCTTATTTACACACTTTAACTGCAGATTTTTATGTCATAACTTGTAATTTATAAATCATTAAAAAAAAATAAAAAATAACACAAAGTTATGAATAAAAATTGAAATGTATTTTTACGACTAAGTGTTTTTTACAGGACCTTCTGAATTTTAGAAGGTCTAGTTTAAGAATCTAAAACGTTCAATTTATTCAAATAATTAGTGTCTGCGTGAAGCGCGATTTGATTTGGATTTTGCGACCACGAGATGATGAACCCTTTCTTGCACCACTAGAAAAAACATCGTCTTCCTCCGTGAACCATTGCTTAGACAATCGAGATTCATCATAAAAATTTTGTAAATCGTGATTTGAACTAAAGAAAATAAAATGAAAAGATTTTCTGTTATATTGTTAAAGGCTTTATGTCACTACAGTTTAATACGCAAAATATATTTTTTAGCTGTTAATGTTACAAGGCGGGGGTGTTAAGTGTATTTTTTATATTATATATTTATTTATTTCTATTTATAAGTATACTAAAGAAAGTATTATATATTGTGCATACGCTAAGCTATTCTCGCTATCCTCAAAACATTAGATTCAGAAGTTCAGCGCTTTAACCACTACGCTTTCGCAGCACTTTAGAAAAAGACACTACAAGAAAACAAAAATAAAAACACAATTGCTATATTTTTGCAATAAACAATTACCTTGCTTCATCTGAAAAGTTATGAATAAAAGACTGACGTTCATCATTTGAAAAGTCATCCCACTTCATCCAGGGTCTTGGATTAGATTGACGCATGGTTTCATCGTTTGAAAAAACATTATCTTGTTCCATCCAAGCTCTAGGATTAGATTGATGCATGGTTTTATCATTTGAAAAAACATCATCCTGTGCCATCAAAGCTCTTGGGTATATATCACGCACACGTTCATCATTTAAATATTCATCACCTCAAATCCAAGTACCTGGTTTGAATTTTTGTTCGGGAGTATCGTTTTAAAAACTATTGTCTAAATTCTCTGATGGCACTGATTGAGGAAACGGTTTATCTTCAAAACGTGATTTTGAATTTTAATTTAGTCTAGAGAAATGTTTTAAAATGTCTAATGTTATTTGATTAAATTGATTTAGCAAATGATTATAAAAAAAAAAAAAATTTTTTAATAGCGCTTAGTTTTTTGCTTCGTAGTTTTAATACTTCTTAGTCTTTTTGAGTTTCTGCGTTCTTTATTTTTATTATTAAAACAAACTTTTTATAAAATGTCGTGAACATTTTAAAATTTAAAAGACTTTTAGGTAAAATTTTTGATTTTAATTATTTTTTAATTTCAGTAATAAGGTAAATGCTTACCATCTTTTAATTGACTGATGGTGGTTGTTCGAATTCGAACTTACATTTCACAATTGTATTTAACATTCGCGCTTATAAGGAGTACTTTATGAATTTTTTTTTAAAGAGCATGGGATCGTCCATAAATTACGCCACGCAATTTTCGACTGTTTTGACCTCCGCCTACCTCGTCACAATATCGTAATACTTTATATACTCTAGAGATATGTTTTAAAACGTTTAAAGTTAATTGATTAAATTGATTTAACAAATTATTATTTATAAAAAAAACATTTTCTTTTAGTACTGCCCTCTCATACAAGTACAAAGGCCAAATATAGGTTATGTCGCTCAAATAAAAAGTCATCAATATGTAAAATAGTTTGTTGTTATGCAAAATAAGGTATCTATAGCAATCAAATAAAAAAAAAACCTCTATTATTAATAAAAAAAATATCCCCTATATTATTATATGCTTATTTCAATATCTTTATAGGAAGCACATATTTTATGGTTGTACTTATGCCAAATTTGGTTAGTATGTTCTGTAATATAAAGCTATATATCAATTTTTTTTCAAATTTGGCTATTCTGGTCTCCTGTGCTTTGGTCTTACACTTTTTTTCCAAAGTTTTTATTTTTAATATAAAATATATTTTTTTAAATATAAAATATAAAAAGCAAAACTTTAAACCTTCCCGAGATAAAAACTAGTTGTTCTTGATTAAAGAAAAAAGCTACGATCCTTGATTGCAGGTTGTGCTAAGTTAAATATGCAAAAAAATAGCAGACAAACAAATGCAAAAAAAAATTTTATATATTTGTTCTTCATAAACACACATCACGTAGGTCCGTTGCCCGCTATACACATCACGTAGGTCCGTTGCCCGCTGGGTAGGCTTCATGCTTAAATGTCAGTCACTGACTTGACTATTTTCAATTATTTTTTCACGAATAGTTTAGTAAAATGAGAATAAAATGTAAATTATCAGATTTCAACTTTAATAAATGTTTTATTGTTTATTTATATTTGTATCAAACATTAAATTATTGGTATCATAATGAAATTAGTTAAAAGTATGTTGATTAAATGTTATTAAAAATAAAATAAACTTAATTAAAATAGATATATTTTATGCCTATACATTATATGCCCACCTATGGATGCACCTCTGATTAAAGAACATACCGAGGGTATACTGCCAGAATGCACTAAATCATTTTTTGTTAGTTTTGAGTTAAGTCAACATAAACACTCATTATTATATGCTTTATCACTTCCAAAACGCACCAGACCTTATATTCGTATAACTATAAAAATAAAAAAAAACTTGAGTCATATTCTAACATTTCATTTCAACAAAAACGCATCATGTATTCTGCCTGAACAAAAAGCAAATATTTATAGTACTATTATACAGGCAAAACGCACTAAATCGACTTAGTGCGTTTTGCCTGTATCTATGAAACTCTGTTCTATGGATTATACTATGACTGCATGTACTAAGTCATATTGACACATCAGTATCAGTTGTTTTACGTTTCTTATCAAAATAAATAAAAAATGCCCCAGTCTTCGAGAGCAAAATTAATCGTTAAAATGAGTTTATTGTCAAAGAAATCAACTGCGGGTAAGTTAATTATCTTATGATATATTATTGTTTAGTGCTTTGCATTGCAGTAAGCACTTGTAATTTTGTGGATATGTTTGTCATTGTTTGAAATCAAACTATGAAAATGAGTAGATAAATGATTTAACTTGTAATTTATAGTATGTTTACATGATTTTAGTTTTAATTACCATATACATTAAAAATTTTAGGTGAAAGTTTATTAACTAAAGAGGGAACTAGAATGTTCAACAATGCATCGGACAGAAAACTAATTGATTCCCCACTTGGTAAATTGATATTAATTATTAAACTTTATGTACAAGTTTTTATAGAAAAATGAGTCAATAGTCATTTGCACTCAATTTTTTGAGATGAGAATATCCTACCATTTATGCAGAGAACTGAAAACAATCGGAAGATTCCCATTGAGATTAACCCTGCAGAATCAACAAACAAAGCTTCTTTTAACGTGACAGAATTTGAAAACTTAGGTAAATATAATAAAATAATTAAACGCTGATTTCGTACAAAAACTCCACCAGTTTTTTATACAAAATATGGAATTTTAATGATTATTTTTAGTACTGTATTAGTTGGACCATTATTTCAATTCATGTTACAGGTAGTGACTTAGACGAAAATCAATTAGATGTGTGAAGCCAATTGGATGATAATGGATTGATGGATTGGTTTGATGAAAGTGAAGGTTCTTTTATACAAAACCAGTCGAACGAGTGTATTTTAGATGAAAGTACTGGCTGCTTTGTTTCTTCAATTCATAGTAAAGAAATTTAAAACAATAAAGATATAAGTGTAGTAGAACACATTTTTATTGATATAACGGGAAACTTTGAAGTTATTCGTAATGATTGTGAACAAGAAATTAATTACACAAATAATCAAAATAAAAGGTGGAAAAAGGCTGCCCCAGAAATGTGGAAAAAAATATATATATAAAAAAAACAGGGATAGTTGCCTGCCTTATTTAAATAACAAGGGTATTGTCGATGTCAAGCTACCAATTCCATTAGGTTTCATCAGTGCAAATTCGACTGTATGAACTTTACAGAAGAAGATAGACTTCATATCTGCAAATCATTTTGGGGGTTGTCTTTGTATGAAAGGAAAAAGGATTTTACCTTCAAAATATAGCAGAAAATCCAACTGTTCAACGTGGATCGAGAAATGAAAATGCAGCACCACGAAAAAGTGCAAGATCATATTATTTCAGGAAAGCTCACCAAAATGTAAGGGTTTGTCAGTTATTTTTCTTGAAAACCATACGCATTTCAAACAGGCAGGTTATAAAGCCTTTAATGGTAAAAACAAATTGGGGAGTTATTTCTCCCTAACTGACATGCGAGGGAAGCACAGGCCTTATAATAAAACAACAAATCAGGCCATTAAAAATGTGAAACAACACATCGAATCTTTTTCTGTAATGGCAAGCCATTACTCAAGAAAAGATTCAAAAAAAAATATTTGGAGTCAGGCCTTTTGATTGCAAAATTGTATAGTCTGTACAAAATACAATGTGAGGAAATAAATCAGAATCCTGTAAGTTCAATAACTTACAGGAGGACATTTTTTACAGACTATAACTATTCGTTTTTCAAGCCAAAAAAGGACCAGTGCACTCTATGCAATAAATATGGGGTAAAGAATGATGTTGACAAAGCAGAAACAAATATAGAGTATGTTGCACATCTGCAACGCAAAAAAGACAGTTTGGTGGAGAAGGATTTGGAGAAAAAGAGGGCTTCAAAGGATCCCACCTTCATGACTGTGATATTCGACTTACAGAGCGTTCTGCAGGTACCATCTTCAGAAGTGTCGTTATTGTATTATAAGAGAAAATTAAATTTGTACAATCTAAAAATTTATGAAGGTGTCCAACCAAATAGAGGCTTCTGCTTAGCGTGGGCAGAGATAAGTGGAAATTAAGGGAGTTGCGAGATCGGTAGCTGCCTATTGTAGTATATCACAAATCGTTTGCTTCCACATGTCAAACATTTGCCTCTATTTTCTGACACTTGTGGAAGACAAAACAGAAACATACAGGTAGCAAGCTTATTTCTCAATATGGTGCAAACCACCGAATTGAGCATCATTGAGCAAAAGTTTTTAGAGAGTGGCTACTCGTATATGGAGTGTGATTCAATGCACAGTGCATTCAAAAAAAAAAAACACTTCTGTGTTCTGCGTCAATGATTGGCTCAATATATTTCGGTTGGCTAGGACGGAGAACTCAAAAAAAAGTAAAACTCCATATGAAGCACATGAACTCTACCATTACAACATGTTAGATCTTATGGCTTTAGCTGATCATCTCATAACAAATAGATCAATTAATACAGAAGGAGAAAAAGTGGATTGGCTCAAAATAAAAATTCTTCGCTATGAAAAGAAATATCCATTTGTAATACAATCCAAATATAACTACTCTGATAATTTTAAATGTTTGAATGTTAAGTATGTTTCAAGACCAAGTCGGGTAAATAAAACTTTTGTTGATATTAAGGACATCGGGAAGAATTATGCAGAACCTTTAAAAATTAGCTGTTCAAAAAAAAAAAATTTGATGGGACTTTGTTCAAAAATAGACATCCCAAGTGTTTTCCACGCCTGGTTTCAACAAATAAAGACTGCTACGGTTGACGACCATATTACTGATTGTTTGCCAGATATCGATAGCAATTTAGAAAATTGACTTTGAATTTTTTATGTTAATTTTATTCTACTTATTTTTATGTCTTCAAATTTATTGTGATAAATTCATTTACATTTATGTTAATTGTATTTTTTAATGTTTCTTTTTTTTTTGCATTTTTGTATAATTTAGTGTATTTATTCCCGCGGTATTTTGTATAAGTAATTATAAATTTTCGTAAAATAAATCTTTGTTTTGTAGAAAACTGACTTATTTACACTATCCTTTCAAATTTCAAGAGCTAGTGTTCACAAAATTAAATTAGTCCAGAGAGTAATGGAAAGAGGCGTGTTAGGGAACTTATTCAGACACACTTTCGATAGTGTATTTTGGAATTGTATTAAAGTTGTAATCCTAAGAGGGAAATATCTCGAGAAAAGTAGTGATGGGCTGGCTATGCGTGTCGAAGAGATGAAGGCAAATGGAGCACAAAGGTAACAGTGGAGATCTAAATTAAGAAGAAGCGTGGGTAGACCAACAATGAAATGGAGAGACGTTATTGCTGAGGTATCAGACAGAAAATGAATGACACTTAGAGGGACAGAGGCAAGTAATTAGGGAGGCCTATATCGAGCATTGGATTGATATGGGCTGATGAAGAAAAAGATCACAATTATGAAAATATACATGTAAAAAAGCAGTGCAATCGCTCAAAGTCAATTAAATGTTACAAATACTTACAACTTTGTACTGATTCAGTTTACCAGGAAATAATCGCAAAAATATACTTATATGGTATTATTATATGTATTATATATCAAAAAATAATAATATTAAAGAAATGAACATTACTGAAATAGAATTTATTATAGTCCAGAAGATGTTATAATTAGTACAGTGTTGCAAATTACAGTTAAGAATGACATATTTTTTACAGCCAAAGTGCACTAACTCAGTATGTACTTTTTAATAATATCCAATAATTTCTACAATAATAAAAAATATTTTTATATTTCAACATATTTCTGAATACAAATACTTATTTATTAATACCAAGTTATTGATCATTCTCAAATATGCACACCATTGCATGAAAAAAAAAATTTTCATTAAACTGCCATTATCTCAAAACAATTAAAAATGACTTAGTGCGTTCTGGCAGTACACCCTAGATATATAACAAATTTAAGAAAAAAAATTACTTATCAAAGTTTTCTTAAGTATTTTTATAATTAAAAGGTTTCTTTTTTATGGAGTAATCAGATGTTTTTTTGTTTTTGTTTTTTTTGCACAAACATAACTTTCAGGCGAAAAATACGCAGTATAGAAGCGAGCGTAATTTTAAAATTCAAAATAAGTTAACATCAAAAATATTTTTATAAGATAAAACAAGAAAAATGAATTTAATGTTTAATATTTAGCTTTTAATTTTTTTGAATTAAAATCCTTTAAAAATATAAGCAATTTTTTTAATAAAAAAGAACTTATCAAAACATTCGAAAACAACGAAATTTAGCAATGCAATAAAAAAAAGTTTTATCATTTTGCTCAGTTCTTGTAGAATTCCGTCATAGAACTGCATTAGAAAAAGATTTTTTCAAACTTAAGGGAAACCTATTCTTAGATTAAAACTTATTTTAAGTTTCAAACAATTATTTCCTTTTACTTGTTGTATTTAAAATATAAGTAAAGCGTTTCTGATGTTCTATACTATGGAAAAGGAATTGCTTCAACGTTGCTATTGCAATAGGGGTGTTGATAATAAACATGTAATAACATGCTTTTATATATTTATTGCTGCTAGTGATATATAAATTTTTTTATCTACTTTATCTTTATGATAATTGTGTACGCTTAAGAAAATGTTATCATTTTTAACAAAACAGTTGTTTACCGCACTAAAATTAATGCATCGACATAAAATGTTCAACAATGATGAACATTTATTGACAGATTATAAATTTCGTATAAAATATTGTAATACCAAAAGTTACGACCATGCAAATTTTACCACCCCTCATTTTGAGGATGAGGGCGGGTTTTGGAAAATTTATATCGTCATAACTTTTGTAATTAACAATATTTTACTACGAAGTTAAAAATCTGTCAATGAAACTAAATTTAATTTTAAACAATAAAGTTAAAAAAATTATTACATTAGTGTCCTCACGTTATATCTGTCCCTTTCATTTGTTCCCCGGCCTCCATCATCCCGATTTTTCGCATGCTCTCCTCATTTGACATAGGTATAAATATACTTAATTTGGAGTTTGCGCAATGCGTGAAATTGTTGTATCTGAAATATCAAAAATCCTGTGGCGCCCATGTGTCTAGGATATGAATCTTCAAGCTTACGTGACCGAATTTAAGTGGGGGTTTTACGGTACTTGGTTGCGTTAAATAATTTTTTTTTTTTTTTTCATTTATATAGTTTATATTTAATTAGTAATTATATTAATTTACTGAATAAAAATAAGGTTAAGATAAGATTAAGATAATTTACTGAAAAATAAGATTAAGATAATTTACTGAATAAAAATAAGATTAAGATAATTCAACATCTACTTCCTGCGGTCATATTTTTTATGTTTATAATGTAGTAAAAATTATATTCACAAACAATATTTTATAACAAAACAAAACAAACATCAACAACAAAAAAAATACGTTTTTTTTTTTAATTAGTATTAAAAACCCTGTATAAAAAACACAATAATCATTTAGAGATAACTTTGAGATCCTTGTTTTTATATTTATAACTTTCGGAATTAATTGTAGTTAAACTATTTTAATATGCATTTCAAGTATCCATAGAAATAAAATTATTAATATATTTTTAGTATAACAAAATTATATTTGCTGTGACAAAAATTAAAAAAAGTTTTGAAAGTTTGGAGGTTGTAAATACATCTGTTAATTTTTCTCTTACAACATCTGGAAGAATTTCCTCCAGATCTAATGACCTCCAGATCTAATGATCTTAAATGTAACTATTTAAAATAGTGCATTTTTATTTATTATATTTTTGCAGATGTAGCTGCATCTGAAAAAAACTATATAAGTAATTGCATCTGGTTAAAATAATGCATTATAGTTTAATAATTTCATAAAATCTGGTAGTTTTTTTTAACATAATTGAAAAGACATAGCTACATCTGTTAAACATCCAGATGGAGTTGACAGATGTTGTTATACTTAGATAATTGAAAAGATGTAACGGCATCGGTAGTAATCATATACTTTTTACGTCTATGTTATTAGACATTAAGGAAATTTCAGATGTTGTTAAACGGGTGTTATTGTACCTCATTGAATTTATAGATGTTGTTGGACAGATGTAGTTATACCTCATTATACTTACTCATGTTGTTAGACAGACGTTTTTAGATGTAGCAAAAACTAATGTTGTTACCCTGACCCATCCAGCCAGCTTAAAACTTGTTTTTTTTATAATCAATTAAAAAAAAAAATTTTTTTTAATTTAAAAAAAAAGTCACAGTTTACTCTTGATATTTTATTTTTGAATCTTGAATCTATTTAAAAAAATCTGATGCGTTATTACAAGTAGCGGTAGACGCAACTTAGCGTCTACCGCCTCTTGTAAAAAAGAGCTCAGAACATTAAAGTACTTTTTATCTATAAACGTCAAAGTAATGGCCTGATTAAGTTTATCACAACAAATCAGCAAAAAGAGACGTCAACGCCACTGATTTTTATAATCTTTTCTTTCTTTCTTTTTTTTTTTTTTTTTTTTTCATTATTTAAACTTTCATGCTATATTTTGCTATACAATGTTATATCCGAAGATATTGTTGGGTTAGCATAGGAACAGCCACAAACAGTCATTTAAACTAATCCAAAGTAGCGACTAACATTTTTGCGTACAGAAGTACTACTCAAGTGCTGTGTTGGCGGTGGCAGGATATGAACCCGTATCGTACAACAGTCCGGGTTTTAACATTTTTTCGACGCTCTAACCAACTTTGATGAAGTACGACAACCTTTATTATCGCTTACTTCTATATAATAAACTTTTACAAAATTACATTAACATAAATATAGTTTTCTTAAGATCTCCATTGTGGAGCTCATTCTTACATCTTACGACGTGTTTCTCTGTTTGGATATGTTTTCGGATTTGGTTCTTGATAATGGCTTTGTTGCATCGGTATAGTAGTTGTTATTTCTTTTTCTGGTGAAGCTGATTCGTTTTGAGAGTATTCCTCGTCTCCCTCTTCTTTTTTTGGTGTCGGATTGAATTGTATATCCATTCGTATTTTCTTCATGTGTGAAGCATTCCGAGTTTTTTGCGAGTTATCAACAGGAGATTCGGCAATAATCATTGTACCGTTCTTTGCCTTAATTTTATTGGGTTTAAACTCAAATGGTGCCGTAGTTTTGTTATATCTTTTTTGTTTTGTCAGTACTGTATCTCCAATATTTAAATTTAGATTTTTTGCATCCTATTTTGAGTTGCGGTATTTCTTTCTGTATAACTTAGCACATTCTTTTTTCTTCTTGGCTTGATCATTAATATTTGTATCAACCCTTTTCTGAAACGAGGGTATTTTGAAATCTGTAAGCCAATTGAACGTGAGTGTAGGTGGTGGTATCCAAGTTGTGCAATGGGGAGTGGTTTGGTAGGAGAACAGGAAGATGTATAACTGCGATTTCCAGTTTCTTCGTTCAATGTGTGCTGTTCATATTGTTTTCATTAGTGGTTTCATGAATGATTCGGCTTGTGAGTTAGCTTGCGGCCCAAGCGGCGTGATTCGTTTATGTTCAATATTCAGTTTGTTAAAAAACATCTTTATTTTGAATGAAGTAAAAGGTGGTCCATTATCGCTGATAATTTTTTTCAGTATTCCATATACTGCGATCGTTTTCTGTAGAAAATCAATAAGAAGGTTAACGGATGTATTATTTATAATATCGACAATCGGAAATTTTGATGTTTGGTCTATGAGAACTACCAAATAAAATCCGTAAGGTAAAGGACCAAGGTAAATTATGTTAAGTGTGTCCCAAACTTCCGATGGTGTTGGTGTGATTAATAGTTTGTCTGGTGGATTTTGTTTACCAAGTGCTTGAAAAATTGGACATTGTTTTATATATTGTTCTACTTTAGTGTCTCCGCCAGGAAAGTAAACTTTCTGTTTAAGTAGTGCTTTGGTTTTCTTGAGTCCCATGTGACTATTATGCGCGAGTTGTATAACCGTAATCTCTAGTGATTGTGGAATTATAATTCGATTTGTTTTTAGGATAATGTCTGATGTTTGATTTACTGTAAGTTCTTGGCTAATCTTACGGTAAGCAAGTAACTCTTATTGAAACTCTTTTATTTCTGGAAGACAATTTGGATGTGTTAGTTTATACCAGGTATTAGTGGTCTGTAAGTATTCGTAGAATAGGATAGGCTTTGGTTTCTCTTTGAATATCTAGTAGTGTAAGGGCTTTAGGACATGCGTATTCAGCAGTAAAGTTGACATATTTTTCTAGCTTTTCGTTGTCACAAGGGTCTACCGGGTGTCGACTTGGATAATCAGATATATTTTGTTTCCTTGGATATAGTGTAAATCAAAAGAATATCGCTGTAATTGTAAAGTCATGCGCTCAATGCAAATTGGTACTGTAGCATTTGCGTTGTTTTAAACCTTCACAATAGCTTCGTGATTGCTGTACATGTTAAAAGGGTGTTCAAACACGTATGTCCTGTTGTGTTCGCTGGCGTACACTATAGCTAATTATTCTCTTTCCAGCGTAGAGTAGCGTTGATGTACAGGTGACAGCGCTTTTGAATTATAAGATATGAGTTTAAAGTCTTGTTTATTTGGCGTGTTTTGTACAATGATTGCCGATATGCCTACAAGACTTGCATTGGTGAAGACTGAAGTTTCTTTGTTGGAATCGAAGTACCCAACGCATGAGTCTGATTTCATTGCGTTTTTCGGTTTATCGAACGCACGCTGTCACTCAAAGTTCTAGTTCCATGATGAATCTTTATGAAGAAGGTTTTGTAAAGGATAAGTAATTGTACTGTATTGTAGAATGAAACGCTTAAAATATTTCATAGCCTGAGAAGGCTTTGGAGAGCTTTAGTGTTTTCTAGCAAAGGTATGTTTTTGATTATATCAAGTTTTTCAGGATCTGGTTGCATTCCTTCTTTTGAAAATGTAAATCCAAAAAATTTGATTTTTTCTTTTCCAAATAAGCATTTTTTAAAGTTTAGAGGTAAACCTCACTGTTTAAATCTTTCTAATACTTTGTGTAATATTGAATCGTGTTGTTTTGCACTTAAAGCAAATATTAAAACATCGTCAGCAATATTAAGAGTTTCTTTCATATCTTTCAAAACTTCTCGTAAAGCGTTTCGTAGTTTTTCCTGCGCAGAATTTACTCCAAAATTAAGTCTTGTTAAACGTTAGTTTGAGTTTCGGATTGAAAATTAGTAACTGATCTCGATTCTGGCGCAAGTTCGAGCTGGTGAAATGCCTTCATTAAATCTAGTTTTGCGAAAACGGCTGAGTTTTATAATAACATCATCTAGGGTTGGAGTCGGGAAACGCGTTGTTCCAATAGCTTTGTTAGTGGCTCGCATGTCTTTGCAAATCCTTAAGTTACTGTCATTTTTTGAAACAATTACCATTTGACTTGTCCAGGGTGTCGCTTCGTCCGTTACCGTTTCAATTATTCCTTCTGCTTCAAGCTTTGTAAGTTCATCTTTAATTTTTTCTCTAAGTGCAAAAGGAATTCTCCTTTTTCTTTGTGCGACTGGTGGTATACTTTCATTTATTTTCAACTTAACTTGGTTGTTAGAAAGTTTTCATATTTTCCCGCTAAAAACAGTACTTTTGTATGAGCTTATAAGTGGTTGTAATCATTTTGAAACGTTTAGAAGGAGAGTATTGTTTAATTTGCTAATGTTCTGCATGGAATGGCAAATTTTTTGCTTACTGTCGCCATAATTATTTAGTATTGTCTTTTGTTTGTTTAAAAGTTTCTCATTGACGTCAGTATGTACTATAGCTTTATTTATTGTATTAAACCGAGTAATTTGGCGTCGTTTCCAGATAATAGATTTTTGTGGTGCGTTTTAATCACGTGGAATGTGGACTGAAGGAATTTTGTTTGACTTTATGTCATGGCATTGATTTTCCCTTCAATTTTAAGTTTTGGATTGTTATCCCCGTCAGTAATAATCTGTGTTTTAAATTTATATAGGCGAAGAGGTCATTTGATGAAACTATTTATCTTTTCAAATGTTTTAAAGTTTAGAATATTGATAGAAGCTCTGGTATCAGTTAAAACGGTTATTGGTATCTTTTCTAAATTAATCGTAGCCTCGAAGTTTTCGACTGCATCAGTATTTATCTTGTTAGCATTTATAGAGTACGTCTCCGTGATTTAAATTTGCACGAGGATTTTTGGATTCATTGATATCTTTGTAAATTGTATTTATTGGTTTTGTATAGATCTGTTCATATCTTTGGTATTTCTCTCGATGTGTTGTTTACTCTGTTCTTTTTGTTTCTTACTTTTACAGACTGTTGCAAAATGTCCAATTTTCCGGAATAGCAAGTTTTCTTTAAAGCTAAACATGCATTAGTGTGCGGGAATTCAGCTCCGCGTCGATAACAAATTTTTTTCAGCAACTTATTTATAATCTCATGTGGTTTTTTACTGATTAGTGATAAATTTGTTTTCTTGACTGCATTTACTTTGCTTTGTTTGCTCGTTTCTTTCTCCAGGTCTTCTATTTGATTGTTCATCAGTTCGAATGTTTTTGCAGTAGTTAACAAATCTTGTAAAGCTTTGTTAGGATTTTGAAAACTGTATTTACAAAGTTTTGAAATGTTTGTATTTAGCTCAATTTGTTGTTTAATTTCTTTATCTTTATCGGCACACTCCCATTTAAGAGCTTGTTCGTGTAATCGAACAAAAAACTGCTGCGGGGTTTCATCTGTACGTTGAGCCATTTTGCGGAAGATAAAAATTTTATAGCTCGGGATTACTTGGGGTTTAAAGTGTTCATTAAAATTTCCAAGGTTGCTGGTATGTGATCAGCGTATCTTGCGGTATAATGTTTTCATAAATTTTGTAAGTGTTATCTCTACTTAAAGTAAGAAGTAACGAAAGTTTTTGCTTATCTTCTGTAATTATGAGTAAATCGCAAAGTAACTCAAATCATTTAATGTAGCGTTTCCAGCTAGAAAATTACTTACTCGCATCTTCCGTACATAAAAATGGTGGAAAGTTTGGTAGACTAAGGTTTTTTATAGCCATGGTAAATATAATGTTTATTTAAATTCTCTTATTTATTTTTTTTATCTTCGTCGCCAATTTGATGAAACAAAACAACCATTATTAT
Source organism: Hydra vulgaris (assembly GCF_038396675.1). NCBI lineage: Eukaryota > Metazoa > Cnidaria > Hydrozoa > Anthoathecata > Hydridae > Hydra > Hydra vulgaris. The sequence continues at coordinate 38,814,841 of NC_088932.1, read as the reverse complement.
AGCTTACTTCTATAAAATAATCTTTTATAAAATTACATTAACATAAATATAGTTTTCTTAAGATCTCCATCGCGGATGCACACTCTTACACCAACTGAGCTATCCAGCCACTTTTCTTTCACTTGATACAAAGGCATCGTGGATTATTCTCATCCAGCTAATTGCCTTGCGGAGGCCACATTACCAAGGCCCTCAAAGACAAGTTCAGCTAATTAATAGCGTCATAACTCGCTTAGAAAGTCATAACTTGTTATAAAGGTAGCATAGAGAAAGCGGTAAGGACGTGCACAAGATGTTAGAAGGTGCAATACATAAATTTAATTAGGTCACCTAATTAATGTATGTCAGCAAATTACTTGATATGAAGGTATTGCGGTTTATCTTTCTCCATCTAATCGTCTCGTGGAGGCCACATTACCAAAGCCCGCAAAGACTCCATAAGGAGCATCATTTCCTGCTCTACGGACCTAGATTAATGCGAGTTTAGGAAGAGCGAAGGTACATTAGAGTGAAAGACAGAAGTAGTCGTGTTAGATTGATAGCGTAGACAAAGCGGACAGTATTCGCACGCGATGTTAGAAGGTGTAGTATTACTTTCAGTACATAAACTTTAAGAGTTCTTTTGATGTGAACTGGTATTGTGGTTTATCCTCCTCCGGCTAATTGCCATATAGAGGACACATTACCAAGGCCCGCAAAGACTGGTTCAGCTCCAAAAGGAGCGTCATAACCTTTAATCAGAAAATACTCCGTTTCTTTAATAAGGTCTAAAAGCTCGCTTTAATTACAAACGTCTTGACAAACGCATTGGTAAATATCGTAACTTTCTGAAAAGACTAAAAAGTAGAAAATAAAATATAGCAGGGAGATTAGGCAACTTTTTAAGCGAATGTGAATATTTTTTATTTTAAATACATTGAATTCCTTAATATATTTCATTTACAAAAAGGTTTCAACCACTTTTTTAGCGTATTTAGTTCCAAAGATATACGTGTTTTAATATATTCAACTTTTGAAATATGAAATATTTTCTTAAAGGATATAGATAAATTTTTGGCACCAAAAAGAAATACCTTTTTTATAAATTTTTTTTCTTGCTTAAAATATCGTGCTAACAAACTTTTAATAAAATTTTATTAGAAAATAAATCGTAAATACAAAGTATAAACAATTTATAAATATACTTTTTTTTGACAGTAGAATATGTTTTTATAATACGTTAGGCGTTACAAAATTTTGAGGGGGAATATTAATTTAAATTAACTTTTACTTGAGCTTTATTTAACAAAATATAAAGTGAAAAACGTGGACCCAAATAAAGCAGGTTGAAGGCATCGAAATACATGCAAAATAAGGATAAATCTAAAATTTATCTTTACACAAATAAAAAAAATGTTAAAAAAATTTGTTAATAATTTCAGAACAGCCATAAATTCAAAGAGAAATTAAACCGCTTAGATTTTCTTATTTAGTCTTGAGTCTAAATAAGAGGTTAAACTACCCTAAAATAAGAGTAACATACTGTTTAAAAAATTAAAGGATAGCGGGCAGCTTTGAATGTTTAAAAAATTAGAGGATAGCGGGCAGCTTTGAATGTTTTTATTATAATTTGAAAAAATTCAATCATCCTTTTCTGACAGTATACACACACAGGTATATGTATGTGTGTGTGTGTATATATTGTGTGTTTAATATATATATATATGTTCATGTTTTATATATATATATATATATATATATATATATATATATATATATATATATAAATATATATATATATATATATATTTATATATATATATATATATATATATATATATATATATATATATATATATATATATATATATATATATATAACAAAGACATATTTACGGTGAAAGATGTGAGGGCAGAATGGGCTTTGATCCCTTGCCCCAAGTTTTAATAGGGCGCCAGCCGTCAGAATGAAAGAATCTTAGAAAGTTGTTAAATAGTAATTTTACATTATTTTCACGAAAGTTTTTATATTATTATCATGTCCAATTCATAGATCGACTGATAGACCTACTATATTTATCGAAGTTTTTTAAGGTGAAATTTCTAATTATTTGCTTTTCTGCCTACAAGTATACGTGCATGTTTTATTTTTTTAAACGAGAATATAACCATTGGAAAGTTTATCTTTGAAAAATTTATAAATGTGTATATTTGGTAGATCAAAAAGCGATCAAAGTCCACTTGCAAAATCTACATAACTATACGCGATTTATTCGTGCGATAACGTTGATTTGGAAAAAAAAGTCACCTCGCTCAGTTTGATCCTTTTTTAGAGGATCCTATCTTTTTTAGAGAATCGAAGCTATCTTTTAATATATATAAGCAGTTCATAGGTATATAATATATGTTTTTATCAAACTCTCATCATAAATCTGAAGAATTAGCAGATGCTAATTCTTCAGATATGAAGAATTAGCATCTGCTTAATTTAGAATTGCATGGATTTGATATAAACAATAGTCGTGGTTACGGTTAAAATGCGTCCAACATGTCTGGTAGATATACAGTACTTCAAGCTCGCATTAAAGAAATTAATCCTTTAGCTACATGTGTACCATGCTTGGCACACTCTTTAAATCTTGATGGTGGATGCGCTGTGGACTGTTGTAGAAATGCTTCAGAATTTTTTATATTGCTTCAAATTGTCTAAACCTTTTTCAATGCTTTTACGTATTGATGAGAAATACTTCAGAACAATTTAATAAAAACGGAAAATGCATCCCTTAAAACTTTAAGATACCAAGTGGTCAGCCAGATCTGATGCAAAAATATTTTAAACAAAAATTGAAATGAAATAATTTATGCACTGTCTTTAATCAAAATGATAAACCACAAAAGTGGTTTATCATTTTGAATCACAAGATCAGAAGTTTATGGATTATCTTGAAACGATTACAGATATGATATACTTGAAAAATTCAACAAAATAGTAAACAATTGCAGTTACTTAACGTTGATTTAGAAACAGTTGTAAGTTTATACAAATTGTTAATTCGATATGCATCAGATCTGAGTAATATGTTTGATATCTATGAAAAGAGAGAGCAATTAAAAAATTGGGACACAAAACATATCGTAAAATACGCAAAAAAAAAAAAATTAACTGCAGATGAAAAATATGAAGGAGAAATAAATTTTGAAATTTGAGACTCTTTCAGGACAAACTAATATTATGCTATTATTGATACATTATTACATTCCGAACTAGAAAGAAGAAATCTGTGCTATGATAAAGCCAATAAAAAATTTAGTTTTTTCTTTCATATAATAAATCACCATCAAAAGTTAACAAAAAAGCAGAAATACTTTAAAATATGTACAAAAAATAATCTTTCGACTTCATTTACTAATGAGCTTATAAAGTTCAGGAACTTTCCTATAAATTTAACTGAAAACATAAAACTTAAAACTTTAATAGATATTTGTAAAATGATCAGAACTAATAATTTTCAAGAACTATATAACTATCCTTAATGCAACACCTACTATAAGTAGATATATCATTAAGGATATATATATGCTGACCAACATCCAATTGTTCAGCCGAGAGAACATTTTTAGCGTTAAAGAGGGTTAAGTCTTACTTTGCAACGAGCCCTATGCAATAAAAAAACCAGTGTTGCTTCTTGCATTTCCGTCTAGCTCTAGTAACATAACCACTGTTCCTTCAATTATTTCATAATTAGAAAACAATATTTTATCTCCAGTAAATAGTGAATCTTAATGTTCACTAGCCCAAATTGTAAATTTAAAAATTAAGCAGAATTCAAGAGAAAAATTAACTCCAAAGAAAAAAAAGTTAATAAATAGGTTCCCTTATTTGTCTTCTAAGTTAGCTAGCTCTTCCAAAGAATACAAAAACAAGATAGGTTTAGTGAAGCCTAAAATGAAGACCATGCTATATAAATTAAAATTGTTGAAGCAAAATGTCAAAAGAAAATTAGGTGTTATAAAAGCTTTTAGAGAAGAAGTTGGAGACTTAAAACAGAAAACATATTATTACAGTAAACGTATTCACAACCTTGCAATTACAAGAAAAGCTATACAAATTAAAGAGAAAAAAAATTAAGACAAACTAATCTCAAAAAAAAAAAAATCATTAGAGAAAATTAAACAGCATTAGCTAGTTTAGCAAATGATGTAACCCAGATTGAGGAAGATATTATAGCAAATTCACTTACATCAGAAGATAACAAGTCTTACACATTACAACCTAGATTGTAAATTTATTGCATGTTAATGTCTAATGTGCCAACAGGTAATATTCTATTCTATTGGAGAAAATTAAACAATATTTTGGTGTTGATGTTTTGTATATTCCCCAGCGCATTACCGAGCAAATGTCTAACTCTCAGGTTTGATGAGCAAAATCTAGCTCTTAGGTTTGATGCAACAACACAAGAAGGTGTCTATATCAACAGCATTCACTTGACATCAAAGGATAAATGCCAAGTCATTGCTTTGGATCAATTACCCGAAGGAACATCCGATGATTATCAAAAACACATATGTAACGCAGTGGATTATACGGCTTTAATTTATTCAGATTATCACTCGTTTTCTTTTGACAAATGTGGTAATTTAATTGTTTCAAATATATCAAACACAATGACAGACAGAGTTGCAGCAAACCATCTTAACATAAATAAAGTTTGTAAAACCTGGGGTAAGAGTTTAAATGAGCCGAACTGTCATTTCCTCCTGCTTGAAACAATACCTATTTCTTGTCATTCTGCATTACAGTCTCTGGAAATAAAAACTTGTCAATTATTTGGATACGAATGTATGGCAAGTAAAATTGTTTCAGCAATGAACAATATAAGGTTGAAAGATGGCAAGGGTGATCTTGGGATTTTTATACAACAAAAAACTGCCACGAGGTATAATTCCAAGATATCGTGGCAATCGTCTTCACATTCTTTTTTTACTTCATTCATCTTTATTAAACAATACAGTTCTTTTTAGGACTGCACGACTTTCGAAATTTGTATTATATACTAATTGTATTATATATATTATATATTAATTGTACTATATATAATATATATTAATTGTATTAAAATTCGAATATCATTTTGCAAATAGAAATGTCTAACTTCACAAAAGAGACTCTACTATGGACGAAATATGCATTTTCGGTAGCGAGTATGGAAGTTCGATACTCCCTCGAGCCCCCTGGATTCTACCGGCAGTTAGAGTCATGTAAAGAGGTGAAATATGTTTAGCTTATGCCTAGAGTCTTGTAATGTGGCAATATATGTTTTCATGTTAACTTCTTATATTAATTTTATTTTTTTACAGATAATATCCTGAAAATATTTTTATGTTTTTTTTTACGTTATGTACGTCGGAGAAGGATGGGACGCACCCCTTTTCCTAAATCAATGTATTCACCACTAGTAGATATTGTAAAGTAGCAAAGTACAATTTTTCTTTATAATAAGAGATTTCCTTTTTTTTTATGAAGATAAAAATAAAAAATATTTATAAGAATGAATTGTTTTTCATAATAGGGTGTGTTAACTATCTCCTGGATATCCAACCTAACACAAATATATACCTCTTATATGTGGCGGTAGTGTAGGAGCAAATTATAATAAAAGTTGTATACAGAAATTACTAATTTCACATAAAAGACGCTCTACTGTGGTAGAAACATGTACTTTTGGGTGGTAGATGTAGTGGTTTAACACCCCCTCCATCCCCCTGGATACGCCCGGTGAGCAGAGGCAATTTTAATTTTGTAGCCTACTGTTACCCCTATCTTTTGTTACTAGTAATAGGCATTTCGATGATAATTAACAAAGTTTAAGTAAAGAAAAACTAAATTTTGACCACAGTTTCTAGAACAAATCCACATATCAAAGTTTTGGTACTAAAAACGACATAACTTTTTGTCTAATTGTTTAATTTTTCACCTTTAAAATACTATATTAAAGGGCTTTCTGATGATATATAACATTCTAGTATATAATTAATTTAAAATTTTTAGGCTATGTACTTATATATATATATATATATATATATATATATATATATATATATATATATATATATATATATATATATATATATATATATATATATATATATATATATATATATATATATATATATATATATATATGTATATATATATATTTAGAGAGAGAGAGAGAGAGAGAGAGAGAGAGAGAGAGAGAGAGATAAATAGATAGATAGATATAGATATAGATATATTTATATGAAGATCTTGTACAAAATATGCGCTCACACCAGCAAGAATTTTACGTAAGCTCGTGCAAAGTGGAGACCGTTTGAGATATTTTGCAACATATAATCAAAGTGAAATTAATTTCTTTATTGCAAAAACTAGCAACTGCATGTGTTCTGCTGCATCGTGTAAACGCGCTTTTCAAAATTTATGATGATCAAAAGAGTCAATTTGTTCTCAAGATCAGCTTTCGGGAATGGCTTTACTAGCAATAGAAAATAAGAAAGTTACACTTGTGGATAAAGAGAAAGTCATTGAAGATTTTGAATATAAAAAATCACGTGTTATTGAATTTGCTGAATGAAAAGTTCCATATATTATGAAGCAAAAATTAAAAAACAAAATTTTGCGTAATTTATAAAGCTTTTTATGAGACTTTAAAAAAGTTTAGGGCCCCATAAATACTTTTGTCCAGGTCCCGCGAGTCTGTTATTACGCCACGAGATATACATATTTATATTAAAAACATTTTTCGTTTTTGTTTGTTTGTTTCTATGGATACTTTAAATGCAGATTAAAGGTTAGAATGAATTTTGAAAGTTATAAATATAAAAGAAGGAATTTGAAGTTATCTCTGATTGGAGTTATTGGTTGTATTTTTTAAACAGGGTGTTGATCGCAAATTTAAAAAATATATTTTTTTTGGGCAAGCAGTGATTGCCGGCAGTGCCAGCAAATAATACCGGCAGCACGAGTTAAGCAACAATATAAATGTAATAAATATATCCCGGCAGTGATTTGGAAGTTTTAGAAAAACAGTATCAATTTTGTATAGCAGTATTTAATTTTTTTAGTTCGTATGTAGTTCGTAGACAAAGCAGAGAATGCATCGTAAATATCGACCTATGCACACTCTGCTTCGCCTTCTGCTATAGAAGTTGATGTTTGTACGCTTTAAGACACCTAGTAAATCTAAATTTAATAAATGTCAGTAATATCAGTAATAGATAAAAATTTACAAATAATTCACAAACACTGCTAATGGGTATTTTATTTCATAGAGTACTTAAAAATATGTACTCTTTGAAATAAAATATAAAGTCTCGCAAAAAAAGTCTAGAGGTAAATTTGAACTTGGAATTTCGTACACGCAAGCATTTTTTTTTTTTTTTTGTTTGTTTGTTTGTTCTTTAATCGCAATATTTATGATACAGATACAAATAATATAAAAAAAGTTAACAAGCCAAGTTATTGTTAAGAAATAAAGAATAAAAATAAATATAAAGAACGCGGACACTCAAAGAAGACCATCAAGTCTTGTCACAGAGAAAACGCTATTGAAAAAATTAAAACGTTTTTTTTTAAATGTCTTTTTTTTCTTTTGTTATGGTTTACGGATTGTATCAATTAAATTACAGCTGACTCATTGGAAAAACAATGTCCATAACTTTCTAGATAAATCTCTCGTGCACACTGAATCTAATTTTTCGAAAATAATCTCTGAATCTTATCAATCGCTATATAATATTCACTATATATCACTAAATATAATCAATATAGTCTCATTTCTAGACTGAATATAATACATTTCCAGATTATTCAAAAGGTTGTGCAAAAGGACTCAGATAGCCAAACGATGGTTACCGCTGTATGTTAATGTCATAGAAAATATAAACTATTTTATCTTTGTCAGTAAAACTATGCAAAGTACTTGTTTTGCCAACGGTTGCTCAAGTCAACTTGAAACCGTGACGGTGACAAGATGTCTTACTATTGCTTTCCCGCTATTATTAGGCATCAAGGTAGTAAAACGCTTGAGTTGTCATTTAAGAGGCGCTGCGAGTGCAACAATTAATAAGCAAAAAGAACCAACCAAATCCTTGAAAGTATGCTCAACATGTGTAATTTCTGTATATATATATATATATATATAATTTCTATATATATATATATATATATATATATATATATATATATATATATATATATATATATATATATATATATATATATACAAATTTTTTAAATTAATAATGAAAAAAAAACTGTACACAATTCAACAATCCTAAAAAATTTGATTACATATAATTTTAAATATGCTAATTTGGCATTTTTGCGTAAATTTGAGCACATATTTATGTACATGTCCATATTGATAAACAATAATGAAAGCAAAAATAAGTCACAAAAATTCAAGTTCCTTTTCGAATGGAAGAATCTTCTTCTTATTCAGATGACTTTAATCAACCCATTCTTGACTGCTTTCAGGATTTTCAACCATTTCAAACTTTGAGTAAAAACTTAGCTTGAGCTGTTTTTGTTCATCAAAAATAGTTTAAGATGATTGAATGATTGAAAGATGCATCAGTGAATTCAAAAAAATAAAACAAACCTGCACAAGCTCTAACTTTAGTGTTGTATATTAATCCCTGTAGTAAAATGTAATGTAAACTTTGCAAACTAATCTATGAAGCAAAATCATTTATTTTTTTTTGGTGATAATCAATATTTTTACTTGCATTTTACAATTTTAGACGATTCGCAGTTCTCTGACAATACCTGATTACTATTTTATTTTAAATTTTATTACTGTTATGAGGTTACAACTCTAATCAATGATGAATTTTTTCCAATTTTTCTTTTTTTTAAGCCGCGCAAGCCATAAATAAGACTGTAACAGCTTCATATGCTTTTAGAAGTGTTTATTTGGTGGCACGAGATACATACAGCATACTTGTAAATAAAAGTCCTTGAGATGTTACATTTTATTTTATAAATTTTTGGTTTGATTCGTATGTTTTACTTTTTACTTATCTTAAAGCCAATAAAGACCTTTTTATCAAACTTTTATAAAATGCATATACTTTTTTTAACTGCAGGGTTCAATGTAAGGAGTAGCTACTTGTAAATACACAGCTTATAATTTTTAATTCTAAATAAAATGTCTATATTTTATGAAAAACATTCTGGAATTTCAATTAAAGAAAGAAACAAATTTTCAACAATTTGAAGTTTAAAGTATTTTTGTTTATAGTAAAATCGTAATCATTTGGATCTTCTACAACTTTTTTGTACGAGTGTTGATTGCCTTTAAAAACGCACATTCTTCTAAGTTCGTAGTTTTTCTTGTTTGTGTTGTATTATTGTTTAAATTATTTACAATTTACTTAGTTGCTAAGGTTTATTGCCAGTGTTTAGAAAATAAGTTATTTAATATCGAGTTGAATAAAAAAAAATTAATTATATTATGAGAAAGAGAATTAAATTCCACATAAATTTATTCAAAATAATAAACTTTTTAACTGTTATTTCAATAGGAACCACATAAACAGACAATAGTAATTAGTCTCGCATTAAACTAATGCGAATTGGTTTGACCTTCAAGATGTAGGTCAAACCAATGCGCATTAGTTTAATGCACATATTATATTAGTATTATGTTAAATGCAGGGCCGTTCCAAAGAGATTCTAAAGTGGGGTGACGTGTCTGTTTTTTGCCGACTAAAGCAGAAAAAAAATTTTTGTTAACTAACTTATTAACTACCCCTCCTCGGAACGGCCCTGGCTATATGTCATATTATAATTTATGATATTATATAAGGATGTGAGAATAGGTGTATTTCGCCGTAAAAAAAGTAATCTAAAAATTGGTCCGCATTTTTTTTTGATTTGGCCAAAAGTAGAATTAGGCCAAAATAGGCTGCATTGTTATTTGTATACCAAATGAAATGAAATTTTATATTTTTTTAGCAAAAGACTCAATGTATATTTTAAAATATTACAGGTTTAAATTTATAAATTAAAAATAGTGTATTATTTCTTGGTATTTTTCTATGAACCACTGCTCCTAAAGTTGACATAGGTCACTCATAAAACTTAAGGGTCTTTTACATTCTTTATTAAACTACTCATACTTAAAATTTGAAGTAAATCTGATGTGCTCATTCTAAATAAAGGTTGCACGAAGCACACAATGTATTGTTGTGAATGTAGAAATTTTTAAAGCATTGTTACCCCGAGTTCGCATAGTAAAGTTTCGCGGGTCACATGGTAAGTTTTATTGAAATCTGATTAAAGCAAAGCCCTTATTTTCTTATTTCGCTTAAAAATTTAATAACTTTGTCAGTTTAAAATTTAAATTTTTTAGTTTAAAATTTAAAACAAACAGTTTACTAATTAAACTAATTCGTTGGCTTTACTGAACAACCTATAGATTTTGATTTTAGTTCATTGCTTATTATACTTTTTATATAAATTTTTTTTATAAGTTGTTATAGAAAAAATATAGGTAAAATATATTATTATTTAATTAAAACATCAATTATTGTTGGTTAGATATTATTTATTTTTTAATAATTAGGTTAAACTTATTTGTTATTTAATTTTTTATTGATTTTATTTATTTTGATATAGTATTCGTGAGATCTAACAATTTCATATAAATTAATTTGATCCAATTTGAATTTCAGTTTGTTTTTTTTTTAGCAAAATTTTGTGCAAAACTTTAGAATTTGTTTTATTTGTTTTATAAAACTATTTTAATAAACATGGATAACAAAACCTAAAATTACTTTTTCTTGAGAAGCCTAAAACGTACTATTCTATTATTTGAGAATTTTTTGCTAAACTAAATTGGTTTTTACAAATCAATTCTTTTACTAATGTAAGTGCTGTCTGGTATACAATAAACTATGCCTAACAGTAACTAGATTTATAAACTTATTTTTTACTTAATAAAGTTGTGTTTAAGCTAGTGTACTATATTCAACTCACTAAAAGATCCTTATACTTATAATGATTACTTAAAAAAGAATTTAGGGTTGCTTCTAAATATATAAGTAAATGTATAATTCAAATTTGAATGTTTAATAAATTTGTATAAAATTATCTATTTGTGATATACTTAAGCAGTCTTAAAAATTTTAGTGAATAAAATGTTGTGTATTTTTTGTAAAAGTCATATAATAGGTTTACGTAAATTGTTAAATAAAATTATTCATGTAGTTTTTATATGCAGCAGGATTGATAAAAATAATCATAACATTTGCAACATTAAGAACAGTTTAAACAATACAATAAATTTTTATTTAAGTTATTAATTAGGTTTTTAAAGAAATTTTTTGAATAAATCCTTTACTAAATTTTAAACTTTATAATGATTGCATCAATGTAATTAAATCAATTGTATAGAATGGTTTCTTGTTGGAAAGTTAAACAAGGTTTATTTGTGGATGTTGAACAAGGTTTCTTGTTGGAAATAATAAAACAGCTGGGATAATGAGCGACATTCATTTTGGTAACATTGATGTAATAATAAATTGAAATCTTTTGTGAAATAGAATTTCATATTACTTATCAGCAAGGTGTAACAAGAGATGATCATTGACTGTATAGTTAAAAAAGAAATTATAAAGAAGCCGAAACGTTGCAGCCAAAGTTGGGTTTGATAGATAAAAGAACCCAGTTATGCGCTAATATCTAGATTGATTTATATATTTGGAGCATCAACACTGATAATGATTAGCTTAGCTTTATTTGGTTGTAACAATTGTGCAAATTTTTATATAATTTTTATACATTTTGGTTGTACTCCAATTTGTCACAAAAGAATTCACATTCAAGATTTGCTATCTTTAGCATTGATAAGATATAAATAATGATGGGGCAAGATAACAAACGTTTTGAAAACCCTTAGTTTTTTCAAGGTAATGAACATTTTGGAAACCCTTAGTTTTTTAAAGAATATTTGAGCATAAAAAAAATTGAGGTACAAATTCATGTTAACAATATTTAGAAAAACAAATTAGTGTTTTGAAATTCAAGCTTGTGATTCTGCAGTTTTGCTTTTTAATTTTTCTATTTCGTCAAAAGTTGAAAAATTCACTAATAAAGTTAATAAAGGAGACCTTCTTTTGTCCTGTATATATAATATGATATAATAATAAATAATATCATTTTATTTTTATTTACTTTTCAAAAATGTATCCAAAAGATATTTTTAATAATGTCTGATGTTATATTTGAAATATGTATATGACCTAACAATTTCTTCTTTTGTAGTTAATCTGTAATCAAAAATTTTGTTTCAAAGTTTATAATTTAACAGTCCCTTTATAATGAAATTGATTTTAATTACCATTAATTTTTTTTTAATCTAGATAACTAATTATATGAAGGGATTTTCTCGTCTACCGTTAACTCTTTATCGAATTCAAAGTCGACTGCCAGTTGCTTTGCGTGATTATGATTCCCAAATTGCTCAAGGTCGAAATAGTTTTGACTTGAAATGCCATAATGGATATGTTCGTCCTATCTTGGCTGAAGGTCAAAATTTGAAGTTTGAAACACCTAATGGAATGTCTTTGCGTCCTGCTGGAGATAAAATGATAGGCATCTTGAAAGCTTTCAAAGGCAATCCTCTAATCTATCGTTTACACGAAGGAATTTTGCTTCCTGACCATTTCATTCTGTATCACGAGCATTCTGATCATTACTCATTACAGACAACTATACCAATAGACCTTAAAGAATTTAATAAAAGATTGACTGAATTTCTTGTAAGTTTTCCTTCACAAACAAGAGAACAATTTTTTGAAGAGCTGGAAGATGAAAATAATCAAGATAATTGATTCTGAAAAGAAAACTAACTAAAATGTAATTACTCTTAAAGTTTGACTCAGTATTATCTACAGTCTATTTTTAATAAGTTTCATATTATATTTTATGCAAATGCTGAAATACTTCAAACCCTCTATGAAAAAAGAAAAATGCAATTCTAAAATCAAGTTATGAAAATTAGATTAAGATATTAAGTTTATTTGAGTTTGTTTATAAGTAAATATGTAAATTATATTTACTTATAATTAAATATAAATTAAAAATAGCATTGAAAAAACAAATCAAAAACGAATTAAACTAAAAAAATTATTTTGAGCTCAACAAACGCGCGTGTAAGAACTCTTCTGTTAATTGTGAGTGTGATATAAATTTACACTAAGTGGTTTTAACTAAAAATATTTTGGCTTTAATGCCTAAAAATGGGAATATTCAAAATATACCGAAAGAAAAAATTACGGAAGTATCTGCTTTATTAAATATTCAAAAATTGCAAATTAAGTTAATGTTTCTGCGATGAGAATTAACAGAATCAAAGCTATTTTGGCACTTTTTGTAAGTTATTTGTATATATTTTCAGAGATCGTCTCACAGTTTGAATCAAATTGTTTGATAACTCAATCAGACAATCAAAATACTTAGTTGATGATTGCGTTTACAAAAAAACGCTTATTGTTAAGAACTTAAACCACAAAAATGTTGCTGCGACACAGGCGCTGATGGTTTCTTCAAAAAGAATAAAGCGCTCTGTCGCAAATTTGCAACCATATCTATTTTACTAAATAATATACTTTAGTGATTTACATCAATAATGAAAAAAATTTTAATGTCAACATCAGCTGTGGATTTTGCATCAAGATAATTGGCGTAATTCCTTGTTATAGGGCGTTTAAACTTGTTACTTGTGTTTCACCAGCTTGCGCTTATGAAACTTACACGTAGTAGTGATTGTTTTTATATTATTAGTGAAATCCTAAAAACGATCATTTGGTCAAATCTATCCTCAAAAAATCAGTGACAACTTTGAATTATTTAATGACACGTAAATTTCTTATAGAGAATAGCACCTTTCGATGCCCTGTTTCCTTTGGTTAGAAAAAGTGTAATCCAAAACATTTTAATTTTTTTAATAAAGAGTTGAATATAGAAAACTTTTGACTAAGAGATAATGCTGTGTTTTTAGCAAATTTAAAGACAGTGTTTAAGTCTTAAAGGACAAACTGAATGGTTTGGTCAAAAAGCTTGTTGCTGACGCTGTACTTAAGTTTGAGAGTTACCTTTACTAGCAAGTTTCGCCCAAGAAAGCTTGACTCAGATATATATAAACAGCCAAAATCTTGAAAAAGTGATATATGATCTTTTTTTGATCATCTTGCAACAGCCTTGTTTGTCAAGGTTTGTGTTTCAGAGTTTAAAGAGTTGAGAGAGTTGTAAGTAAAAATCACTATTACAAAAAGTGGCCTCCGCAAACCTCCGAGGAGCAGCTTCATTTTTACCCATGTCAAGTCCAGGCAACCGCTGCGGGGCCAGGACGTTTGAAGGGTCAAAGATTAATACATCCGTCCAACAACACATATAGAATAATCCAAGATCATCTGTACACTTTTGTCCTAGATCTTCTGTATATTTTTTTTTACTCCAACAACATTTATTCAATATCATCTAGAAATTCAATGATCCGTAACAATACCTCTAGGAAGATGTAACTACAACTGGTAATTTTTCTTTAAATTCAATAACATCTGGAAGAATTTCCTCCAAATCTAATTACAATTGAAAAAAATCTTATATGTAACCACATCTATTAAAAATAGTGCATTTATATTTATTATTTTTTTACAGATGTATTTGCATCTGAAAAAATTTTATAAGTAATTACATCTGGTTAAAATAATGCATTAAAATTTATTAATTTCAAAAAATCCGGTAGTTATTTTTAACATAATTGAAAAGGTGTAGCTAAATCTGTAAAAATCCAGATATAGTTGACAGATGTTGTTATACTTAGATAACTGAAAAGATCTAACGGCATCTGTAGTAATCATTTACTTTTTACACATATGTTATTAGACATCGAGGAAATTTCAGGTGTTGTTAAACAGATGTTATTGTACCTCAGTGTATTTACAGATGTTGTTGGACAGATGTTTTCAGACATAGCAAAAACTGATGTTGTTTCCCTGACCCGGCCAGCCAGCTCAAAATCTTCTGTTTTTTTAATCAATTAAAAAAAAAATTTAATTCAAAAAAAAGTCATAGTTTATTCTTTATACTTTATTTTAAAATCTTGAATCCATTAAAAAAAATCTGATGCGTTATTACAAGAGGTAATAGATGCAACTTAGCGAAAAATGAGCTCAGAACATCGAAGTACTTTTTATCTATAAACGTCAAAATAATGGCCTGATTAAGTTCATCACACCAAATCAGCAAAAAGTGACGTCAACACCACTGATTTTTTATAACCTTATATTTTGTTATACAATGCTATATCCGAAGATATTGTTGGCTTAGCATAGGAACAGCCACAAATAGACATTAAGACTAATCCAAAGTAGTGTCCGTTATTGACCAACATTTTTGCGTACAGAAGTACTACTCAAGCGCTGAGTTTGCGGTGGCAGGATATGAATCCGTATCGTACAACAGTCCGGGTTTAAACATTTTTTTCGACGCTCTAACCCACAATGCTATCCAGCCACTTTTCTTTCTTTTGATATGAAGGTGTTGTGGTTTATCCTCCTCCAGCTAATTGCCTTGCGGAGGCCACATTCCAAGGCCAGCAAAGACAAGTTCAGCTAATAAATAACGTTATAACTTACTCTACGGACTAAGAGTAAGGTGAGTTTGGGAAAAACGAAGATATTTTAGAGTGAAAGACAGAAGTAGTCGAGTTATAAAGGTAGCATAGAGAAAGCGGTCAGGATTTTGCACGTGATGTTAAAAGGTGTAATAGTACTGTTAGTCGTACCAACAAAGACTAGAAGAGTTCACTTGATATGAAGGTATTATGGTTTATCCACTGTCAGCTAAACGCCTTGTGGAGGCCACATTACCAAGGCCCGTAAAACAAGTTCGGCTCCTTAAGGAGTGTCGTTAACTGCTCTACGGACCAAGAGTAAAGTGAGTTTGGGAAGAACGAAGGTATGTTTTAATAAAAGACAATAAGACAGAAGCAGTCGAGTTGGAAAAATAGAGAAACAGACACGAATTACACGCAATGTTAGAAGGTGCAATAAGTAGTATTAGTCATACCGACAAAGACTTGAAGACTTCACCTGATATTTTTTTTTGTATTTTTGTTTATTCTCCTCGGGCGTTTGCCCTGCAGAGGTATTAATAATGTTACAGTAGTAAATAAATAAAATTACAAGGTGGTCTACTATTCCACTATTAAAATATATAAAGACAGACTCCCAGGGAGCCACGTAAAAAAAAATTAAAAAAACCCACTGTATAAAAATCGAAAACAAAAACAAAAAAGCAAAAAAATTAAAAATCGAAGAATTTAAAACGAAAAAGCGAAAAAGAAAACTTAAAAAAGAAATTTTCATAAAATATATCTGGGCATTTCAATTTATAAGAACTTTGTTATTAATTTCTAGATTAATATTATTTTCTCCGCTCCAAATATATCTGCATTCTTGTAGAAAATGAATCTTTTTATTATATATTATAGAAATTTGGAATTCTTCTGACCAAAATTCTTTTAATTTTGCCTTGGAATTCCAGCATAAGTGTCCCTCTGGGGTAAATTTTCTTGTCGTGGAACGACCTCATTCTATTGCAATATATTATATATAATAGTTCGTTAGTTATTAGTTTTCCAATATAAAATTTATTTACAAAAGTCAATGAAAAGAAAAGAAGTGGTTTGAAAGAACTTTAAAGAGGTATATGGTATGGGTATATTTTGTGAATGAGTGTATTTTACTAAAGATTAAACTTTTTCAAATTTAAATATCATTAGTCTGATTTTTTCATACATTGTGGGCTGAGATCGTCTGCCATATAGCCTCTTTTTTAAAAAAGTGTATTGGTGGGTAGTGCAAAATGTATTAACTTATCGTCGGCTTACTATCAATACCTTCTATGTCCTCTTTTACAAATTTTACAGGAGACACACAAAACTAATAATAAATACAATAGACCCACCAAAATGATTTTTTTTAAATTGAGTTTTATTAATAAGTGTAATCACTAATAATTAATACACAAGTGCCAATTTTTCTTGCAATTTTATGGATTAAATAGCCTAAAAAAAGACTTAGAAGGTTTTACACAGGCTCTTTGTGCAATTATTAAGACATAGTAGGTTTTATATTTTTTATTAATTTACAAAATTCAACAAATTAAATTAACTTTTACAAGATTAAGTTACCAATACACAAAAAATACATAAGTGCAACTAAAAAATTTATTTAAAATAAAGAATAACGTTGTACTTAAGTAAATATTTAGTTAAAATTAAGACTAAATTGCACTTTTTTTTAATGTAAAAATTTATTTATCTTCAAATCGTAAGTTATCATAGAAAGTATGATAATCTACAGGAATTAAATTTTTTATTTCCTGCAAATGGTCATGTTTGCTTTTTTTAATGGGCCTAGGTAACTTATATAAAGGCGTTATTGTAGCATTTACATCAGTTTTGTTTCTTGCACTACACTTTTCTAAACACTTCCAGTCATCATCAAAATCTAATTTATAATAGATTTGGCCATCTAGTCTATACTTAATGGCACGTAAATCCGTTACAGTTGGATCACTAACTTTAAAGCCTGGACGAATTGATGTGTAATATTGTAAATTTGAAAAGTCTTTAAAGAAAATATATCCCAGATACTCAACTTCATAAGGCTTAGGTTTTGTTCTCGCTCTTTTTAATGCAGACAAATAACAACCAGGTGTGTACATGTCCCTATTTCGAATCCTTCTTTCAATAGCGGAATGCATGCTGTTGCATTCCATTTGTGTGTGTTCGGATACCAAAAAGTTTTGGTTGATAGTATTTATTTCTTTTTTATCTGGGATAGATGTAATAAAGAATTTGCAAGCAGTGAATTACAATTTTAATAGTTGCATCCATCACTATACAAAATTACTTCTTCACCAGGGAATACGTTTGATTTTGTTTCAAGGAAACTATACAAAATAGAGGCAAATTCATTGGATGTAACTCCATCTTCTCCATCGTGTCACAAATAACAATAGCCATCTTTGGTTTTTAAATTGAAGGTAGTGTAATTGTGTACTATTAGCTTTTTCTTATTATAAAGAGTCGATGCTTTCAGTATTGGACTAAGCGATATCACTTCCAGATCTAGGGTATATACATGTTCAGGGTGATCCTTGTCGACCTGTTTTTCTTCTCGTGCTCTTATTTTGCTTTGAATGTGTGAAATATACGCTTTCTAAGAAGTATTGCCACACTTAAATCGTATACACAAATCACACTGATCTTTCTTAGGGTGAAAAAGACTCAAATTTTTGTTATCAAATTCTTCATAAAACACTTTGACAGATAAAGTTTGTAGGTCACTGCCCTTGCAATACTTGGCATATTCTTCGTGTAATATCAATTTAGATTGCCAGATAGGCTCTAGATATAATTTATTTGAAGATGCTCGACAATAGTGGGACTCCATTTTTGGAAGAAGGGAAAAAAATTCTTGTAAACCTATTTTTTTTCATTGCATCTTTCTTTTTAATACTTTTGTCAGGCTTTGTTGGTCTTACGTCTGCTTTATGCATAGCCCAGTTATGTAAAGTCCACGTACCTATACCTAGCGTATTTATAAACAAATTTTAAACACTCTCGAACTCAAACGCATTCTCTTTTAAGGAAACAAAAGAACGTATTTGAACGGCGTGATGTTTCATTAACTTGATTCTTTTTGTTTTTTGGGGCAACACTATCGACTAAATTAGCTACGTAAGTTCATCTCTGAGACCAGTTAAATTCTTTCCAGAAACGGTTAAAAAATTTTAATCTATCGTCTTCTGTAAATTTTCTGCACTTTATTTTTGTAGTTTTTGCATTTTGCTTACAGTTGCAAAAGGGTTTTAACTTTCTTGCTTCTCTTTTCTGATCAGTTACCCAATTTTCTTCTGCGTTTTTTTTAATCCATAATATTCTTGTCCCTTTTCTCTTTTACTTTTATTTTTTTCTCTTTCCCAATCTTTCTTATCTACCCTACGTTTTTTTTTCCTTTTGCTATTTAGTCTTTCTTTCTCAACTCGTCATTCTTCTTTTACTTCAGTACACTCCTTGTTAGTATCACTAGAAATTACACTACTACTTGGCAAGTCATTTTCATTATCTGGTCCATAATAACCGTTTTCAACAAAATTTTCTGTGCCTACAATATTTGTTTTATTTAAACAAATTTCAGTGGTATTTTCAGCACAGGAAACCGCCTGAATTTCTTCAACAGAATCAAGACTTTCTGCAAGTACAAAGGAACTATAGTTGTCCTTATCCAAATTTTCCTTGTCTTAAAAATACTGTGATAGAAATTCATTTACACTAAAATCTTCAGTGTTCAAAAAATATTTTCTGCACAGTCTACAGTTACGGAACGGAAAAAATTATTATCGTTATTTATATCTGAATTTTCTGAATTTCTCAAACTAATAACAGCTAATTCTATTACGTTATTAAAGTTTTCAACACAGTCAGTCTCATTATTCAGTCTATCAGTTTTCTATACAGTCAGTCTCATTATTCAGTCTATCAGTTACAATATTGTTGCTATTAATATCGATCATCGACAAAATATGACGAGATCTGGAGTTGGGATAGATGAACTGAAAATAAAAATGAAATGTGTAAGCTATTTTTTAATACAAAATGAATAATGAAACTAATTTAGTACTTCAAGTAATTCAAAAATTAATTCTGATCAAAACTTTTGTCTCTTTTAAAATAAACTAATTAATACTCAAAAGTTTTTATGTCTCGTTTAAATTATACTAAAATTAATATTGCAATTAATAACTATAACTAGTTTAAAAATTCAATAAAAATACATTACTTACCTCCATTTTGGTAGAGTTATCCATTTTGCACTTTCAAATCACAGCCAACAAACTCAAAATACAATAAATTTGTATGAGCTAAATTTCTAACCTATGATTTTGACATATATTTTAGACATAGGAGGTTATGAGTAAACAATTACGTGTCTGTGGGTTAGAAGGTTTTGACCATAAACAATAGATGGCAGTTTATTATATTTCCGAGGCAATTAGATTTGTGTGGTTTTGCATAGAGCTGCGCATTAAGAAAACTAACCAATTTAAGTCAAAACCTCAAAAATGAAAAAATCGGACTTAGGAGGTTTTGATAGAAAGCCGACGTTATACTTTATTTCATCGGCTTTGTTGTTGCTTTTGTTTTTGTGTATGGATATAAACAAGTGGGCCCATTCTTTTGTTGAGGTGTTATTCATACTGTTAAAAATGTCTTTCCATCTGTAAAATTTATTGCGTGTAATTTTATCGTTGTTACTTAGGGAAGTGTTGTAAATTGCTTTAGGAGTTAAGCAAGGAATCGTAGTCGACGGTTATTTTTGGTGCTTATGCACAACGACGTTTTTTTGTAGTCGAAGCTTTGACTTTGGGTGTTTATGATGTTATTCGATATGTCCCCTCGCGTAAATATGTTATTATTTATGGATTCTGGAGTTGGTTTCATAGTTTGGTTTTTGCTGTATATGTATGGGTTAAAAAATATTGGTTGCGTTAGTACTTCTTCGATGGTGAGATTCTTATGGTTATTGTGTTTCAGGTAAAATTTATTCCAATTTATCATTGTTTGTTGGTAATACGGAGGTAAATTTTTTAAAGATTCGTATGAGTGTGATGTAAGAAGGACAAGGTTTCCTCGATTAGCGTTTCGGTATTGATCGAGTATGTAGGAAGTTGAGTCTTTCCAGGCGCCGTTTTTGTTTTCGTTGTACAACTTTAAGATCCAGCTCAGCTGTAAAGATTTGAGTTTTTTCTTTACGTCGATGATATTTAAACCTGGTCCCTGGTCTACCGGAAGTTTTGATGTTTGCTTATGGGTTTTTACGGTGCTGTTATTCCATAGAAAACTATCTATTTTACGTTCAATTATTTTGATTTTTTTTTCAGAAGGAATGGGCATTGTGAAAGTTAAATCCCATAAACTGCTTAAAAGGGTTCGATTCATTATGATAGCTTTACCTTTTATGGATAACTTAAAAAGCTTCCAGCTATCAATTTTTTTGCTAATGATGTTGATACTCTCATCCCATTGACGGTTTATTTAGTTCCTTGTGTTTGAGAAGGTTATACCTAGGCTCTGGAGAGTGTTGCTGTGCCAGGGAAAATTGAGGAAATTTTCTTTTATCAAAGATCTTTTTATTCTGAGCTACAGGCCTCGGCATTTAGTAGTATTTAGTTTTGCTCCTGTGGCTAGTTTGTATACATTTAGGGCATTGTCTAGAGCTTTTACAGAGTTGTCCGAAGAAAAGTAAAAGTTTGTGTTGTCGGCGTATTGTTGGAGCTTTGTCTCTTTGTTGTTGAGAGTTATTCCCTTTATTTCGGTATTTTTACGGATGTATCCTGCAAAAACCTCAGCTTGGAGAACTTACGGTGTCATTGAAAGAGGACATCCTTGCCGTACTCCCGTGTGTATGTCTATTTTTTCTGATATAAAACCGTTTATTTTTAGATGTGAACTTATGTCATAGTACAGTGTTTTAATAAGGTTTATAAATTGCACGCTAAAACCAAAATTAAGTAGGCAGTCATATAAGAAGTTTCTGTCAACGCGATCGAAAGCCTTTATTCGATTGATGGATACGATGGGGGCATCTAAATTGTTTTTGTTGGTGATGTAAATAATGTCTCTTGTGTATGTAAGGTTTTCGTAAATGGAATTGTGGGGGATGCATGAGGTTTGATCTTCTTTGATGATTGACGGTAGTATATTTGTTAGTCGGTTTGAGATTATTTTGGTATTTTGTAATCGGTGTTGAGAAATGATATGGGTTGCCAGTTTGAGATATCGACTTTATCCCTTTTTTTATAGAGTAAGTTATTATGGCTTGTTTTTGGGTTTCTGACATTTCGTTTTTCTTTATTATATTGTTTAGGACTTTAACTAGACTAACTCCTAAAATATTAATGTTAAATTTATAAAATTTCGCGGATAGCCCATCTTTGCCGGGTGATTTGTTGTTTTTCATTGTTTTTATTGCATTTTTGACTTCGGCTAAATCAATCGGTTTATCCAGTAAATGTTTTTGTTGTTCGGAAATTTGTTTTATGTCTGTATTTTCGAGTAAATATTTTTGCAGCGTGACATCGTTTTTGCAGTTTTTATAAAGGTTTTTGTAAAGTATTTCAAAAGTTTTAGTGATATCAGTTGCGTTATTTTTTTCGTTTCCGTTCTTATCTTTGATGTTATGACTACTTGTTTAAAAATTTTAGCTTTTTCAAGTTGAAAAAAGAAATTGCTGCATTTTCGCCATGCGTCCTCCATTTTATTTTAGCCCTTATTTTTGCTGAACTTTTTGGAAAGAGTTTTAATTACTTCTTTAAGAGAATCCCAGTGAGATGTTTTATTTTCAAATGTAGAGCGATACTTATTCCATCAATCTCAATCAATTTCCATCAAATTTCAATGTGGAATTTCTTTTAGCCTTACAGAAGGCTTTATTTGAATCAGCCTACATATTAGACCGTCTTTCATATTTCTGTTGAAGCGGTACGTGTGAGTTACTGAGTATAACTCGCTTATAAAGGGCTGCATTTGTGCTAAGATTTCATTGTCCTCAATTAGAGGGTCACATTTAACGGCTATTGGAAGATCAATGTCACTCCGTACCTTAGAGTTTATATGTTCTGGTTACTACCAGACGCAATTGTATACTTGTTTCATTCACGAGAATCGCACCTTCTTTTTGATTCATTTCTATCACCCAGTTTCCTCTGGTATTGTATGTCAAACTGCTGACTTTATTTTCGCCACAATTTGAGATATTTTTTGGTAAATTTCCTTGGCTCAATTTTCTTGGTACTTTTTGTTAAAATTTTCGTTGGGATTCATGAATACATTTATATCAATTACACGCTCCATACGATGATTTTGTTCGAGACAACTCCAGCGTAGCTAGCCATTTCAAACAATAAACAAAAAACGGATACCTTATTAACACAAATTCCATAAGAAGTCAAGATACGTTTTTTTTACTTGATAGGTATTGTGGTTTATCCTCCTTCGGTTTATTGCCATATAGAGGCCACATTACCAAGGACCACAAAGACAGGTTCGGCTTCAAAAGAAGCGTCATAACCCGCTCTACGGACCAAAAGTAAAGTGATTTTTGGAAGAACGAAATGTTAAAGTGAAAGGTAGAAGTAGTCGATTTAGAAAGATAGCATAGAGATAGCGGACAGGATTGCGCGCGATTTTAGAAGGTGCAACAGGTGAAATACATGGTGTTAATTAGGTTAACCTAAATAAAGCATGCCGGAAAACACAAATTTTTTTTTCTTTTTTCTTTTTTTTTATTTATTACAAAATAATAAATATTTACAATTTTTATATACTATTTCTGCATTAAAAATATACTTATATTGTATACAATAAGTTTTACAGTCTTTGTTCTTTTTCTATATATATAATTCCGTTTTTATATATTTTATAAACGTGCGTTAATGATATCAAAATGCTTTTTTACATAAATTTAACATTGGTTTATCCAAAAATATTAAACAATGTATATGCTTATATTTTAAAATAATTACTTGACCATTTATATATATAAATTTTTTTTATATATATATATTATATATTTATATATATTATATATTTTTATATATATAAATTTTTTTTATAAATATATATTATATATTTATATATATTATATATTTTTATATATATAAATTTTTTTTAGTTTTTGTACTTTTTATTTATTTGTGTTTTTGAATTTTCAATTTTTTTATATTTCTAATTTTATATTTTTTTGTGTTTTTTTATTTTTTAGCGGTTGTGCGGAAAGAAATCTGGAACATGGAAAAAGGTTTTAGAGGAAGTTGATTAAGATTAAGTAAATTTATTTAGTAAAGAAAGATTTTTTTAAGTAAAATAAAATAATACAGGACTTTTACACAAACATCGCTTTACGAAATCTACAGAAAACATGCAAATAATAAATTATAAATCATAAATTAAAGGCTGGCAGTGATTGTCTAATCATATATAACAATATCTACAATCTTCTTTGTGTTTATCGCATATTTGTATAACACTATTATTTAATATATTAATAAATTGAACTCGTTGTACAATACCACCCTTAAGTATTACAATAGTTTCAATCGAGAAAATCGAATTTATCGGAGAAAAATTTTTTGGGATGATAAGGAGTTATATACATGTTTAAAGTATTTAAACAGTATATACATGTTTAAAGTATTTAAACAAATTAAATATTTCAACAGAAGGAGAACAGTTGGCAAAGATGTGAAGGTTGTCCTCAATTTTACCACAAGTTTTACATTTGTTATTTTTAACGATCTGTTGCCTTGCGCTTTTGGCTAGCAAGGGCGCAGAAGGTAGACTGTTGTGTAGAAAACGAAAGAAGATATTTTGTGTCGGTCTGCATGCGTGGGAAGTAAAGTTTTTTTTCCAAATTTGGGTCCACGGCATTGTTGTTTTTGTTGAACCGTTCCAGAAAAGTTTTACTGGCACAACTGTCTTTTTATTTTTTGCCACTTCTAAGTAGAAATTTTTTATTGATTTTAGGGGGATGTTAAAAAGGGACCCGTTTTTGCCTAATATTTCGATTGTTGTTTTGTAGTACTGAGACGTTTTGTTGTCCTAGTGTTTTGGAAAATTGTTCTGCTTTAAAAAGTTCCACCTTTGGTTTTGGTTCGTGAATTTTATAAGTGAACTCGCCAACCAATACTTTGAAAAGTAGTAATAATTGTGAGCTTTGCCCTCTTCGCATTCTTTCAGTTAAAAGAGCGTTTTGAGGCGAAGTGCAAGACTTTGCTCCTTCAGTGATAAAATTCCGAGACCCCCGCTTTTGATGGGTAAAAAAAGCGTCTCTCTCTTGACCGGATTGAAATTGGTCTTTTGCCACAGATTTTCGAAAATGGCTCTGTGCAGACGTTCTATTGCCCATTCGGGAACGGGCAGCACGTTTGCCAGAAACCACACTTTTGACATTGCTAACGTATTTATCAACATAGTCTTTCCCCTAAGTGACAAAGTAAGTAGTCCCAGAAATATGAGTTTTTTCTCTACTTTGTTAAGAGTTACTAACTAGATGAAATTGGTAGTAACGCTCAGTCTGGTGTAAAAAGTAACACCTAATATTTTGACACCGGTGTTGTTGTTCCACTCTATGTCGTCCGATTCCGGGTACATTTTAGGATCAAAACCCCCAAGGGCGCGATCTTTGGTTTTTGAGGCATTGATCACTGAATCACTTGCTTTTTCAAACAGTTTTGTTTTTTCAAAAAAAAGCGGACTGATTTTACGTTCTTGGCAAAAAAGTTCGAATCGTCTGCGTACTGCTGTATTTTGAGGGGTTTAGGTGTGGGTTTACTTACCTTGGATGACCCTGAGCTCTGCAATGCCGTAGGTGTGATATTTAGCATTGTTAGCATTTGTTGTTGTTTTGTTAGCATTGTTAGCATTTGTTGTTGTGATATTTAGCATTGTTAGCATTTGTTGTTTAGCTTCTGTGTCAAGAGGCAGGCTTTTGACCATGTTGAAATCCCCGGCCATCAGGACGGGTAGTCCTGTGTCCTGCAAGAAAAATAATAATATTAATAAAAATAAAGGTGATAATGATATAACTGATAATAATAACAATGATGTATTTAAATATATCTATACTTATTTACATATGCACATACATACGTATACATACACATTCATACACAGATTAACACACAACACACATACATACACACATACACACATTTATAATCATACATATACCCACACATGCATACGCATATACACATTCAATAATTGTACAAGGACGACCAAAAAGCTTTACATAAATGTAAAGATTCTTAAAAAAAAAAAAAAAAGAAAAGATAAAATATACAAGAGAGAGAATTTTTAATAAGACTATTAACAGTGATATATTGCTTTTATTGGTGTTATTATTCTAGTAACTATCCAAATAGTGTTTTTTTAATTTATTGAGAAAATTATATCGAGAAATTGAGTTTTTAGTTTTAAAAGAATGAGTGCACAGTTTTAAAAGAATGAGTGCACAGTTTTAAAAGAATGAGGGCACAAGCATTGGTGCACTGATGTTTAATTGATTCGCTGCCAAATTTTATTATCCTAGTATGTTCTACAAAGATATTGTGGCATGAAGAGGATCTTAGTAAGTGAGAATGTTTGTTACATATTTGAAGGAAAAAGTTCTTGAAGGAAATTAAAAATTTATCATGAAGAAAATCCCATACAAATAAACAATTTAAATAAGTAATATTGTCGTTCAGCCTAAGAATTTTAGATAATTTATTCAGCAGAAAAACATTGCCAAGTAGGAAATTTTGAAAGTGAATAATTTTAAGGGCTTTGTTTTGAAGTGAAACTAGTTGAATTAAGGGACCTTTTGTTTTACCCCAAATCTGACACGCATACCTAAGGTGCGATCCAAATATGGCATGATAAATACTCATAAGTGTTACAAAATTTACGAAATGTCTGATCTTGGCTAACATTCCAACTGATCGGCTTAGCTTAGTCTGTAAGTAAGTTTGATGGTACTTAAAAGAAAGACTCTCATCCAGCCAAACTCCAAGGTACTTCACAGTTTTTGACGAAGTTAATATTTTTCCATTAATGTTAAAAGTGCATGCTCCTTGTTTTTTTGGTTTGAAAGACAAATTTTTTAGTTTTTGTAGCGTTTAGCGAAATTTTATTTGCTCTAAGCCAATTAATAACAGAAAATATGACCTCATTAGTTTTAACCGCATTTTTTTCAAGCGAATCTTCAACAATTAACAGGTTAGTGTCATCGGCAAAATGGTATGTTAAAACATTAATGCAGGTATTTAGTTCGTTGATGTATACAAGGAAAAGCATATATATATATATATATATAATATATATATATATATATATATATATATATATATATATATATATATATATATCAAAAATTTTTGAAAACATTGTGACATTTTTTTGAAGATTATGTAATTCATAAAATTAAAAACTGAATATAGAAAAAAAATATATATATAAATATAAATATATATATATATATATATATATATATATATACATACATATATATATATATATATATATATATATAATATATATATATATATATATATATATATATATATATATATATATATATAAAGAGGGTAATATATAATATATATAATATATTTATATATAGTAAATATATATATATATATATATATATATATATATATATATATATATATATATATATATATATATATACATATATATATATACATATATATATACATATATATATGTTTGTCTTTTTATTTTTCCTAAGTTCATTTTCATTATTATATTAGGTTGTTATATTTTATTTTTAGACTGTACTAATAAAATAGATTGTGCTTTTAAATGTGGTGCATTTAAAATGGTGTATTTGGGTTTGTATCAATGAATCAAAAATTAATTCAGTTGAATGATTTTTGGCTCTTCGTCACATAACTTTAGAATGTTTATTGCAAAGTTTATTTGGTATTCAACTTCTTAATTGAAGTTTTTTTTGGACTTAATAATTTCAAACAGTAATTAGAATTAACGTTTTTCTATTTGTGAGTAACTTATTTAAATTGCATAATAATTTTTAATGTAATTTTTAATGTTTTAATGTTTTTAATGTAATTAAACTGTGTCTTTGCATTTTTTTCTAAGTTCATTTTCATTATTTCAATGTTTTAAGTCATTTTGTTATTATATCAACTATTATTTTTGCTTACTTAAAAGTAATCTATGCTATTACTTAAAAGTCTTTATTATGCCTACATAAAAATGTGTGATTCAATATGTGATGCGGATAGAGTATCGAGTTGGTTCTGTAAACCTATGGTTTAAATCCTGTTTTAACATTTTTTTGAAAGATAAAATGTTTTTAAAAATATGGTATTATCTACTCAAAACAAATATTAGTTTGACAATTAAAGCATGCTAAAGAAATGTGTTACAGCAGATGCCTCATAACACCAAAAATATTTTAACCAAATAAAACATTGGGCGCCAAAAATTTTCAGTAAATGCTTTAATGGATATTTTAGATTGTATACGTACAAAAAGTCTATGAGTCCCCAGAAAAATATTATTTTTAACTTTTCTAATTAAAAAATATTGTTTTCAAAAAAATTTTAAAAATATATTTTTATATAATATTTTATAACATCGTAGGGGTGTTTCTCAGTCACCCTGCTGGATTCTGAAATGCATTTTATGTCTTACTTGAGTCATCCATTATGATAATACTTAGTCTGGTAATTAGTTTAGTATTAAACAGTAAATGTTTATTAACTAGTTAATAAACACTTACTGTAAATAAGAAACTATCTGGTTGTCCTGTTGGGCTACCAAAAGGCATTTTTTTCAAAGTTTTAGTCTCCCTTCGAGAAAAAAGTACATGAAGATCATGAAGGTACACCCTGTATACTATCTCGTTTTTAGAATTTTACACATCTTTATTTATTTTGTTATCCTGTCAATCCTTCTAATTTATTTTCTTACTTCACTGAAGCGAGCTCGTCCTCTAATGTAAATTTTTGGATTTTTTATTTCTTTAAATTAACTAATAATGAAAGAACAAAAAATATAAGGTTGAAAGTATGCAAACAATCTAAATAGGCAGAAGTATACAAAAATGGTGAGCAAGAAATATATATATATATATATATATATATATATATATATATATATATATATATATATATATATATATATATATATATATATATATATATATGTATATATATATATATATATATATATATATATATATATATATATATGTATATGTATGTATATATATATGTATATATATATATATATATATATATATATATATATATATATATGTTGTATTATATTAAAATAGTTATTAATAAGAGGATTTAAATTTAGGAAATAAGTTAGGATAGAGGATATAAAAATTAAATGTAAATCTGCTACAAATTATGTAAGAAAGTTAATTTTTGTAATTTATAAAAAGTTATAATTATTTAAAATTAAAAAATTTGGGCCGAATAACAAAATGTATTCAGAATAGTTTATTAGCCATTTTATATTGCTAATAATTAACACAATTTAAAGAGAGAGACTATGTACATAGTCTCTTTATATCGAAAAAATCCTGAAGGATCTACCAAAAAAATATTAGTAATAGATAACATCTTTATCTGAAGTTTCAAAAATAAAATATTGAATTCCTACAGTCAGATTTTTAGAAAATTAAATTTGAATAAGTAAACAAATCTGTGTTTTGCACTAAAGTTGAGTAAACTATAAATGAATCGATGTATACAAAAACGTTCTAAGTCATAAAAACTATTTTTAAGTCAGACAACTTTAACTATGTATAACACATATATCACAAATTTTGATATATATTTTAACAAATCTAATATTTAAAGATGTCAAAAAGCACCCAGATTTTTTTTTTGAATTCATTAAAGTAATAATTTTGGATTTAATAAGTTTTTTCTCGTTCCCCGAAAAAATAGTTTTTATGACTTAAAACGTTTTTGTATACATCGATTCAAATGAAGTTTACGCTGGCTCACACCATTTTGGCGGTACTGCAGTTTCTCCCCCCCCCCCCCCCTTTTTTTTTTTTTATTGCTGATTATGATAGAGAATTTTATGCTGATTAAGAATCGTATAAAAACATAGCTCTGAAAACTAACAAAAAGTGCCCTAATTCGCCGTTGAAGTTTAAAAAATAACACTAAAAAACGCTAATATTCGCCATTTTTTTAAAACGTTTTACATCCAAGTTTACATTTTGAAATCAATCGCTTAGAAAATCTTTTTTTAATTATGCAACCCGGTTTTTATTGTCGTCAAAATTAAATTATATTTAAATTAAATTAAATGTTTTTATTAATATATTTTATATATTTTTGTTATATTTATTTACACTTTGCCGATAAAAAAAATTTACAGCCGTAACTTATAAAAAAATAAGATATAACAATTGCTTTGTAAAATAAAAGAAACAAAATTTATTAAAATATTAAATGTCAAAAATAACATTTAAGAATTGGTTTGAAAAATAAGAAGATATGATTTTATATAAAAACATTTTATTGGTAGAGCATTTTATAGTTTAACTTATTTAATTATATTTATAATACTTTTCATTGTCAATTAAGTAAAAGCAAATAAACAGTATAAAATAAAAGTAAAAGATTAATAAATAACGCAAAAATAAAAAATAAATTTCTCAAAAAGAAGATTATCATTTAAAATGATAAAAGTATATGTACAATTATTGATTAATTATGCGTTAATAATCTAAAGTAATTAATTAATTAACTATTAATTATTGATTTCTAATATAAAGAAGTTTTATTAGAAAAAATTTAATTCATTTTTAGTTAACAAAAGTAATTGCTTAAGTTTTGTTTTGAATTGGTTTAGAGAATAATTAGTTTTCATTCATTTTTTATTTAATTTTTAATTAATTTTTTAAATAATAATTTAAGATTTTGTTTTTTAAATGTACACAAATCGACTGACAAATAGGGATCGGCGCAATTAAATGTACATGCATCGACTGAAAAATAGGGATTGGCGCAATTGAAAGTACATACATCGACTGACAAATAGGGATTGGCGCAATTAAAAGTACATACATTGACTGACAAATAGGGATTGGCACAACTAAATGCACATACATCGACTGACAAATAGGGATTGGCGCGATTACATGATCTGAAACAGGGTTAGGGTTTGGGCCAGAGATAAATCAGAAAATGATGCACTTAGCATTTTTTAACAGTTTTGCTTTACATTTTTGATAGAAACCAGGCTTTTTTAAATTCATCTTTGAAAAGAATTTTATTTATAACCGAGTATGAAAAAATGGCGAATTTTAGCGTTTTTTGGTGTAATTTTTTAAACTTCAACGGCGATTTAGAGCCATTTTTGTTGGTTTTCAGGCCTATGTTTTTATACGATTCTTAATCAGCATAAAATTCTCTATCATATTCAGCAAAAAATAGGGGGGAGAAACTGCAGTAGCGCCACTATTTTATTCCTATTTTAATAATGTTATTACGAAATTAGATTTATTATTATACTGATATACGTCAAAAATAAGGATACAACATTAAATTTAAAAGAAAACATTAACAAATTAGCGGTTGTTATATAAAATACACTATGTAGTTAAGATCCGCAGCCATTTTAATAATTCAACGTTTTTCGAAATATTTCACGCAAGCGTGCCTAAACATAGCGCTTGTAAACGACCGTGACAAAGATATACGTATTTTAATATTATCAATTCATAGACTTTTTATAAAATATTCTGTTAAAATATAGTAAACTGCTGAGGTAAGAGTAAACCGTTTAGCTTCAAATTCAAATATTTTCTTAACGAAAAAACTTTTTATGTTTTTATTTGTTGATGTTGTTTTATAGAGAATATTTTAGATTATATAAATATATAAAAATTAAGAAAAAATATTTTGAAAATATTTTAAAAAAATCGATTTTAATGAAGAAAAAAAACGTTTACTTTTTCCATTATAATTGGGGAAAAGTAAACATGTTAATTTTTAATAACAATTTTTTAAGATATAAAAAAAATCAAAACTAAATGAGTCTATTAAGAAAATCAAGCAAAATTAATTAAAAACTAATCTTATTATATGTTAAGTTTACAAAAAACTATTTTAATCAAATATACGAAAAAAACTATTTATTAATTAAAAAAAAAAGTTGTTTCATCGGCAGAAGCAGGTTTGCGGCATTTTTTCGTTAAAAAAAAACTCTTCATCAATTTTGTATTTTTTGGGTAAACACGATCGACAAACCCAAGACTTGCAACTAAAAGCTTCACATTGGTACACATTTTGTTTTGAGTTGGCAATGCTTCTTCCCAAACTCTGCGACAATTTTTGCACCTCTTCACTGAAGTAAATATAGCGTTTCTTTAATTGCTTTGACTTTTTGGCCTCATCGTCTTGCTTTAGTTTCTGGAGCAATTCAGATGTACTTAGACACTGGCCTTCAACTCTCGGAATGCTGACTCTATTGGGGGTTTTTTTGCGTGTTAATATGGTGGCGCTGTAAAACATTTTTTAAATTGCCTTCGAGTTTTTCTGTGAAGTGTTGCAACATTTGATACGTTTGAGAAAGAGTCACTGGTGTTGTTGTTAAATTTTAAAATTGACGAATCGTTGGAGTTTGATGCTGACTGATGCTAGATGATGATATGGGCTGGTATAAGGATGATAAAGCAGGCTCGGTTAAGGATTGCATCTCGAAATTCGAGAATTCTGGAATTCCGAAAATTTTTCCAGCAAATTCCGAAATTAAAATTTCTTTTTTCGTGCTCTCTCCAACTATTAAATTGTGTTTTTGTTTCTGCACATATAAATATTCTTCATTCTTATTCTATAAGAAGAAATAAAGAAAATAATTGTAGATTACAGTTATCCTGCATAAGTAGACATAGAGAAAACATTCTTAAATTGCAGTTAATGGTTTCATGTCTTCATTTCATATCCACATGTATTTATTTTTATATTTGTTATAACCTCGTGTTCGTGCCTTATATTTTACGATTTTCAACGGTGTTGAGATTTGCTTATTTGGAGTGCGGTGTGTATTGAATTATTTGGATCAATATTTTTTAAATAGGTAAGCAAATAATAGCAGGAATAATAGCAGTTTTAATTTAACAACATTATATGATAACTATTTAATTTTAATTTTGCTTTGTTTAACAAGTTAAATTATTATCAAAAATACATCCTAAAATATCTTTAAAGGAAAGTTATTTGGAATACACAAAGCAATGTAAAAATCAAAACTCTGTTTGGATTTATTTTTTAAGAGGATCCAAAAAACTAACATCAAAATGTAAAATATGTTAAGAAATAGTATAAACCACTGCTTTAACGACAACACCGCAGCACACGCATTTAAGAACAATACACAATATTAATGTTTAAAAACAGGATGTCATGCAAGATGAAGGTCAAGAAAGCAGCGCATCAAAAATGATGATTAGAAAATATTTATTCGACAAAAAAGATGAACCACTTCTGCAATCGTATCATGAATGTGTGCCTTAGATAATATGCCATTCAAAGTTTTCTGTATGTCTATCAATTTGAGAAATTTGTTTTTGGCTTGAGGCACTCGAGATTATGTATTACCAAAATTACCTAACTCGATTCGCAAAATGATTTTAGAATACGCGCAAAAAATGCGGGCTAAAATGATGCAAATAAGTTTACAAGAAGATGGAACAAGATTTTGCTTGACTCTAGATGATTGGACATCTTCAAGAAACCGATGTTATTTAAGTGTGAATGTCCATAGCAAGAAACAGTTTTGGAATTTAGGTTTAGTACCTGTTGAAGGACGATTCCCTGCAGAGGAATGCATAACGGCTCTGAAAACCACATTGCAAAACAACAATCTAAATATTGATAAAGATATTACGCCTATAACAACTGAGTTATAGACGTAATATCTTTATCAATATTGAGAACTAGCAGCTGTGATGCAAAAAGTTGGACGGCTTTTACCATGTAATCAGCAGTTGTGCTTTGACATGCGATACATTTAGCTGTAATTAATGTTCTGTATAACAATTTGAATACAACTGAGTTGGTGGCTCACACATATACAGAAAATGTTAGTGTAGAAGATCAAGTAAGTGACTTCTATGAATCGGATGATTAATACATTGATGAAAACAAGATGAAAATGTTGGCTTCATTGAACAAACTTATAATGAAGCTGAGCTTGTTGAGACTGAAGAATTTGGATTTCGTTTTCTCATCAAAAAAGTTTGTTCGATTGTAAAGAAATTTGGTTTTTCGAGAATATTAAATGATATTCTTCAAGTATACGTAAAACAAGAATTTGGAAAACAATTGAAACATATTATGGACACTAGAACTAGTTGGAATAGCTAAGTCGAAATGCTTGAAAGGTTTAACAAGCTAAAAAGCTATGTTAGAAAAGCATTGATTGACATTGCATCTGATATCGTTATTCAAGATAGTGAAATTTTGTCAATTAAAAACATTATCTCTGCAGTTTTCCCAGAGAAGTTTACTGTTGAAGCCATTTGCCGAGAAGATGCAAAGCTTCTTTCTGCTGATGCGGCATTTTCTTTTATGATTGAGAATTTCGGATCTTATGAACTTTCATTAAAATTAAAGAAGAAATTAGAAGACCGAGAGCCAAAAGACAAACTAATGTGTCTGGAACTTTTCAGTATTTACACATTAGCGGAAAAAGTGAGATTCACGCATCTTTCACTAGACCATTGAAAAAAACAATAGCCAAAGTTATTGAAAAATTTGCACAAAGATTGATATTTAACACTAACATGAAAACTTCCTCAGGCGAGAAGTCAGAAGTTAACGATGTCATAGAAGTGATGTTGGAAGAACAAACTAAGCCCTTAACATTAATGCAAAAATTGGAAAACAAAATTCAATTGAATTTATTGTCCAGCATAATGTCCAACTAAACTTAACAAATAATAAATAGGAGCTTAATTTCAAAAATCAAATCTGAAATGAAATTCTTTGAAGAGAACGGCGTTCGTGGCAAAATATTAGAGTCCGTCTACTCATACCTGATTTTGATTCCGCCATCGAGCGTCGAGTCTGAGCGAGCCTTCTCGATTGCTGGTAACTTTTGTACAAAGGTTCGAACAAGATTCGGAGACGCAGGTTTAAGTGATATTTGTTTCCTCAAGGCATATTTTAGGCAAATTAAACAATAATTTTAAATTTTTTATTGCTAAATAATATACCATATCAGAATGTCTCTGTACTAATTGAATTTGATATAATTTTATGTTCAATTTTTATTTTTAAAGAAAGTATTTTTTATGCAATAAATGACAATGAATTATCTCAAATAAGTCATTTGTATTATTTTTATAGGTATAAAGAAATTTAAAATATTTTCGGAATTCGATCGAATTCTGAAATAATTTAATTTCGAATTCCGATTTTTTTATTTTCGTCAAAATTTGCATTCCCTAGGGTCGGTTGAGGATGATGAAACAGACTTGCATGAAGATAATGAAACAGGCTCAGTTGAGGGTGATGAAGAAGGCTCGGATGAAGATAATGAAGGAGGCTGAGATGGCACTTGAAATGTTTGAGCAATTTGTAATTTTTTAGATAAATAGCAAAGGCTGCCATATTTATTTACGTTTTAAATAACTAATAATTATTAATTAGTTAAACCGCACTTATCTTAATGCATAAGTGTGAGCAATTAGCATGTTTACTCTTCCCCCGATAAACATTTATATTGGTTTTTTGCTCATAACTTTTTTTCCGGAACTAGCAAATTCAATTTTGAAAAGAGAATCTTGATCGACATAAAATTTTCTACAAAAAAGCCTTTTTTTCTTTTTTTTTTAGTAAAATTTCATTTTAGTTTTGGGAGTTTTGAAGTTGATTTTTTTAAAAAAAAGCTTTTATTTTACTAGGGTGAGTATTTTGAGGTTTCCTTAGGCAAAATTAAACTTTTTTTAAATAATTTTTACACCTTTAGATAGAGCATAAAATTCTCTACAAAATGGTGCCTCGCATTTTTAAAGATCTTTTGTTTTAGCTTTCAATAAATGCAAAAGAAACAAAATTACTAAACCGTTCACTTGTTTTTTTCGTTTACTCTTACCCGAGTTTACTCAATATCGTTAAATTTTTGGCACCAAAAAAGAAACTTTTTTATAATTTTTTTTCTTGCGTAAAAAGTCGCGTTAACAAAATTTTAATAAAATTTTATTAGAAATGAAATCGTAAATCCAAATTATTAACAATTTATAAATATAAATTTTTTTAACAGTAACGGGTGATGCGGAAGTTATCGGGCAAAATAAAAGCGTCAATAACTTATTTATAAATAAAAAAACAAACTACTATTATATTTTTTTTAAATAAAGCATTTATCTTTTAATAAAAATATATTATTTTTTATATGAAAAAACACCACCATCTGCAATTGATCTCAATTTTGCTCTGACGCCTTTCATATGCGACTGTAAAAAGTTTAAATCAATTTCTTGTAGTTTTAGTTTAATGCGATCAATCAAAACTTGCTCTGTTGAAGCTTACCAATCTCCCTCGTAAACCTTCTGTGCCAATGTCCCCAAAAATTTTCAATTGGTCGTGCTTGAGACACATTTGGGGGATTGGATTCTTTATCAACGTAATAGACATATTGGTCCATCCAATTTAGAGAATCTTTAGAATAATGATAACTTGCTAAATCTGGCCAAAATGAATAGTTAAAGTCTCCATGATACTTGTGAATAAATGGAAGAAGTCGTTTTTCTAAACATTCATTAATATAGATTGATGAATTGATCGCTACAGCCTTGGAAGTGCGAAACAATGGCTCGGACATACCACGGTCAGATATGGCTATCCACATTAATAATTTTTTGGAAATTTCTCTTTTCCTATAAAACGAACACTTTCTGGGCATGTCTTTTTGTTGTTTGTGTAGTATCCAGAATTTCCAGGCATGTTGTCCCCTGCAAAACAAAAGTATTTTTCGTCATCGATGACTAGAAGCGATTTTGTGTTATAGAGTTGGTTAACTAGTTTCCTACTTCTTTTTTTTGCCTTTATTTGTTGTTCTATAGTGTATTTTGGAGTCTTTTCACGTTTTCTATATTTATTATTCATTTTTTTAAACTGACGACCAATTGTCGATTGATTTACACCGAATTTAATAACTATTTTTCTCTGACTGACCCCTTTTCGATTGTTGACAAGTCTCGTTAATTCGGCTTTCTTTTCTCTAGTCCAGGATGTCGGACGACCAGGGTGCTTTCTATCAGAAAACGATTGAACAGATTCAAGTCTTTTTAGGTTGTCATATATTGTACTTCGAGCAAATCCTTCCTTTTCAAAATGATTTACGATTTTTTTTTTTTTTTTTCTATTTTAGGTTTATTTACAAAAAACATTTTTAGTCGCTTACGAAAAGATTCTCGTTCAGCTGCATTTAACCTCATTTTACCACAAAAACTGATTATTATGCTCAAATAATAATCAGTTTTTGTGATAAAATCAAAGATAAGCCACAAAAACTAATTATTATGCTCAAATAATGAAATTAGGATTTGTCCGATAACTTCCGCATCACCCGTTAGTTATGTTTTTATAATAAGTTAAGCGTAACAAAACTTTGAGGAGAAATATTAATTTAAATTAACTTTTATTTGAACTTTCTTTTATAAAATATCAAGTGAAAAGCGTGGACCCAAATAAAGCAGACCGAAAACGTCGAAATACGTACAAAATAAGGATGAATCTAAAACTTATCTTTACACAAATAAAAAAAGTTAGCTAACGTGTTAGTTAACGATTTGTTTATAATTTCAGTATAACCATAAATTCAAACATAAATTTAACCGCTCAGAGTCTGTTATTAAGGCTCTAAGCGGTTAACTACCCTAAAATAAGAGTAACTAACTCAGTAAGTTACTGTTTAAAACAGTAAGTTACTGTTTAAAAAATTAGAGGATAGCGGGCAACTTTGAATGTTTCTCTAAGTTTTTATTATAATTTGAAAAAATTTGATCGCCCTTTTCTAACAGTACACACACAGATACATATATATATATATATATATATATATATATATATATATATATATATATATATATATATATATATATATATATATATATATATATATATATATTGTCATCAAACTATTTTATACAAAAATTGCCTTGGCTATTCCGTTCCTAAATTAGACAAAATTGCCTAACTTACTTAACGAAGTGCACCAACGAGAAGGTAAGCCATAGGACTTTGCACTTCGTCAGTGATCTGTCATGTTGTCTAAGGTTAGCCCTCTACTTCTGGATTCTTTACTTTATTTGATAGGCAGTTCATGTAAAAGTAATAGTAATTTTGCATAAAGCATAAACTTTAATA
The DNA here is from genome assembly GCF_038396675.1 of Hydra vulgaris. Classification (NCBI taxonomy): domain Eukaryota; kingdom Metazoa; phylum Cnidaria; class Hydrozoa; order Anthoathecata; family Hydridae; genus Hydra; species Hydra vulgaris. The sequence continues at coordinate 38,776,800 of NC_088932.1, read as the reverse complement.
ATTATAATAATGTGCAGTTTAGCACAGAGATAAAAATATTGATATATATTATACAAATATCTTTAAATTAAACAATATTGGTATATATAAACATATCAGATATAATTCATACCATTTATAATGATAAAAACCACTGTATACTGTACTGTATGCAGTAAAAACAAATAAAAGGAACATAAAATGAAATAAATACAAACTACAACATAATTCTAAATTTTTATTAAATAAAATTACCGCACAATCCTAGCTAAAAAGATCACCTTTTTCAAAATTAAATAATAAAGAAAATGACCATACTTCATTATACGAATATAAGGTCTGGTGCGTTTTGGAAGTGATATAGCATATAATAATGAGTGTTTATGTTGACTTAACTCAAAACCAACAAAAAATGACTTAGTGCACTCTGGCAGTATACCCTCGATATATTGCATGATTAATGTCAAATACCTCGATATATTGCATGATTAATGTCAAATACCAATCATAAATGCTTTTATCGATCATTTTATCTAAATAAATAAAGATTTTCCAGTCATCATTTTGAACAAATATATAAATTTATATAAATTTAATATATATAATATTTATATAATATATAATATAAAATAAGTAAAAGACTTTGAAATTAATTTAAATTAATTAAATATTTTATTAATAATTAAATGATTATTTTCAATTTATATATTTGAATTAAATGATTACTTTAAAATTATATATATACATATATATATATATATATATATATATATATATATATATATATATATATATATATATATATATATATATATATATATATATATATATATATATATATATATATATATATATATCACAGATGTTTCACTCAATATAAAAGCGAGCGTGACGTCACAAGAATTTTTGTGTCAATAAAAAAATAATTATAATATTTCCGCATAAAAAATATAAAAATTCACTAACTTTAAAATAATAGTATTTTTTTCTATAAACGCCTTCATCTTCAAATTAAAAAAATGTAAAAGAACTATCTTTCTTCGTTAAATAAATATTTATATTAGACAAAATAAAAGTAAACTTTGTTAAAATATTTTAAATGATTTGGGATCACTTTTCTGTTTTTGGCGATTTTTTACGGAAAACCTGTCTTGGACCAACTAAGAATTCATAACATAGCTACATTCTTGGTGGTTGAAATTTCGAACACTTACAAATAAATGTCTATTCTATGTCATATTTGGTGCCGCTTGCTAATTTTTATAAGAAAAGTTATTTTTTAATGCATTTATATTTTTCGTTTTATCATTTTAAAATGCAAATCGTAATATTTCTGTAAGTGGCACTAAATTATTGAAATTTCAACCCTTTCTGCATATAAAAATTAAAAAGTTATATTCTGTACCTCTTGCTATATTATGAAATATGTTTTCAAACGAGGCTGATTTACAAACAAATTTTTCTATTTTTGTGCGTAAATTTTTGTCTACATTTTAAAGCAATCACGTGACCTTAAATACTAGACGCTCCGAACAATTATGTAATGAATTCTATGAATTCAGTTTTTTTAGCGAGACAAATTTTGAAGTATAAAATAAACAAAGTTTAGCGGTTTTTTCTCTTGAGGGTAATCAACATCAAATAAGTTGTCTAATCCTATTATATCTTGCTCACCTATTTGTCAATAAATATTATTTTATTTGTATCGTCTGTATTATATTTTTATCACGATATTTATTTATCATAATATATTCTACTAAAAGGGATATTAATATTACACATTGAATTGAAAGATAATTGGAAAGATGAGTGTAACTTTCCAATTGTTAAGCGATTAATTAGCATTGATAAAATGACTAACAATGTAATTTCAATTTTAATGTCAGTCTTTAAGTCGAAAGCGTTGTAATACGTAAAAAAAAACTTTATAAAAGAAATTTTAGAGCTTCAAAAAACGAAGCATTTTTTAAAATGCTTCGTTTTTTGAAGTCTGTCTTTTGCTCCACAAACAAAAAAAAGAAAATCAGCAGATTATTTTTCAATTTTAAATTGGAATAAGGAACTAAGTAGTCGTGTTGACCAATTAACTTCTAAAGAAGAAACTAATGTGGAGCAAGTAGATAAATTAAAAATCCAGGTACTAAAGTTGGAAACTGAAATTACGGATTTGAACTCTAAAAACAAGGCTTTCAACACACATTGTAACTCTTTAAGTTCTCAATTAGAGGCTATGAGTATTAGGCTAAAATAGGAGGAGCAGTTCCAACTTATTTCAAAAAAAAAAATTAAAACGGCACAACGTAAATTTGCATCTGCTCGAACAAAAAATGTAAGATTGCTAAACAAAATTAAATTACAAAAAAAGTTATGCATCAATTAATAATATATATCAAAATAGTTGCCAAGCCAACTAGACAAAGCCTTTGTCTTGTTTGTGGTCATCAAATTTTAAAAATTAAAAAAAAAATGGATTTAAAAGATTAAAAAAAAAGAATTAATAAATAAAAGAATTTTATTCTGTTCTAGTATGTCTGTAATGTTGGTTTGAAATATTTATTATTTCTTATTATATGTAACACTGGTTTTATATATTAGATCGTAATTCTACTCTTATCTTCATAGATTAATTGCAATACCTTCAATTCAATTTTACCTCTGCAATACCTTCGCTCAGATTAAAGAATGAAATCTAGCATCAAATTGGTATACAAATATAGCTTACTGTTTTAAGAATGAACAGAGCAACTAGTATGTTTGTTAGGTATAATCTGATATGTTTGTTTAGTTTATTTTAAATATTTATTTTCATTTGTTTTATATATTAGATACCATTCGATTACTATCATCAGAAGTTAATCCACTGTGACACCACTTCTCTACCTAACTCCGCTCTTATTAAAGAATGGAATATAATTCTCATATATAAAAAATTGGTTTACATATAATTAAAATGTAGTTTACTAATTTAAGAACCTGTACAAGTTATTGTCACAGTTGTGAGTTGAGCAACTGTTCTTCTGGTTTAGAATGAAGTATGAATTTGGTACACCTATTAGCAACTGGGTGTACAAAGATGTTTAAAGAGCTTATCAGTGGATCAACTTATTACAAAACAGTTTTTTAAGAGAAGATAAACAATTTAAATTAGCTATTTGTATTTGAACATAAAATTTTTGTCTTTGTCTTTTTTATTTACGACCTCTTTATTTATTAACATCATAATTAGAAAGGTGTGGACAGATAAATTTAAAAATGCTTTACTTTTTTAAATGCTAAGGCTTAAATATGTTTAGGCTAAATATTCAAAAATCAAAATTGTAATGGAATAAACTTTAGCTTTGAAATTATTTTCAAAAACTAAAAAACATTTAGTTTTGATAACTAAATGATTTATCCATTTGATAAAGATATTTTCGTAATTTGGCGAAAATTTCGATTTGCCCTACTGACTTATTAAAGTCTGTTTTATTGATCTTTAACAAGTTTTTTTGGATTTTATAATAGTCAAACATTGTGTGTATTGCATAATACCAATCGGAAATAAATTTTTCTGATTTTTTTCTGATGAATAGTAGTATCAAATTACGAAAATTCAGCCAAGCTCATCATTTGTCGCGTTTATTCTAAAATGAAGGAAATTTTTAAATTTATTTATGAAATGTCATAAGATAAAACAATTTATTAGTGTTTTTAATCTTTTTACAGAACAAAATTATCATTAATATTTCAAAAGTTATAGAGGTTTTAGAAACACCCCTTGAGTAAATATTTTCATAAAATAACAAGAAGTCGTAAAGCTCGCCTGAAACAGCCATAATGTATATATATATATATATATATATATATATATATTATATATATATATATATATATATATATATATATATATATATATTTCGATGGCTAGACAAATTTGTCTTGTCACCGAGTACCTTGTAAATTAAAGTGTATGGCACAACATTTAGCTCACAGTCTCATTTGATTGTTTTATAAGATTTTATTATATACAGTATCGGACAAAACGACTGCAACCAAATAATGCTAATTTAGTTTCTTTATATAAAAGTGCTGCATTTTTTCAATTTAGAGAAATAACTATGTAACTGTTTAGAGACAAAGTTTTTCAAGTTTTATTCATCACAAAGTTCATTATTTGCACACGAAAATTATTAAATTAATCAAAAGTATTAAAAAAAGTTGATTTCTTTCTGGACAAAACAAGTGCAACTCGACAAAATGTTGACCAAGCTGTATTTCGCTATCAATATTTCGTGGCGAATCCTTTGTTGTCGATCACAGCCTTGCATCTTCGAGGCATAGATTCGATCAGGTGATCAATGAAACTTTATGGAATCGCTACCCAGGCCTTTTGGATTTGTTCAAATAGTTGATCCTTATTACAAACACCTTCATGATTAATTCTGCGGTTGACGATCTCCCACAGGTTCTCGATAGGGTTGAGATCCGGAGATTGAGGCGGTCAATCCATCACCGATAGGTGGTTGTCTTGAAACCACTGCTTAACTACTTTTGCAGTGTGTTTCGGATCGTTGTCTTGCGGAAAAACCTATTTTATTGGCATATTCCATTCAGCATGAGGTAACATAACATCTTTCAGGATATTTTTATACATGAAACGGTCCATCATTCCATCGTTTCGATGTATTGGACCTAGACCGTTAGCAGAAAAACACCTCCAGATCATTACATTGCCTCCACCATGCTTCACGGTCTTATGGCAGTAACGTAAATCGAGGTGTTTTCCGGCCGGTCGACGTACACGGCAAATGCCATCGCTCCTAATGATGTTGAACTTCGATTTATCACTGAACAGAACAGTTCGTCATTTCTGCACATTCCAGTCAATATGAGATGTAGCAAACAGGAGTCTTTTCTTGTGGTTTTTTAGTAAAATCAGCGGTTTCTTTGCAGGGCGTCGAGAAAACAATCCGGCTTCAACAGCACGTCGTCTGATTGTTCGGTCCGATACAGGCAGCTCTAATTGCTTTTGTATCTTGACTGATGATATCCAGGGATCCTTCTTGACGGATCTGACGATCATAGAATCCTCTCTAGAAGTGGTGGAACGCGGTCTTCCACCTTTGTTATCTGCTGCCAACTTCCCCGTAGAACGATATTTGGAACATAGTCTTGATACGGTCCATTTTTTCACGCGATATTTATCACAAATACTTTTTTGTGACATTCCACTTACGTAATCGCCAATAATTTTCTTTCTTAGTTCCAATCCAAGACTGTCGGGAGCCATTTTTGCACTTGAAGTCATAAAAATAATAAAAATAAATAATCACGCTTCTCAAGGCTTACCGTGTTACATTTACCGTGTGATAATACAATAATGCTCTGTGGAACACAACGTCTTGGCTGGATGTGGACTGTATTGATGTAATGAAACACTTGTTGTATTTCACTTCTTGTATTGATGTTCTTCAATAAAACACTTTGATAAAACTCACTGCGATAAACTGTCTTGATAATACTGACTGATTGACTTCCATATACTGACTGAATTACATGTCGATTTACATGTCTCTTATATAGTAAAATGAACCTGTGTGAACCTGTTCTGGAATATTCTAGTTGCTCCTTTTCGATGCTTCTGGAAGCTTCTGAATGCGTCTGGGTGCTTCTTAATGTTTCTGGATATTTCTGGATGCTACTGGATGCTTCCAGATGCTTCTTCTGGAAACTTCTGGATACTTCCTTTAATTATTAAAAAACTTCCGTGACGTTGACACGGACCAGACTTAAGAAAATGAAACAAACCAAAAAAGTTGCACTTGTTTTGTCCGCTGCAAAATGGCACTTGTCAACGAAATTCTGCCTGTGTGCTGTCACCTGTCAGCTGATTGCTCATGTCATGGCATACTATGACTCCAGACTCCTGAACTGTTTGCTGTGGTAGTATAGTTCGTTTCGTTTTTAAGACGTAAAATTACGAACATTTTTTAGCATTGTTCGATGTTGGTTGCAAATGTTTTGTCTAATACTGTATATATTTATATTCTTTTTTTTGTTTTTGTTTGTTTGTATGTTTGTTGTTGTGCCATTTATAAGTTATTTTCTTTTTGATAGTACATGGTGCAGAAAAAATTCCCGTACAAAAGTATAATTTAAGAAAATTATCTGTATGGTGTTTTCTTTCGATACATAGTGTGTTTTTAGTATTCTTTTGTATTCCTTCGTATTCTTTTAGTATTTTTTAGTATTATTTTGTTTTAAATTAAAGTTTCTTTTTAAATTAAAGTGTAACTTGTTTCTCGTCTTGTGCAGAAACTTTTCCTGTTTTTGTTGTTTGTATTTTTGTACGGGAACTTTTTCCGCACCCTGTGTATAAAAATTCAGAATATTGTTGTTCAAATTTAAGATAAGATTTTTTGATTTTTCAAGAAGTTTTGATTTTCTAGATTACAGATTGATTAATTTTTAGATATTAGTTTGTTATATAATTAAGGACCACGATATGAGTTAATGAATTAGTAGAGGTTTGTTTTTTTGAAAGGTGAAATGAAGTTTCCTGTTTCTCTAGTGTTATATTCATTAACAGTATTTTGAACAACCGGTCTTTAGGTGAACTTAATTATTTGTACGGATAATGAGAAAATTTATGTTAATAATGTTTATAAGTAAAACTACTTTTTTGAACATATACTTTTTAAAATCTTTCCAATTTTTTTTTAACAAGAAACATTATTTAAGATTTTGTAGATCAGTGTAGTGTGTTTGTAAAATAAAAACATTTAATTAGATTTTAACTTTTTTTTTTTTTTTTTTAATATATATATATTTTATGATTTTTAAAAATTGCAATTAATGTTTTATAAATATTATTATAATTAGGTGTACCAAACTATTTATCTTTTTTATAAAAGTTTTTAATTCTTTTTAAATTGTTTTTTACAAAGTATGTTGGAAAATACAAAAAAATCATTGTAAAAAATGTATTTATTAAATGTTGCGTTTATTAATAACGCAGTTGATTGGAGCAGGTTACGCCATTTTAGTAATTCAAGTTGTTGAAATGTGTTTTGTAGTTAAAACAAAACGAAAAATCAACAACATTCAATATTTAATTTTGTTTGGAATTTGTTTTGTAGAAATAAAGGTTACTACTTGCATAGCGTCGCAAATTGTATTTAATTCAAAAAATTTAAATAATGTAGGAATTATACTGTTTTCCTCAAAATGTACAAAGAAACGGAAAAGAATTTATCGAGGGTATATATTGTTGAGTCTATTTGTAGTCACTTTTGTAATATTTATTGCAATTCCAAACACAACTGCTACCTTTACAGCATTAAATATCAGAATGAGTCATATTTGCAGTTTGTGTTTATTTCTTACTGCTTTGGATTTTTAACTGACGTTGTTATATACATATTTCTATCACCGCCAATACGGAAACAGTTTAAAGAGTTGTTTCAGTTTTTATTAATTAGGCAAAAAAAATAAAAAAGTAACATTTCCAGACATATCCACCCTCACACAGTTCCTTACCCACACTATTTTTAATAATTAAATCCGAAACTTGATGGATTTGAAAATAATTTCCAAAAATCTGAGATTCTCTTATTTGCTTCAAAAAAAATGTCAAAGTATTTTGAATATTTTATAACTGAGAATGTTTTTTATTACCAATTTTTATCGTTGCGAATCGCACAGTGTACAATAGATCAAAGTTTAAGCAAATCCATACTAAACGGTTTTTAGAATTTTGAAAATTCTTTTTAGATAAAAAAAAGTTTGTTTTTCTATTGGTACCATAGTCTGATATCGATTGTTTATTTTTATTTACATTTGAGGTCATTCTGTAATATTCAAATTACTGCAGTAAAATAATATACTTACATCAATTTTTAAAGTTAAAAAAAATAATATTTGGTAGCAAAATTTTACGAAAATACCCCAATTATTTGCTTTGTTTTTGATAAAGCAAAACAAACTAGTTTATCCTTAAGTAGATCGAAATTCACTAAAAAAATTTATGTTCGAAAGATTTTTTTATTTTATATTTAACAGTAATGTCCGTTTAATAAATGCGAGGGTGTTGTCAATTTTGTGTATAATAGTTGTGTAAATTTCGCGTATAAAAGTTCATTTAGAGCATAAAAGTCAATGTAATAAGTACGCTGATGTAATAAGTACGATGATGTCATAAGTACGATGATGCTGTAAATTTTGTATAGTCATGGAAAAAATATTGCGGCATTTTTTCTCCCAATATTTAAGGGAAAAAGTAGAAGTTGGAAGTTATCTCAAATACAAAATCCACCTGTTAAAATGCAAAAATCTGACTTGGACAAAGTTATAAGATTTTAAAATGAACTCTAAATTTACTCATAAGGTCTATATAATGCTTCCGTTTTTTTGTCGTTTTAGATGAGGTTGATTGTAAATTTAACAGGGTGTGACGAATTTCACGAAAAAAGTTATAACTTAAACTGACAAAACAGAAACAACTAGAGTACTGCTAATTTTTTTGGTACAATAAGATGTTATTTGCTCTGTGTGTCGCACAAACATTTTAAATTTAAATTAGAACAAAAGCCTTTTTTGTTTCCTCGGTCATTTTCGAAACTAACTTCACTGTCACATCCTGCACAATTGAATTCGCTAAACATTAAAAAATAAATATTAAATCATTCAATAAGTACAAAACAAACAAAAGCTGTGAACTTGTGGTTATTTTAAAGGTTAAATAATTTTTTAAAAGCGTTGTAATGACGCTGATATGGACTTCAACATTTTACATTAAGGTGGTACACCAGGAAGGTAATTGACAAAAAAAAAATTTTGATTTTTTTTTTTAATTTTATGAAAGATTGACCCTTTAAGAAGACTTTTCAACTTTCAATATACTTGTTTGAATATATAGCTTAATTTTGACCTACTTGAGCCCCACTATCATATAAAACTACCTAGCAACCTCATAGCATCAAGTTTTTAACTTGTTTTGAAAGTGATTTTGGACTTGTTTTTTTAATAGCAATTTTGAGATGAAAGCGTAAAGTCATCAAGAAAGAATTGTTCTTGTTTTTCCCGGTCTAAACTGCATTGACAGAAGCCACAAACCTTATTAAATAGAGCACAAACCTTCTTGTTGCTTATTTGATTTTTTTTGTGTAAAGATGTCAAGCAAAAAAAAATTTATCTAAAAAAGTTAATAAAAAGTGGAACGGATGTCATCCAAATAAAAATTATTCTACTGTTCAGCTTCATAGAAATGAAGTTCATGAAAAAAGCATTTTATGCTATACTCTTTCAATTTACTAGCTTTCCTGATAATGACTATCGACACCAATTTCGCCCTAGAAATACAACTAAAACATTGTGTATGTACTGGAATAGCAGCAATACAAATATAAATTTATCTATGTCAATTCCACCATGGATAAAGACTTTAATTCTTCCTACTATTTAAGACCTACAAGCTGATGAGTTACTCAAATGCCTGGATGGTGAAACTCAGAATGGTAATGAAGAATTAAACTCTTTGATATGGTCTCGAGTGCCCAAAAACAAGTTTATACGGAAAAAAATTTCTTGAAATAGTTGTCCATTCAGCAGTGATCCATTACAATAATAGTGCAAATGGTGTATTAAATGTACTAAAGTATTGTGACTTAATCGGTTCAGTAACTTGTAAAAAATTAATTTTAGCAAATATTGCTCGTGTTAAACGAATGAATTTAAAATAAAATAAGTAAAAAGTAGGAGAAAATCTTTAAGATCAAATAAAATGGTTTCCGGCGATGCTGAACAGGATAAGAAAAAAGAATTTTATGTAGCTGGTGGTTTTTAGCTGTTTTAACATTTCAAAATGATCTATTATTTTTTATTTCTTGTTTTTTTTTTTTGCAGAAATGTTTTTTTTTTAAAATTTAAAACATGATAACTAAAGTAAAGTTTATGAACTGAAATGTTTATTTAATGATGCTCCGGTTGATTTATGGGTTTTTCTTGGATTTGGTAAGATTAAAAGTTATTGCTATAAATCTATAGAGGAAGTCAAAAATTTTCAATTTTTTTAGTAAATTCGTGATAAAGAGTAAATTTCAAAAAATTTAAAAACGCAGGTTAAACGGTGTATAATAAGTTGTCTTATAATTGTACCGATTTTCAATCCATGGCCTTTTCACTAGATCAAGATATTATGTTTTGAAATACAACCTTTGTGGTTCTTTTTTCCGCTATTATGGACTTTTAATAAGTTTTAAAATTTATCTTTTAAAATAAAAATAATAACACTTTATTTTCATAAAGCAAATTTTCATCAAAATTTATATTTTATATTTACTTTATAAAACAAATTCTCATCAAAAAGATACATTTTATATAACAATTCAGTTTCATTTTCCCCCTGGTGTACCATCTTAAAGTAAAAAAATTTCATATAGTATTTTTATAACATAAATAAAGATTTTAAGTTTTGTTTCCGGCGTTGTTTTCAAAAACACAATTAAAAAAGTATTACCAAGTATTATAATCATTGCCGTGGCTACCTCAAATCCCCAATTGTGAGGGAGGGGACAAGAGCAATTTTAGGGACTTCATTTGGAAATTTAGGAACCTTTTCGCAAATTGAAAAAGCTTTTTTTTTAAAAGTAATATTCATTGCTTAACTGAGACATAATTTGGCTAATTTTGCATAAATTGCAATTTTCATTGCATAACTGAGACATAATTTGGCTTTTATGCCTCAGCTAAGTTCGTTAAAGACCATTTTATTTTGGAGTTCAAAAAGAATTATAAAACCCGAACGGTTAAACAACAAAAATGACAAAAACTCTAATTGAATCCACAATAAAAAAAACTAGAAATTTATTTCAGAACAAATACATAACACTATTAACTTAAGATTTTATGAAAGTTTTAATAACTTTTTTACAAGTTAAGTGCTGATTTCTAATTCCACACATTTCTAATTACATGACTAAGTAGTTACTTATACTCGATCCAAGCTCTCGCGTTCTTTTCGTTCCTTTGTAACAGCCTCAACAAGCGGAGTTAAATAAAATACATCCTAAACAAAAAACATACAAACAAATATTTATCTAATATTAAGTTTTGTATTTAAAAAAATTGTATTTTTAAAAAGTTATATCTTTTATTTAAGTAATATAACATTTTTACAAAAATATATTTAAAAAATATTAGGTTTTTTTAAAAATTAGGTATTAAAAAAGATTCTAGCTTTTGTTAAATTAATGCATTTTTGTAAGGTACATAAAAATTATTTTTCTTTTAAAACTAATGTTTTTTAAAAAATTTCAGAAGAAACTTTTTTTAAAACTAATGATTTTTATGAACTTCTTCATATTTCTTCAAAAATATTTATAAGCATCTAATTTAGCTTATATTATAAAAAAAGTCAACTGCAAATAATTTTAATTTTAGAAAACAAGCTGTGCACTAATGAAAAGTTTTGTTTCACTTCTTCTTTAATGTAAAATAAATGAATAAGCAATTTATTATTTAAGAGTTTCTAGCTCCTTAAATGTTTTAGAAATACATGGTTAATTTTTAGTTTTTTTTTCATGCAATGCGCATTGTTTGCATAGTAAGTTTTTGTTTTAGCAAGAAAACCGCAAGCTGAACAGTGTTCTCACATTCAATATAGCAAAATTTAAACTGTAACAATACATATACTCATACATAAAGTGGTATGCTTGACCTGTCCGCTATTTATAATAATAATCCCTAGTTGAAAAGTCCTATATTTAGGAATTTGGAACAAAAAAGAATAAATATAAACATTTTCTAACTTAATGTTTTAATTTATTGGGTGTCAAATCTGAATTTTCTTTTGTTCCAAATTCTTATAGGATCCTATGAAACTTTTTGACTAGGGAAAATAAGAAAAAGAACAAGAGATTAGGTGTAATTTGACGGTTTGTATTTATATAGCTGATAAAAATCTATTATGCATATTCAACATAAAATCTACTATGCATGAAATTTTTTAAATAATTTTCTTTTTTTATATATTGTTATTTTCTTATTAACTCAAAATTGATGTTAAGTAAATTTTTAGTTGAAGAAAAAGGTTGTTTTAAGGAAAAAAGAAATACACAACATTTTTAGCTTGTATTTGTTTATAAAATTTATTTACCTGACCCTTAATTGTTACAAGTCAATGTTGACTTGATAGGCAGGAAATTTTCAATTATCATTTCATATTTATTAGGCTATTAAAAAATAAAAGTATTATATGTTCTATTGTATATTCAAGATTTAAAAAAAAAAAACGCAGTTTACTTACACTTATACTTTGTTCATAATAAATAATATTATAAAAATTTTATATTAATTAATAATAAAAATATAATATATACATATATATATATATATATACATATTTTTTAAATATCTTCGCTTCCAACAAGGCTGCAAGCAACCACTAATTATAGTTGGAAGTTACTGAAAGTGAAAAGATGAAGATTGTAGAGCAAGATAACAATTGACCGACGACTTAAAGGATCGCATATTATATGAATCAGGAAAGCAAGATGAAGGAAGCAAATTCCAAAGAGCTGATGTTCGAGGAAAAAAACTAGACGAATAAGCATTTTTGGAGCACTTAGGAACAGTCACAGAAAAAGGATGACACTTAATTGAATGACAAGTAACACGAGAATGAATTTTAGTAGATTGCACAAGAGACGCTAGCTCTTTAGAGCAGTGCCCATTATAGAATTTGTAGAAAAGAGAAAGAGAAGCAGCATTACGATGATGTGATAATGGTTGGAAGTTGGCTGCAAGAGCAGGTCCAACTATGTTTACAATGCATTTTTGCAGCTTGTCTAAAAGAGAAAGGGCATCATTAGAAGATCCACCCCAGATATGGCAACAGTATTCCATACAAGGCCGGATTTGGGATTTATAGAGATAGAGAATAGAATCCGAAGTAAGAAAGTGTCGAGCTCGATAAAGAGATGCAACCTTAGCAGATGCTAATTTTGCAACTGATTTGATATATGGTTTCCAAGAGAGATTGGAAGTAAGAGTTAATTCTAGAAGATGAAGAGTAGATGACTCATCAAGTACATCACCATTGATAAATATAGGAAGATCTAACTTATTGCGATAGCGATTGACTGAAAAAAATTGAGTTTTATCTGTTTTATCACCATGCTGTAGCAGAAGTGAGATCCTTTTCAAGCTCAAATGTCCCCTCCAAGCAATCAGAGAGTGTTGGTTTCTTATCACGACAAGAATAAATGGTAGTATCATCAGCAAACAATGCCACCTTAGATGTGAGAACATCTGGAAGATCATTAATGTAAATTTAAAAGAGTATAGGGCCAAGGATAGAACCTTGAGGAACCCCTGAAGTTATAGAATAAGAAGAGTGCTGTCCATCGAGGACAACTTTTATACTAAGATTGGAAAAGAAGGATTCAATAATCTTTAAGATGTTGCCAGATACACCATAAGAAGAAAGATTATGGAGAAGACCAGCATGCCAAACTTTATCAAAAGCCTTAGAAATGTCAAGAGCGATGGTCTTAACCTCCCCACCTTTATCTAATGCACGATAAAACCTATCAGTTATTACTGTTGGCAAATCAGCTGTAGAACGAGAAGATCGAAATCCATATTGATGGTCAGAAAGTAAGTTATTAGATTCAAGATGAGAAATTAAGTGTTTATTAATTAAAGATTCTAAAACCTTGCTTATGATAGGAAGAAGACTCCAGAATTTTTGAAGATAGGGACAACAGATGTGGCTTTCTAGCAGGCTGGAAAACAAGACTCTGAAAAGCACTTGTAGAATCGTTTTGAGAGTATAGACGACAGCTCTGGAGAACACTTCTGCAAGACAATAACAGGTATGTTGTCCGGGCCACAAGCTGTAGAAGAGTCTAGGCAGGAAATTACTTTAGATACAGAAGCTGGAGTGATACGAATGTCAAGCAATGGATTCACCTGTTTGTTGGCAATATCAGTTGTTGGCAATATTATCTTGTTGGCAATATAATATATAAAAAAAAGAAAACTATTAAAACCCATTTTTTCCTAAAACCACAATAAATACAATGTTTAAATTTTCAGCTTTATTTAGTTATTACAAGCTTTTTCAGAACTCTTAAAAACATAAGATATTATATATAAAGACTGTATTAACTATACATAAAGACTGTATTAACTAGAACTATAATCATTTCTATAATATGCGTCTTTAAGTTTGTTCAGATCTTTAAAAGTTATTGAATGGAAATTTAAGTGAAGACTGTTTTAAGTACGAAGATTTTTGTACTATATTTTTGTCATGGCGATTTCATATGCACATGCAACTAAGCTTTATACGGACAGATCCAAAAGAATTGTTAAATTCAAGACGAGAATTGATTTTTTCAAAGTTGGTAATCCAAGATACCTAACTGAAAATGCTCAAGAAATTTCAGAATGAATTGCTAAAAAAATTGGAGAAGGAAAAATTGAGAATCTGACCTACCATAGAGACGGAAACTGGATAGCCGTATTTAGAAATATAAACGATGCCAACACTATAGCTCAATTGGAAATCGAGTTGACCGAATTTCAAAAACCAATTTATTTTAGAAAAAGAGAAGATTTTGGCTTCTTGATAACAATTAAATGCGATCCGATTATTACAGACGAACAACTATCGCAACAACTAAAACCACGCATTAAAAATATAAATTCAATCAAACATCCAACATATGACTTTGACAGAACCATAGAAGATGGACAAAGACTCTTTAGTGTTAATCTTACAAAAGCAGTTAAAGAATTGCCACACGAAATCGAAATAAACGGGCAAAGGATAACTCTTAATTTTGCTGCAAAAAGAATTCCTCTGCCGAACATGCCGCTCAACTCATATCCTGAGAGAAAGATGCAAAACTAAAGAAACTCAAATAAACCAGCCCATCAAAACAACCATGCCAACGACTATCCCAATGGAAACTCAAAGACAACAAGAACACAAAACAGAACCAAAAGGAGAGGTAAAAAACTCAATATATATAATATAGCAAATAAAATATTCCGAAATTTGTTGTCCTAGACAACGACCAAATTGATATTAGTCTTTCTGAGGAAGTTAAAAAGAAAGTAAGAGAAACGCAAAAAGGAATAAGGCTGCCTTTGCCGAAGCCAGAAGAAAAGAACAATAAGAACAAGCACAACAAAAACAACACTCTGAAACCACAACAGAAGAAATACCATACATAGATTTTAAACCAAAAAAACAACAACAAAGAATCGAAAAAATCATAAAAGTACAAATAAACAAAACAAGAGATCAAGAACAAGAAAAAAGCGCAATCATTGACAGAGAAGAAAAAAACAAAAATGAAGAAGACACCAACTGAAGCAACAACAAGACACAGTATGGTGACGAAATAGAGGAAGACTCAAGCGGAAGATTCAATCAAGGAAATGAAACGAGCTATAAAAAACAAACGCAACCTCCAACACCAGAAAAAGATAAAATGACCCTGAAAGTAAAAAGACCCCGAAAAATCCAAAACAAAAAATGGCAAAAGAAATTTTATCTTCGCAGAAAATACAGTAGTATGTGCCTTTTTTATCATTTGTTAAGTTTGATATTACATTTTATATTATTTATAGTTTATATCATGTTGACTATTTTTTACACTATGCATTATCTGACTATGTGCACCAATTGAAGGCTTTCCCTTGATCTAGGAAAGGAATACAAAACATTAACAATATATATATATATATATATATATATATATATATATATATATATATATATATATATATATATATATATATATATATATATATATATATTTTCCTGAGATTCAAAGGAAAGATTCAAAAAAAAATAAAAATAATAATAAATGTTTATTTGAATAGTTAAAAAAAGGAGAAAACAAACTTTTTTACGTCAAACGTTAATGGTATGAATAATTTAAGTAGGAGAAAAACAATTATAAATTCTTTTAAAAACAAAAACCACGAATTCTTTTTAATAAGAGAAACACATTTAGATGATGATAAAATTCACTTACTAGCAAATGAATGGAATGGAGACATTTTTTTCTCTCCTGGGAATTCTAAAACCTGTGGAACTGCAATTCTATGTTAAACACGTCACAAACACATGTTTTTTTCAGGAAACGATACACATGGGAATTACAATTAAATAGCAGTTAAAATAAAAAGCATAAACTATTTAATTATAAATATATATGCTTCCTCAGGCAAAAACATGCAATACCTAAGGAAAATATTATATATTGAATTAGCAAATATATTCTGCAATAAAGAACTAAACAATTTTATTATTATCATGGGAGGAGATTTTAACAAAACCCTTTCAATTAAAGACAGATATCCTTTCTCAAATAAAAAACAATGTCCCTCAAATAGTTTTAAAAACTCTATTAAATATTCTAGAAACAGAAGACAAGTGGAGAGTTTTTAATCCGAATGCAAATGAATATACATTTGCTTCTGCTAATGGAGTTTCTCACTTAAGACTAGATCGTTTCTATATAAGTAAGATATGCAGACAAAATATAAAAACCTACTTTGAACCTACAATATTAATGAATCATTATAATGCTCAAATAATAGAAATAACAAATAACAAAATAACTTTTGGAAAGGGAACATGGATATTAAACAACGCGCTCCTTCAAAAAAAAGAATACAAAACTCTAATAGAAATGACCTGGGAAGAGTGGAGACAATAAAATAAAAAAGATTATAATCTAAAAAAACTTCTAAAAAATGCATCCAAGAAAATATACTTAAATAAAAAAATATGAAAATTTTATATAAAGACATAAAAACAAAAATAGAATTAATTGAAAAAGTAAGAGCCGAAGGGGCAGCTATAAGAGCAAAAATTCAATGGCGATTAGAGGGAGAGAATTGTGCAAAATTATTCTTCGATTTGGAGAAAAACAAACTAGCAAAACAATACGTTTCAGAAATAAATGACAAAAACGGAGAAACAAAAAATACATCTGAAGACATCCTATATGAATTCAGAGAGTTCTATAAAAATCTATACAAAAATAACAAAAACGAAAACGATTCCCAGGCAACTCTATTAATTAATTCTAAATTTAATAAAGTTACTAAAGAAGATAATGTACTATTACAAAAAGAACCATTACTAAATTTTGCATGGGGGAAATCGCCCTTCAAGAGCTTCGGTATCACATTTTAAGTTTTAGGCAGTTTCTCCTACTTCACCCACTGGAGGGACCAATTCCAGAA
Source organism: Hydra vulgaris (assembly GCF_038396675.1). Lineage (NCBI taxonomy): Eukaryota > Metazoa > Cnidaria > Hydrozoa > Anthoathecata > Hydridae > Hydra > Hydra vulgaris. The sequence continues at coordinate 38,759,571 of NC_088932.1, read as the reverse complement.
AATGAATAATACTCTAAACAAATGGATTAAACATAAACTTTCATTAAAAGGAAGGAAAATTATTATTTACTCTTTGATAATCCCACAAACAAAACATCTAGCTTTATAGTACCCCTCCCAAATGATGGAGCAAAATGGAAACAAAACTAAATAACTTTCTATGGGGCAGGAAAATACCCAACCTGAACAAACAAACAACACAACAAAAAATAAAAAATGGTGGAGTTGAAGTTGTCAGTTTAATAAACAATCTTAAGGCAATCCAAATGCAATGGGTCTCCAAATTACATAACCAAAGGTTGGAAGGCCCATGGCAGAACCCAATGCTTCACATATTAAACTCGCATAGGAAATCAAACCAAAACGTACAAATATTTCAAACTAATCCCACGCAACTTAAAAAACTTCCACCATCTATCTTCAATTACTTAAAAATTGGTACGATGTTAAAACATCTTATAACGTCCCAATAAGAGATATAGAAGAAATATTTGATCCACCTATATTTTATAACAATAACATCTGTGATAAACGCCACTGCTTTCTCATTCCCAAAAAAACCCATATTAAAAATGAAATAATGCTCATAGATGACATAGCGAAAACTTTTAAGCCGGATTTCTACACTATAACTCAATAGGGATCAGAGCTTAAAAGTATTGTGGTAGCTTTGCCGCTTTAATGGCATAACAAAATTAAACAGGAAGGACAAAGTTATGACCATAACAAAGTACCCAATTTCTAAGCAAAACAAAAAGATAATAAGAATATAGAAATATTACAGTACTATGTACAAACTTCTAAACAAACCTAAAAACCCTTTGAATCTAAGATATAAAAAATGGTCATTGAGTGATTACAATAGTATGAAAACACTAAACGAAGATGACTGGAAACAATTTTTTTCAAAAAAATAGAAAAGAAACACAAATAAAAAAGCAAGTGATATACTATTTAAAATAGCACATTTTATACTACCAACAAATGAAAATATGTTTAATAGGAAACTAAGAGCAGACAAAATATCCCCGCAATGCGGAGCTCAAGACAAAACTATAGAGCATATGATGTACAATTGCAATAAAGTACAGCCTTTGAAAATTTTTGTCTTAGACATTCTTGATCAACTTTACCCTTCTGAATACCCCCATCAAAATTCTCTTAAATTTTTATTATATGGATATAGCGTAAAAAAACATGATAGAGAGTTTGGAAATTATTTACTAGAAACTCTCATTGTAGAAATATTTTTTAACAGGATGAAGTCATATTATGAGAAGAAAATTTTTAGCATAAAACTTTTAGCAGAAAATTGATGATAAAGTTAAAAGTATATTAAAAAAAGAACTTCTAATAATAAAAACAAATAACACACAAGATAAACACATTAATGAGATAAGAAATATTTTTAAAAATGGAAATCTTAATCTAGTTGCTGATATAAAGAATTATAGGTAACCTTAACTTTCTCGAATTTCGTATTTTCATTTTATCTCGCTTTTTTGTTTTATTTTGCCTTTTTGTTTTATTCGATTTTACTTCGATTTTTATTTTTTCTGTTTTTTATTTTAGTTTTTAACGGATATAAATATTTTATATTTGGTTATTTACCCTTACGGATCTTTGCAAAACGGTTTATTATTATTATTTTTTTGTTCACAAGATTAACCCTCCAAAGAGGGACATCAATAAGCCAAGTAGCTGGCTGACAGTAAAAAATATAATATATCTATACATAAAGATATAATAATATGTATTTTAGAATTCTGAAATGGTTTAATTGACACAGATTATTCAGTGAATAAATTTTTGTAATTAAAATTGACTTTAAATTCATTTTTTAATTTGAATTGACAGTATAATTTGACAAACAGTACATAATATTTAATACCAATGTAATTTGGTAATTCAAACTGACTTAAATTTTGATAATATATTAATTTCATTATTTTATCATCTGTAATTTTGTGAAGTCAAATAAAGAAAATTTATTAAACAATCAGCATTTTAAAACAAATAATTCCACACTAGTAAACTGAATAAAACAAAACAATTTAAAGAAAAACAGACAAAATTTAAAAAAGATATAAAATGTTTAAAAAAAAACCTCATCAGGCTTAGTCCATTGATCTTTTGGTAATATCTGATGCTTCAAACTGAGATCCATAGCTCTCTTTATTCTAAAAGCACGCAGATTGTACTCCTCCTCTGATAACCTTTGAACTGCATTTTTTACATCAGGATCTTCTTCTTTTAGAAGATCATCAATTCTTAACCCTTGAAAAAAATTATATTGAAAATCACCCAAAAGTCTGGGACTATTTTTAAAAATTTAACCAAAATTTCAATCAGAGATTAAAAAATTGCAGAATATACTGTATCAAAATGTATAAATACATGTTGCAAATGCTATATACAATATAGTTTATGATATTTATAATTAAGTAAAATAAAATTAACAACAATGGCTATAACGACATAAACTATAATAATTTAGTTATGATTGGATACGAAAAAAATTTAAATGATTGCAAAAATACATAAACATACTAAGCAAGAGGTTTTTCAAATAAGAACTATTTCCATAGTAATTTTAAAAATAATGATTCTTTTGTGGAAAAAAAAAAGAATCTTTTATAAACATTTTACAATCTGAAAGTATGACTTCCACTATTCTTCAATACCACATTAAGAATTTAGATTTGAACACTCAAATAGAAAATAAATGTTGGTTTATTTGTGAAAAAAGTTACTTTCCAGAAATAATACTTTCAAATTGATAGATCAACTTTTATTCTATTTTCAGCAGACAGGAAAACAACATTCAGATAGGTAGTTATTAATAGTTTTGAGAGTACAGAAAGTTGTTCGATGTGAGAAAGATATAATCTGAACCACATGTTGTAGAAGAGACTTAGTGAGAAAGAAATTTAGTCATGGAAGCAAAAATGATTGTTAACTCGGACAAATAATTAATTTTTTAGGGATGTTCAGAAAAAAGCGCTTATTAGAATTAAGAGAGCAATTGGATTAAAAATTCTTTGCAAACATCTCAAAATTGATCAGATCTTATTACACCTCGGAGGTAATAGAATGTGACTAATTTGAGATATTTGTATTAACAAAAAGGTGTATAAACTTTTGCTAATTATGCTAATTAAAATTTGATATTGTAAAGTAAGTAGTAAATGAAAGTAAATAAAGGTCAATAAAAGATATAGTAATAAAGCATTTGAACAAAATATAAAAACAATTAAAAATAGAACAGAATTAGAAAAGAAAAAGTGAGAAATCGAAGGTATTTAATCGAAGGTTAACTCTGTGATATTTTAAAAATGTTTCCTCTCTAAGAGCTACCAGAGCTGAGGAATCCTTGATACCATACAGTCTCAGAATCATAAAAGCACTACTATATTTAGCAGTAATTAATTTAACCAAACAGGAGCCCTTGGTGTTTTAGTTCAGAATTATCTACTCTTAGCTGATGCCTTGAAAAAATAAATACAGAAATGCAACTGCAAAAGAACATGTAATAAGTTGTATTGGATTACATGTAACTATTAGCAGGCTGTTTCTTGAGTTGTTGTTTTTTTTCCCACGAGTTTATCCCTAATGTTTGAGAAAAACAACTATATATATATAATATATATATATATATATATATATATATATATATATATATATATATATATATATATATATATATATATATATATATATATATGTATATATACATATATATATATATATATATATATATATGTATACATATATACACATATATTTATATATATATATATATAAATAAATATATATATATAAATATATGTATATATATATAAATATATGTATATATATATAAATATATGTATATATATATATATATAAATATGTATATGTATATATATATATATATATATATATATATATATAATATATATATATATATATATATATATATATATATATATATAATCATCAATATTTTTATATTTAAATTTCCATATGCATTTTGACAGCATGGTGTCTTTTGAATACATTTTATTTTTAAAGGATTGTTAATCAGGTACATTCTTAGAGGAAACAATACATTTATATATCATGTTTTTTGATAAACATTTTCCACTCATTGGACAATTGTTTTTTTTGTTTACAATTACAACTTTCTGCTGTTTTTTCATTTAGGATTTCTGTTTTGTTTAGCAAAGCATTATTGCTAAACTAAATTAGTATATATATCAGCCCTTATCAGGAGTTGGGGTCGGCATTCGGCAATACCGATATAACTGCCAACCTTAAAGTATTTTGAGGTATGTATATATATATATATATATATATATATATATATATATATATATATATATATACATATTAGTAAGTGACCGGGGTCCCGGCCCCAAACTAAAAATGAGACTTTTGCAAACCTGAACCCGGCTTAGCAAAATTAAAAGATTTAGCAGAGGTTGATAGCCGGGGCTAGAAAAAAATTTATATTACTTAATATATAAGGATTTTATGCTTACAATTACTATTTATTAAATACTCACATACATTTATATATTTTTAAACTCTAATTTATTTCCAACAAGATTGCAAGCAACCACTATGAAGTTATGAGTTACTTTAAAATAGAGATTAAGTTAAAATACTAGGAAACGTATAACTGAAGACTTAAAAAGTTGTAAGTTGTTTAAAAAAGGAAAACATGAAGATGGATAAGAGTTATAAGGTTTTTCTGATGTGCAAGGAAAAAACTGGATTAATAAAAGTTTTTTTAGCACAAAGGGTCAGATACAGTAGAAGGATGCAACTTGTTGAATAAAAAGCCACGCAAGAATGAGTTTTGGTTTATCATTACAGAGATGATAGCTTGTTTGAGCATTGACCACGATCATATTTGTAGAGAAAAGAATGAAATGCAACCTTACAACAATGGGAGAGTGGCTCAAGCTTGGCAGATAAAGCAGGTCTTATTACATCTACAGAGTGGTTTTAGAACTTATCTCAATATAGGAATGCCAGCATTATTGCAATATTTTTTTGCAGTAAATGAGTTTTGTTGTCTAACAAAAATTGTGGATTTTGAGCACAGAATTTAAAATTCATAAGCCACTGCAAGCCTTAGGGTGTAACAGAAGAGAGATCAAATTTAAAATCGGTTGCTTGTTCTAAGCAATTAAAAAGTGAAGATTTTTAGTCAAGACAAGAGTATAAAGTTGAGTCGTCAGCAAATAGAGTCACCTTAGATTTCATGAAAATTGTTATTGTAGATAAGAAACAATACTGGAGCAAAGATAGAATTTTATGGTCCCTTAAAGTTACTTGAAATAGAGAAGAGGATAGGCCTTTAAGAATAACTTTACTACTTCAGTTAGAAAGAAATAATTTAACAACCTTAAAACCTTTATATAAAGAAACAGAGTAAAGACTAATTGTAGGATGGTTGAAGAGGTCAAAGCGTATTCTAGAATTTTGAAAAATTTAAACCACTTATTTAGCACTTTTTAAAAGTTTAGCAAAAATTGAAGAGAGTTCTGGAAAACACTTTTTTAAGACTATGATAGAAATCTATTCTGGAGCACAAACTGTAGAAGTTGTAAGAACTGCAGAATTGAGAATTAACTTTAGCATTGAAAGCCAGACTGATTTCAATGTTTAACAATGGATTAATCTATTTAAATGTAAGGAAGAGCATGGACATATTCAAGAGTCAAACTAGAGTAAGAATTGTTTGCAAATAACTCTGCTTTATTCTGGGACGAAGAAAAAGGATCAGACCCATCAAATAGAGATTAAATGTTAGACTTACTTTAGTTAACGGCATTGTTGAAGACTAACCAAAAGTCTCTACAACCTAACATCTGAGATAAGATACAAGATTTATTAAACTGAGAATAACAGAGCTTAACATTAGACAGGACTCTTTTACATTGGCTTTTTGCAATAATAAAAGGACATTTGTTCTTAACAGAGAAGTTCTTGAAAAAAAAAATGATTGTTTAATAAAGCAACTGCTCAAGATGGTGAAAAATGTGGAATAGAATGAGACTTGACTTATAATTGAAGAGAAGTTAGTAAAAGCTTTGAAACTTTTAGTCCAGAAGAATTAAAAGCTTCCACTTGCACAGAAGCACTTTATGCATACATATTATGGATACAAACATGTTTACTATTTATTTAAATGCAAGCATAAAATATCCTTTCATTGTTATATAAACTTAAGTATTTATATGGTGTAGTATTTGCAGAAGAAGAAGATGATCAGATGGATGTGTGGTGTGACTCTAGCAAGACAAGAAAAGGAGGTGTAAATAGACAGATTAGAAAAAACTTATCGAACAACGTTTGTTAGAAAAGATTAAAGTAACTTAGGTATCAGCATGTAGAGAGGTAGCAGCTTTTAGTAGAAAATGGTAGTGGTAGAAGCAAAAAAACTTGAAGAGAGTGCCTTACATATTGTATAAATGAGTTTTAGTTAAGAAAAAAAAATGCTCTAGATTGTTTATATTAGAGAAACAGCATAAAAGAGGAAGGATAAGCCTGATGATGATGATGATAATGATGATTATCATCATGATCATGATGACCATGATAATCAGGCTTTAGCCTTTCTTTTTCATCAATAGCATGATGATGATCATGATGATGATAATGATGATCATGATGATGATTATGATAACTGTGCTGATCATAATGATGTTTGAATATGCATATATATACAACATATAACATGAACTTTGAATAGAAAAAAATACTTTAGGATGCATAAATGTTTATGCAGCCCCGGTCACAAATTACTAAATAGTGTTCCAAAAGAGATTACTCAGAACTTTGTGAACTCCATGCCGAAACATATCAATGAATGCTTAAAAGCAAAAGGATTGTCAACAATATATATATATATATTTTTTAATGTTTTGTAAGTAATTTATTGTTAGGGTTTGCTAATTTTGTTTTTGTGGTTTGTTTATCTTGGCCACATTTTTTTTAAATACAAATGAACACTTGCTTTAATTTCAATATTTTAGTTTTTAATTTTTTAAATTCTATAATAAATTTATTTGAGATTATATGATTGATTTCAATAAAAAAAACTTAAAAAAAAATCACTTTCAGTTTATAAAATATCTAATTTCAAACTTATATTCATACTAAAATAACTAATATATATATATATATATATATATATATATATATATATATATATATATATATATATATATATATATATATATATATATATATATATATATATACACACACACATATAGTATAGGTATTTCACTAATGTGTGAGGAAGGAAACTAGATGAATAAAAGAGCATAAAGGGATAGCTACAGCAAAAGGTTGCAACTTTGCCAAATAACCAGACAAACAAGAATGAGTTTTGGTTAAGGAAATGAGATGATTGCTTGTTTGAGCAGTAACCATGATAATGTTTGTTGAAAAAAGAAAGTGACACAACCTTATGATGATGGACAGTAGCTCAATCTTGGCAATACAGGGCCAACTACATTAACAATGTATTTTTAGACCATGTCTATAATAGAAAAGACAATATTGGAAGAACCAACCCAAATATGACAACACTATTTCAAACAAAGAGGAATAAGAGATTTGTAGAGGTAGAGAACAGAATTCAGAGTAAGGAAATGGTAAGCAAGATAAAGAGAGACAACCTTAGTAAATGCTAATTATGCTATGAATTATATATAGGGTTTCCATAAAAAGGCACTTGTGAAGCCATAAAACTTTATTATTTGTGGACGAACAGTAAAAGTGTTTATAAAAATAAATTTACATTCAGTATATTCAAATACATACAGTTACATTCGAAAGGAGGAAAGAACACCAACATGCATTTGAGTTGCTAAAAAAGAATCTTTGCAAAGAACCTGTGGTAAAATACTTTTACAAAATGGTCATCCTGTAATGTATCTCTCACGAACTTTATCAGACGCTGAGGCAAGATATTCTAATATCAAGAGAGAAGCATTGGCTATTGTATGGTCTACTCACAGAGCTTTGCATTTTTTGTTCGGTAGAAAATTTATATTGATATCAGATCACAGACCATTAGAGTTTATATTTGATTGTAATAATGAACTGACTTAAGTGATATCTGTTAGAATTTTTAGATGGGCCCTACAAATGATGGTATTTGACTACAAAATAAGTTATAAGAAGGGAGAAAACATTCCTCATGCTGATGCATTATCAAGATCAAAGAGAAGGATCAAAAAACCTTTATACACTAAGTTGAGTCTGATATCGTGAATCTTGAGCAAATAATAAAAGAAACAAAAAGTGATAGAGTATTGATGGATATCAAAACCAGAATTAGCTAAAATAATTGGAGTAGGTGCTCTGTGATAGAAAGACCTTATGAATCTATAAGGAATAAATTGACTATTGAAAAGGGAATTGTATGTAATGGTGATCTCATTGTACCTCCTAGAACAATGAGAAAGATGTTTATCAAATCGGTCCATGATGACATACATTGTGGCACAATACAAACTCAATGTAGATTAAAGTTGGAAGCTAGGTGGCCTGGCTACTGTCAAGATGTTGAAGAGAATGTAAAAAACTGTGAAAAATGTGCCAAGATAAAGGTGAAGAAAAAGAGGATGTTACATACATGGCCAAATGAAAACAAACCTTGGTGTAGAGTGCATATAGATCATGCCTATGTACAGGGTGTCGGACTGTTTTTAATTCTAGTAGACTCTTTTCTGGATGGCCTGAAGTTATTTAGGTAAATAACCATGAAGCTGCCCAGTAAAGACAGTACTACAAAGTGTTTTTTCAAGAAATGGAGTTCCAGAGGTTTTGATATCCGATAATGCTGCAGAATTTCATGATACCACCTTAAACCAGTGGCTAAAGAAAATAGGTTGCTTGTCTTATAAGACCCCACCCTACCACCATCAAACTAATGGAACAGCTGGAAGAATGGTAGAGACAGTTAAGATGGGTTTAAAAGCTCATTCTCCGGATAAAGGTTTATTATGTGGATATTTAAGCAGAATGCTTTTAAGTTACAGAACAATACCTCATGCAGGAAGATCAAGGAGCCCTTCCGAGATGATGGGGAGGCAGTTGAGATTTCCTCTCACTATGAGTTTTGAAAGTGGAACACCATTATGGTATCACCAAAGACCAGATTCTAAACCTGAACCTGCTTCATTTATCTGCAGTCATATTAAGGAATAACTCTTCAGGTACATTAGCACACTGTGACCAAATAAATAAACACCTAACTGAGCCTAGTATAAGTATGAATAATGAAAACAGTAAATATTATGATCCCATTAATAATGATAAACTCTACCCTTTCAATAGTGATAAATCTGATATGTCCCAACTACTTGTAACTGAGGAAGAACATACCCAGAATTGAAGAAGTACAAAAGCCAATACATTTCAGGGATGTGAAGCCGTAAAACTTTATTATTTGTGGACGAACAGTAACAGTTACTGTTCATCCACAAATAATACATCATCCACAGCTTTAGCAAGACAATCAAAAAAGAAAATTTATCAAATAATTTAAATATAGAAAAAAGTAATTTTAGAAAGAATCATAAAGGGTATAGAGGCTAAATGTCCCAATACTAATTAAAGACTCAAGTAAATCTTCTTTTCTGTTTTTATTCAAAAATTTAAAAATAGTAAATTTAGATTATGAAAATTGAGAACCTGAAAAATTTGGAGGACTTTCCTACAATCTAAAGAACTTAAACAAATTTTATATTTAGAAAATACGTCATGACAATGAAAAAATATCAAATGCTTATATGTATTATTATTATATATTATGAACAAAAAATTGTAGTTTTATGAACAATCGTAAGATTAGTTAAGATTTTGATTTGAGAGAAATTTACAGTCAAATTTACTACTGCCAAAAAATCAAGATAACCTCTTCAAACTGACCCGGAGAAATGGGATATGGGGTTTTAAAGCCAATGATATAATAAGTAACCGGGGTTGATATTTGACCAAGGCCTGGACAAGGTTTGATAAAATATGGCTGGGGCTGCATAAACATTTATACATCCTATAGAATATTTTTATAATTCAAAATTCATGTTAAATTTTGTATATATACACATCATTATGATCAACATGATTATCATCATCATCATTACCATCATCATTATCATCATCATCATCTTCTTATTCAGCAAATACTACACCATATAAATACAAAAGTTTATATAAATATGAAAGGATATTGCATGCCAGCATCTAAATAAATAGCAAATATATATGTTTGTATCCATAATATGCATGTATAAAGAGCATCTCAGAAGCTTTTATTCCTACTTTTTAATTTTAAGTCAACTCCATATTTTTCACTATCTTGAGAGGTTGCATTATCAAACATTAATCATTTTTTTCATCTTTTTTACAAAAACATCTCTCTTAAGAACAAATGTCTTTTTATTATTCCAAGAAGCCAATGTAAAAAGGTCCTGTTTGATGTTAAACTCTGTTATTCTCAGTTTACTAAATCTTGTATCTTATATCAGATGTTAGGTTCTAAAGACTTTTGGTTAGTCTCCAACAATGACATTAACTTTAGTAAGTCTAATATTTAATTTCTATTTCACAGGTCTGATCTTTTTACTTCTTACCAGAATAAAGTAGAGTTATTTGCAAAAAAATCTAATTTGACTCTTGACTCTCTAATTTGACTCTTGAATCTAATGGCCATACACTTCCTGCCAGTTAAACAGATTAACCTATTGTTAAACATTCAAATTACTCTGGCTTCCAATGCTAAAGTTAATTCTCAATTAAACACGTCTACAATTTGTGCTTCAGACAAGATTTCCATCATAGCCTTAAAAAGTGTTCTCCAGAAACCTCTTCAATTTTCGCTAAATTTTTAAAAAGTGCTTAATAAGTGGTTATAACTTTTTAAAACTTACAAAAACACTTCGACCTCTCCAACTATCCGACAATTAGTCTGCACTCTGTTAATAGTTTCTTTGTGTAAAGGTTTTGAGATAATAAAAATATTTTTTTCTAACTGTAGTATCTAAAAAATTTATCAAAATCAGTAACTGCAGTATTCTTGAAAAATTTTTCACTCTTCTTGACTTCAAATAACTTTAAGGGTACCACAAGGCTCTATCTTTGCTCCTGTATTGTTTCTTATTTACAATATCAATCTGCATAAAAATTTTACATCTAAAGTGGCTCTATTTGGTGACGACTCAACTTTATACTCTTGTTTTGACAAAAAATCTTCACTTTTTGATTGCTTAGAAAATTTTTATTTGTTCTCTTTTCTGTAACAGCTTTGTTCTATAACAAGGCTTGCAGTGGCCTATAAATTTATATCCTGGACTTTAAATTTACAATTTTTGTTAGACAACAAAACTTATTTATTTACTGCAAGTAATGCAATAATGCTGGCATTCCTATATTGATGAATAACAACCCTCTTACTCTCAGACAAAGCCTAAAAGTACATTGTAAATGTAATTAGACCTGCTTTATCTGCCAAGCTTAAGCCACTCTCTAATTGTTGTAAAGTTGCATTTCTTTCTTTTTTTTTACAAATACCATCATAGTCAATGCTCAAACAAGCTATTATCTCTAATACAATAAACTAAAACTCATTTTTGCACTGTAAAAACTTTAATGAATTGCTTAACTATGTTGCTTTGAAAAGAAAGCTATTTTCTGAGCAAATCATGAATACTTGGAATAGACAGGGTGCAGGATTTTTAAAATTTTCTCTTGGGATTGTAGAAATAGATACAAGGTCTGATCTTATTAATTCACCACCAAGAAAGCAACTCTTAACTACAAAGAACTACTAAGACAGTGCTTGCAACTAGCAAATTATTGCTGCTATTTCAGAAGGAATGCCAGAAAATTACACCAACTTCAAGCATGGGTTCACCTTGACCAAGGTTTAATCAAAGGATTGGTGGTGTCTTGTGATATAAAAGCAGCCAATATTTTATGTGGTCTTCAATCTCACTCTTCCAAGCACCCATGCACTTGGCGCATAGCATCTTCCACCAATCTTGCTAAATGTGGAAAATTGCAAACATTTGGTTCTCTCGAAACTTTTTTTCAATCTTATTTGAAATCTTATTCATGAACCCATTCTTAAAGCAGATGACACTATCCTTGTTTGGGATTTGATTACACCTATGGAACTACATATTTTGCTTAGGGTTGTCAACCACCTTTACAAAGTTCTTAAAACTGTCTGGCCTCAAACCCTGATCTAATTTATGTATTAAGTAAAAGGTTTTGCCTTTCAAAAAACTGATTTATTTAAAAAAGATTAATTGGTAGAAAAAATATATAATCAATATTTGTGATAAGATCCTTAGAATTTAAAACACATATACCACACAAAAAATAAAACAACTTTGAAAAATTATTATGGATAAAACAGATTGACTTCTTAGTGCACTAATTTCAAAATTAAATTTTTATCATCTAAATTGCTATTAATAGAAAAATGTAAGAGCAAAATAGATTTTTTAAAACTTAGTCAGGGAAATGAAAGCAATGAGTCTATTTAAAAACTTGGACTTCAGTTTTTTCAAACTAAATAAATACTCAAATTTAAGTTATGTCTATGTTAACAAATTTTGTGTAAAATTATGCAAGTTAGTAAACCAAAATTGTATTTAAATGTTTTGTAAGAAAATCATTTTTATTTGTATTTAAATGTAATGTAAGAAAATCATTTTTAAAGCATGATTAAAATAGGATGGACGCAATTTAACAGAATTATATGAAAGTTTAAAAATTTTAGTTATAACCATCTATGAAGATTAGTTCAGCTTGCAATGAAATTTATGTTTATCAGGTAGTATAAATATAGCCTAACTACATTTTATTTTTTTATTTCTGAACATCTCAAAAATAATTTTTATAAAAAGAAACTTTATATTTTACAAAAACAAATGTTAACTTGTTTTTTTAAGTATACAATTATACTTTAGGAAATTAGTGGAAAAAATCAAGAGAAGGATAAATGATAAAAAAAACAAAAGCTCACTCAAATGTAATGTCTAAACAGATTTTAGGAAAAGAAAATAATCAAACCATAACATGTAACTCTTTAGAGACTACAAGAGCTACATATTTCCATAACATGCTTATAAGTTATAGATGCTTCACTGTTATGAAGAATTCATGGTCAAGTGTTACGAAAAACACTTTTTATTACTTATAATCGAGCATTACTTGAGTGATATGACATAACACTCAAGCAACACTTAATTTATGCAGTTTAAAAAAGCAACTTAAATGCAATACGTCTAATATTTAAAATGATTTATTTTACTAAATAAATTTAAAATGAACCATAAAAAAAATAAACCTAATGCTCTGTATCCTGAGGCGTTTAAATACCAGCCTCGAAAGGCGTTAAAATATTTTTGCAATACTGATGGATTTCCTGCTCTGGCAGCGGCCATATCGATATTAAAGCTTGAAATAAATCGACGTCAGTTCAACACAATATCATCGATATCGGTGAGGTTGTTTTTTATTAAACTACGTGCTATTTTTTTGACGTGCTATTTATTAATCACATATTTCATTACGTCAACGTTTGTGTGGATTTTTGCTGTTTATAAACTATTACCAGGGCCGCCGAGAGGGAGGGGCAAAAGGAACATACGTGCACCGGACGCCAAGATAGCCAAATACAAAAAGTAAAAAAAATTGCTTTTATTGATGAGGTATAAAACAAATTTACTTGGTGATGTGCATAACAAGTTACTTTTATTTGTATTACCAAAGAATTATAGTTTAAATAATTCATCTATTTACTTTGGTTAGTAAGAAGCAACCAAATAAATAAATATATATATATATATATATATATATATATATATATATATATATATATATATATATATATATATATATATATATATATATATATATATATATATATATGACTTGTTTTTTTATATTGACGATATTGAAGAAGACACTAGGTCTTATCCAAAAAAATCACTTTATCCATAAATCTCATATATATATTTTTTAATATTATTCTCAATAAAAATTTATTAACAATTTTAAATAGCAAAATTAAAAAAAAAAACTAAATTAATTAACCTTATTTGCTAACTCACTAAGGAGTGCTATAATCTCAACGCAAATCAAATGTCACGCCTACTTTTAAAAAGAAAAAAAAGTCAAGATTTCTATCTACAAGCTAGTGTCTCTCACCTATTCCGTGCAAGGTGACAGAGAGAATTATTATAGATTGGATTATGAAACACTGTGCATAATCTAATATCAAAGTCTCAACATGGATTTGTACATCGATCGCTTACAAACCTAATTGAATCCCATAACATATTAACGGTAGCAGTTTACCTTGGATTGACATAACTAATTACTAAGAATAATGAATAATAAATGACTTTGCCTAAGCATTCATCACAGTGTCACACAACGACTTTTTTTATAATACTCATGCCTTTAACATTTGAGGCCAGCTAATTAACTGGATCTCAAGTTGGCTAGGTAATGTACAATAATAAGTAATAAATGGAAAATAAAAGTCCGAGTGAAAAAGGGTGACGAGTGACGTCCCTCGAGGATCAGTTTTTGTATCCCTGCTATTTAAGTTCTTCATCAATGACTTACCAGGCTGCATTTATAACCACACCAAATTATACGCCGATTATGGTAACAGTATTTGAGTTATTGATGACCTTGAATTTTTCTCTGATTATGAAAAACTACTAGCAAACATTGACAGCGCTATAAATTGGCCCCACAACTGCAATCAAATGCTTGGATGTCTCAAGAGTTTATTTTGGCGTCAGAGCTCTCAAGCTATAGAAAAAACTGTGCCAGCTGTACATTAAACTGCATACAGAGTTTTGTTTTCTAAATTTATCTACTCAAATGTGTCCTACAACCTGTAATATTAATAATTAAACATTTTAGGTATGATCAAAAACTAAAAATACTCGGCTTAACTTCACTCAAAGAAAGCAGTAACCTTATAATGCTTTACAAAATTGCTTATTATTTACAATTAAAATTAAGACTGTGAAAACTGTTTCCTTATGATTCTTAATCTTCTGGTTGAAAGATCAAGAACTGGTAAAAATTAAAGCTTGTGAAATAGAAGACAACTTTATGGAAGATATTTTCCATCTTAGTAGCTTGAAGGAGTCTTCATTTTCACTTGTAGAAATACTTTAGTTAGTTAGTATAATATATATTTCGCTGCTCATATAAAAACAAATATTAAAACTACAATGAAACTTTTGCGTTACTCAAAGAATATCAATAAAAACAGACAAGGGCTTAAAGAAGATGTGGATGACAGGTGTCCCCACAATCTTTTTATAGAGCCCTTTAAACAATAACATTTAAAGCCCACATAACTTTAGTAAATTTACAATAAAATATTTTTTATAAAAAATACTACCAGAAGAATATACATTGAAAACTTCGTTGCAATATAAATATTAAAATTTTAAGTCAAAGAACGTTAAAATAAACATGCTGCAGCATGTCAAATATACATTGTAAATATATATAATATACTCTTTAGGATTTCTCAACCAAATATACTCAAAGGGTCTATAGCCTATTTTCCAATCTATTTGCATTCTAATTTGAATTTAGCATGTAAAAAAAAGCAAGAAAAGAGTGTTTTCAATATTATTTCATAGAATCTGTTTATTAATCTTAATTAGTGAATGCGCTGCATAAGTGTTATTAATCCAGAAGCGGTTCTTGAAAATATGTAAGTTAATTAACAGTATTAGAAATAAAAAAACAATTATTAACTAGTATAATTGTACATGCTTTGAATTTAAAAATATGCATGCTTATAGAAGCACCTAATTGCTGCTCTGTCCCGGGCGCCATAAAAGCTCTCGGCGGCCCTGATTATTAAAAATTATTTTTTGTTTGTGATTTCATTTAACATCCATGTATCACTTCTTGTTGTTTTAATATAAAAAGTATTATTAATAAACTTAACATTGCAACGTTTTCAACCTTAGTAAAATATGCTAATCTTCTTTTTGTTTTTGACACCTTTAATAAAAATTTACAATCTTCCATTACAAACTTATTCACAGAAAGTAAACTAGTGCATTCCAACTTTACTAGAAATATATATACAATAGAAAACTAAATGTACCATCTTATAAAATCTAGAAGTACGGTAAGCATACTATTGTCTATCAACAAGTGTCAACTTTGTTTTTTTATATTAGTAGGAAAAGAGTAATTTTACGTTAATCAACGTAACTTTTACGCTGGATTATTTAAATTTGTTACTTGGGAATATAATTATTCAAAGTTTTGAATGTTCTTGTTTATACTCCCAAGTAACAGTTTTAGGCTTTTCTATGGCGGTAGGTGATGGATCATATTTAAAGCATGGTTGACTATATTTACCTGCCTTCAATTTTCGTTAGAAAATTATTTAATTTTCTAACGAAAAATTTATTTCTCTTATTTAATTATTATGGTTCTTAATAAAATGAAAAGACACTTAATAAAATGAAAAGACACCAATGGGAAGAATAAATGTTTAAGTAAAAAGTAGGATGGCAATTAGTTGCTAAAATCTTTAATGTTCAAAAGAAGGCATAGGAGGTCGTATAACAATATTATTTCATGCCATCGAATACAAATTAAAAACATATAATTGATTTTTAGCTCAACAATAAAAGATCTAAGACGACTGGTGTTTAAAATAGCTGACAAAAATAATATCATGCTTGGTTTTAATCTTTAGTCTTGATCATTTCGTATACTACTCTAGCGCAATAAAAACTAACTAAAATTCTTCTCTAAGATCTTCTTCTTAGCCTAACTTCTCCTTTTAGATACTCACATTACTTATAAAAGTATGGCAGTTTAGGTATAGGCAAAAAAAAATACTAATGTAGTATTTTTTTTACCGCACATTAAACGTACCATGTCTACCCGTAAAGAAAATTTCCATGAAAAATCTATAAAAAAAAACCCACGGAGTTTCCATGGGTATTTGGAAAAAGTTTCCATAGAAAAACCATGATATTTCCATAAAAAAGCCATGTCAACTTGAATTATACGTAATTTAAAATTCAAAATATAAACCTTTTTTGACCGTCCAATAACTTGCTCAACATAAATCTTTATACTGGCAAGCTGTTTTGAAATGTTCACTTTTTCCTTTAGGGAATGCTAGCACTTTTAGTATGGCACCTTTTGTTGCAACTTTTTTAAATTCGAAAACCTCAATTTGCAAAGGCTGCAATGTATCACCAGCTATATGTTGAGAAAACCTGATTTTGTTGTAATCTACATATCTGGAACACAACCGCCCCAACCATCAGAACAGAAAATTGCAGAATCTGTTGGGGTGGTGCTATTTAGATATTTAATGGTATTAATGTTTTTTTATGCTGATCATGACTGAGCCCAAGAGTTTAACATTAGAGATCTTTGTATAAATATTTTAAAACAGTCAATAATAGAAATACAACTTTGGAAATTATGAAACAACGAGGTAGAACTTTTCCTATCATAATTTGGTCAGGCCAATATGTTAACAATTTTACTCTAGATGCAATAACAACAATCCAACATCGAAATATATTTGACACCAAACCATAATTAATTAAAAATCTGAAAGCAAGACATTTTAATAATTGTTATTTAAAATTGGTATAAATGAAAATTGTTGTGACTTTAATTTTGTAGCTTTATATAGCAACTAAAACAATTCTAAATTTTTTTCTGCAAGTTCTTTTTGTAAGTTATCATATTGGTTACAATCATTCTTTGTACCTAAAGATAAACGATACTTTAGATACATATTTAAAAACAATTTTAAAATCCAAGTAATACAACAATAAAGTAAATAGTAAGACTTAATTGTAACTGCATTTTTCATAAAACTCATTAAGTATTTTATACTGCAGCATATAAAACATTGTTTAAAAATATTTTATTATTTCCATTGCATACATATGCATTACTTATATAAAACAGTGCTAGCTGTTAAAAAAATATAAAATAAAAACTTGTTATGCAAGACTAAAAGGAAAAAAAAATGTTTATAAAAATATATACCTTTTTCAGAAGTTAATAGTTCCATGTTGTTTTCTTTGGAGGTTCGAGATTAGCTCGTAATTTCTCCTGAATTGAACTATTTGTTTGTAAAATTCTTTTCTGAGGACGTTTATAGCGCTTTTTTCTGAATAAAAACGTTTTTTGAAACATATTTATAATTAAAAATGGTCGGTACATAGTCAGGGTGAAAAGGATTGTCAGACTTTTTTCCACACTGTAAAGCTTTACCGTGAAATTTACGGTATTTTAGCGACATTTTACGGTATGATACCGAAACAGCGTTTTCACGGCATTATACCGTAACTTTAACGGCATTATACCGCTTTTGTAGTATCACGGTATGTTCCACTATACGATGTTCCACTGTACGAAAAATGTGGACAATACGAAAAATAAAGATTTAAATTTGTAAACTTTTTTTTTTTACATATTTTTTCATTATTTAATATGCTAGCATGTGAATCAATACTGTAACATAACACTGTAGTTAAATTATAATTGCATTTCAATGTAACTTTAGTTATTTAAAAACTAATTTTTTATTCTCTTATGATTTTTATTCTCTTAAAATATGTTTTGTAATTTATTATTCTTTTTAAATTCTAATTTCTAAATTTAATAAAGAACTTTTGTGCAATTAACTATTTTCAACGTGTTGCTACAGCTATTAATATTGATAATATTGTTAATATTGAATTTTATTAAAGCAAACACTCAAGCGTGGCATTAGTTCCATTAAATCATAAAATTATCTTCCCTCTAAAATCAAGACAACATATCAACAAACAAAAAAAAAGTAGACCTCTCTTCATCAAAAAAGTTAAGGAATTTATCCAAGATAAAAACAATAAGTAAAGTTTCTGCTGTCTTATTGATCTCTATAATTAATTTTCGTGTCATTTTGACCTTATCCTTTATACCTCAAAATTTTTGCCGTTTTTCGCTATTCTTGATGCTACTGATAATATTGATATTGTTCTATATAATTTTTTTTGTATTATTTTTAGTGTTATTGTTTTTGTTTTCTTCTGTTGTTATTTTTTACCAATATTATATTATTGTTATTATTATTATGTATTACAAGTACCACTTATATTATATATTGTGTCAAATTTACAGTGAATATTTGTAGGTTATCATGTTTTTGTCAGTTGCTTAACTGTTTGTGACTCAGCTTTGCATTTACTTTATGAAGTGAAATAAAATGATTAATACTAACGTTTTTACTGGACCAATATGGACAGAATTATCTAAAAATATTTGTCTTTCTGCAGCACTACATCAAGGTGATATTAGTTTTTAAGAGTTTTTACGAGGAAAACAATTTTTAACAAATTCAGTTATATTTCTGTGTTATACATTGAGTGAAATAAAAATAAATTTTGATATACAAAGCATTGATTTAAATAATATTTTAAAGCAAGGAGACAGTTTTTACCTGGATGTCCGAGATAATGGAATAGAAACAGATTATTCATTGCTGAGTGATTTGCCTGACCATGTAGGTTGTTGTGGAAAAAAAATATTCTCAAGATTTCTCACATAGGAATTGGTAATGTGTTGCAATTAGAAAATGACTGCATTAGTCATTCTTTTTGATGAAAAGTTGCCTAGTCTTTTTATGTTGATGGACATATGTATAAACAGTGGGTTTGTTTATAATTTTTCATAAAATTATTGATATCACAGTTAGTGAATTCCGAGAGATTTATGACACACAACCATATTCCATATTGATTAGTTGCATAAAATTGAGCTAGTGGCTGTGATATTATATTTATTTAATATCACAGCCACAATTTAAACAGTGTGTGTTTATTTATGTAAAACAGTAAGCAACTTTTTATTTTGAATTTAAATTAAATTAAATTAGTAAAAGCAATTTCTGTTTTTATTTTTAGTTTAATAAATTTCTATTTATATATTAGATGATTGTTTAACTTTAAAATATTTCTACAGGAAACCACTGCCATGTCTGAAGTTCCACTTGGTCAGCTTCTTACTCCTCATTTGTGTGTATTTGGTATATGTTCTTAAAAGAACATATACCAAATGCACACTTCAGCTTCTTACTCCTCATTTGGGTGTATTTGCTCAATGTTCTTAAAAGAACAGAGCAATTATAAATTTGTAGAAAATTGCTTAACAAAAATTTTTTTCATTTAATACTGTGTTTCATCAATAAAGACTCATCAGAAATGAATGATCAAATTAATAAAACTTCAATTTATACCAAAAATTAAATTAAATGTCTTAATTACTGCAAATTTTCACACATTTATGGAATTTGCTGACACTGCTATAAAAAGAATTCTTTAGAAATGATTACTTATGCTTTTTTTTAAATGTATTTTTTGAAAGGGGGATTTAATGTAACTATTATTTGAGCTCATATATTTTTATAGTTTTTTAGGAGAAACTTATTTTTATGCCTACATTTAGAAATTAATTCTGATTTTTTGTTTAATAAGCATTCTTGGTTTGCATGTGTAATTATTTCAAATTTTTCTTGTAGGCATAGTATGCATTTTTTGGAAACATTGTTATATGCAGGCGCTGTTTTAAGGATGGACCAAGTCAGTATAAAATCATCAATATTTTTACCTTTTAATTCCCATATATCTGAATCTTTAATTAACAAACACTTAATTTCTCATCTTGAATCTAATAACTTACTTTCTGACCATCAATATGGATTTCGATCTTCTCGTTCTACAGCTGATTTGCTAACAGTAATAACTGACAGGTTTTATCGTGCATTAGATGAAGGTGGAGAGGTTAAGACCATCGCTCTTGACATTTCAAAAGCTTTTGATAAAGTTTGGCATGCTGGTCTTCTCCATAAGCTTTCTGATTATGGTGTATCCGGCAACATCTTTAAGATCATGTAATCCTTCCTTTCCAATCGTAGCATAAAAGTTGTCCTCGATGGACAGCACTCTTCTTCTTATTCTGTAACTTCAGGGGTTCCTCAAAGTTCTATCCTTAGCCCTATACTCTTTTTAATTTACGTTAATGATCTTCCAGATATTCTCACATCTAAGGTGGCATTGTTTGCTGATGATACTACCATTTATTCTTGTCAGAATAAGAAACCAACACTCTCTGATTGCTTGGAGGGGACATTTGAGCTTGAAAAGGATCTCACTTCTGCTACAGCATGGGGCTCACAGTGGCTGGTGAACTTAAATTCAGATAAAACTCAATTTTTTTCAGCTAATCGTTATCGCAATAATTTAGATCTTCCTATATTTATGAACGGTGATGTACTCGATGAGTCACCTACTCTTCAGCTTCTAGGATTAACTCTTACTTCCAATCTTTCTTGGAAATCATATATCAAATCAGTTGCAAAATTAGCATCTGCTAAGGTTGCATCTCTTTATCGAGCTCGTCACTTTCTTACTTCGGATTCTATTCTCTATCTCTATAAATCTCAAATCCGGCCTTGTATGGAATACTGTTGCCATATCTGGGGCGGATCTTCTAATGATGCCCTTTCTCTTTTAGACAAGCTGCAAAAACGCATTGTAAACATAGTTAGACCTGCTCTTGCAGCCAACTTCCAACCATTATCACATCGTCGTAATGTTGCTGCTCTTTCTCTTTTCTACAAATACTATAATGGACTGCTCTAAAGAGCTAGCGTCTCTTGTGCAATCTACTAAAATTCATTCTCATGTTACTCGTCATTCAATTAAGTGTCATCCTTTTTCTGTGACTGTTCCTAAGTGCTCCAAAAATGCTTATTCGTCTAGTTTTTTTCCTCGAACATCAGCTCTTTGGAATTCGCTTCCTTCATCTTGCTTTCCTGATTCATATAATTTGCAATCTTTTAAGTTGTCCGTCAATCGTTATCTTGCTCTACAATCTTCATCTTTTCTCTTTCAGTAACTTCCAACTATAATTAGTGGCTGCTTGCAGCCTTGTTGGAAGCGAAGATGTTTATATATATATATATATATATATATATATATATATATATATATATATATATATATATATATATATATATATATATATATATATATATATATATATATATATATATATATATATATTTGGACAGCATGGTGTCTTTTAAATACTTTTTAATTTTAAAAGATTGCCCATGATTGGCATAACGTTTTTTCCATTCACCCTCAGTTATGCCAATATATTGATTATCAGGTACATTTTTAGAGGAAACAACACATTTATATACCACATTTTTTGATAAACAATTTCCACTCATTGGACAATTATTTTTTTGTTTACAATTACAGTTTTCCTAAATGAAAAAACTACAGAAAGTTGTAATTGTAAACAAAAAAACAAATGTCCAATGAGAGGAAGTTGTTTTTCAAAAAATGTGGTATAAAAATCAAACCAAGAATGCTTATTAAACAAAAATCATATCGAAAGTATTGACAACCTTAAAATTTTGCCAGCAGTAATTATTAAAATTTTAATTATGTATTTTTCTTATTTGTAGGTTTTTTTTATTTTAATAATATTTAATATATATATATATATATATATATATATATATATATATATATATATATATATATATATATATATATATATATATATATATATATATATATATATATATATATATATATAATGCTTAATATTTGTTTTAATTTTGTTTAATATTTTGTGTACTCTCGGGTCTCAAATACAAGGGAGGGTGGGAATAAACAAGTGGGTGGGAATTTAAGTCCAGATCTTATAAAGAGGGAGGGGGGTTTAATAAAACAGAGGTAGGAATTTTTTCTCAAATCTAATAAATGGGGTTTGAGGAAAGGCTGTTCCTCCATTGCTTGGAGCAGTTACAGCAACTTCACCTGTCTAATCTTGGTTTAGATATATTTTCCCAAGTTTTAGGGCTTTTGTTAAGGTAAGATTATCATGCTTAATTACTTAAAGTCCTGATGCACGAAGAAGGCAATGACAGTGAATAAAATTGTATTAAAAACAATGCAGAAATTAGCTCGCTTCATTTAAAGTTAAATTTCATGGCTGTGTCTGCATTTTGGTTGAATATATTAATTATAAAAATACTAACACAATCTTAATATATATATATATATATATATATATATATATATATATATATATATATATATATATATATATATATATATATATATATATATATATGTATATATATATATATATATATATATATATATATTTATATATATATATATATTTATATATATATATATATATATATTTATATATATGTATATATACTTATAGATATATGTATATATATATATATATATATATTTATATATATATATATATATATTTATATATATGTATATATACTTATAGATATATGTATATATATATATATATATATATATATATATATATATATTTATATATATATATATATATATATATATATATATATATATATATATATATATATATATATATATATATATATATATATATTATAAATATAATATAAAAAAAAATTCATATATGATGTTTATATTATATGTTGTATTTATAGATTTAATGGTATTTTTATAATTAATATATTTGTATATCTTTTTGATGCAAGGTGTTCGCAAATGACGTGTCTATGATGTGTCTATCTAATGGTTGATAGGAGAAAAAAGAAAAAAAAAGAAGAAGAAAGAAATTATTTGTATAAAAAGAATCAAACTTATCAAGAAGATAAAAGCATTTGCAAATCATATATAAAAGTCAAAAAGTTAATTGTTTAAAAAAATTACTTAAGTTATAAATTATTCAATTAATAAGTAACCAGTTAAATGAAGTGTTTATATTGTAAGCAGAGTATACCTGCTTACAGATAAAAAATAAAAAATAAAAATAAAAGCAAAAACAACAACGAAATTCGAATTTAGAAAAAGAGCTTTAATTATTTGCCATCCATCAGCGAGTCAAGTAAGATGAATAATAATTAAAGAAGTTTAAAAATTTATGGTTATATTTGAAATTGTAATAACTTTTTTTTTTTTTTAGCTCATTCAATTTATTTTCTTTTTTACATATCTATTACATCATATTATTGATTACATTATTATTAGCTATATAATTGTATACTTTATTATTAGGCATTAGTCATATTTATATTTTTATTATAAATAACTACTACTACTTTTGTTATTACTGTCACTATTTTTATTATTATTGCTATTTTTGTGATCGTTGTTATTATTATTGTTGTTATTATTATCCGTTATTGTTATTATATTGTTATTATATTGTTAATATTTTTATCCTAAACTTCATCATTTTTATATTATCGTATAGTTACTACTATTGTTATATTGTTTCTGTTATAATAATCTTACTAATATCAATATCTTTATTTCTAAACAAATTTCCACTTATTATGTCTAAACTCTGCAAAGTTTGTGATAAAATTATTCGTCTTAATCATTATTCACTTCAATGTAATCACTGCCTAAGTTCAATCCACAAGAAATGTAGTTTTTTAAATAATAATGATTTTAGTTTATTAAAAAACTGTTCCATGAATTATTGGCTCTGTATTACATGTTGCAACAGTATTTTTCCTTTTAGTTCTATATCGGATAATGAACTTCGTCTTCAAACTTCAATTGACAATATATTACATTTCAATGATCTGCCAAATGATCTTTCCCTCTTTCCTTGCTCCCGAGAATCTGATACTTTTAATCAACTTAATGATTACTTTACTTATCAGCTAAATAACAATGACGATGATAATACGAATATAGTTGAGAATCCAATCAATTGTAAATACATTGATATTGAAAAATTTAACTCTTTAAACATCAATATTAATTGCTTTTCTCTATTTCATTAAAATATCGCTTCATTAATTAAACATTTTGACGAATTAACCTCACTTTTATCTCTAATAAATTATGAATTTAGTATAATCGGAATTACAGAAACTAAGCTGAAATCTGATTTACTGCCAACAACTCCTATTAATCTTAGTGGATATGTTTATGAACATACTCCAACAAAAACTTCATTTGGAGGTGCTCTACTTTACATTTCTAATAAACTAGTTTATAAATCTAGAAATGATTTACTTATGTATAAACCCCAATTCTTAGAGTCTGTTTTCGTTGAAATCATTTTCCCTAAAAAGTCTAATATCATAGTAGGCTGTGTTTATCGCCATCCTAATATAGATATTAATGAATTTCTCGTTTCATATCTAACTATTCTATGTGAAAAACTTGCTGTTGAAAAAAATAAAACTATCTTTATAATGGGTGATTTTAATATCGATTTTATAAAAGCAAGCTCAGATAATTCAATCTCGGAGTATTTGAACACCATTGCTTCAAATAACTTTCTTCCTTTTATATCTTTACCAACAAGAATTACCAATCACTCAAGTACTTTAATTGATAATATATTTTCTAATTCAACTTCTAAAAATATTTTTTACGGCAATCTAACTATTAGAATATCAAATCATTTGCCACATTTTCTAATTTATTCATCTTTTAAAAAAAGAATTATTAGTTCTTGAAAAAGCAATATTATTCTTCGAAACTTCAAAAAATTAAATAGTGAAGAATTCAGGAATGATTACTTGGAAACCAACTGGGATAAAGTCATCAAAGTTTCTAATAGTAATACAAATAAATCATATGAAGATTTCTTCATTACCTTTAACTTTCTTCTAGACAAACACGCACCGTTAAAAAACTCTTTAAAATTTTATTGCACAAGTTAGCAATGTGTCTTTTTCATGTAAGATTTTCATCGATATATTCACCTAAAAATCTTGTCACTAAAACACTTTTAATAATTATGTTATCGATAAAAATAAAAGGTTTGTTGCTAGGCAGCTAGTGCTTGTTACCATAATGATGAAAAAGAATCCATTTTGTTTTAACAATATTTAATGAGTTTGTTTAAACTAAACCATTCGGAATATTTGACTAGTTCAATGTTCATGTTACTAAAAAGTGTGAAAATGTTGTTTTGAGAAAAAAAATAAGTTAGAATCATTAGTAAACATAACTGTTATTCGGTTGGAAGCTTTTGATCATTAGTATATATTAGTAGATCATTAGTATATATTTGAAAAAGTAGGGGTCCTAATATGGATCCTTGAGGAACTCCACATGAAATATTTAACAAATTAGATGACACGTTGTCGTCCGCATAAACAAGTTGTTTTCGATTATTTAAGCAACTTTTTAGCCAAATTAATATATTTCCAATAATTCCTTGGCACTCCAACTTTTTAAAAAGAATTTCATGATCAATAGTATCAAAAGCTTTCGCCATGTCAATGAAAACGCCTAAAGTAAATTGAGAATTTTCAAATGAGTCAGATATATTTCTTGTAAATTGTAAAATGGCATGTTCAGTGGAATTGTTTATTTGGAATCCATATTGATTACTGTATAATAAATTGTTTATAGTAAGATCATTATAAATTTTATTGTACAAAATTCTTTCTTAAACTTTAGAGAATACAGAAAGTAGTAAAATTAAACGATAGTTGCTTATATTCTCAATGTCAGCAACTTTTAATATTGGTATGACTTTTGATAATTTAAGAGCTTGTAAAAAAAATCCCTGCTTAATTGGTATTGCAAAAATCTTAAAGAGTATATCTTTTGAAACATCAAATGAACTTTTAATAATGTTACCATCAAAACCATCAGGGCCTACAGCTATGTTAGATTTTGACATTTTCAAAACAATTTCAATCTCCTCAAAAGATAATTCAAACGAGTTCAAAGGGGCCGTTCATAAAGGACGTCACCATTTATAAGGCATTTTTTGACCCCTCCCCCCCCCCCTTTGTCACTGATTGTCCTTTTTTCCTATACTTCCCCTTAAAAAGGACGTCATAAAATTGAGCACCCCCCCCCACACACACAACCCCTATAAATATCATTCAGAATCTGATTAGGTATTTCCACGTATGTTTTTGTTCTTTAGCCTTTCTGAAAAAAAAAGTTATTTAATATTACTTAAGTCTTATCCGACATATTAAATTTAATCAAAGTGTATCAGTGTATCAACTTGCCTCACTCATCTTTTATCCAAGGATTTTTTAAGTGATCGTCAATTGATATGATTGGAAAAGAGCAGTCCGGTTCGTCTGAAACAGTTAAATCATTCGGAATATGAAGGCCCTCCGTTTCGATTTTGTTCTCATCGAACCATTCAGCAAAGGCCGCGTTCTCTTCTACTGCAACTACGGCCATTAACTCTCTTTTGCGCTTGGCGGCAATGCGAACAGGCCTGACTTGCAAAACAGAAATAGTCATTCGGTTAATAACATTAGAATGAGTAAAGTTGACATGCTTTTTGAGCATGACTTGGGAGGCAAAATACAAGTTACAGTGCTTGCAGATTTTCTGAGACAAACTTGATTGCACAGAGGGACAAAATAGGTCGTAAGGAGGAGGTTTGAATGATTTTAATGATCGAGAAATGGTGCTCTGAATATTGGAAGCGATAAGAAAAAATACTGAAGGAAAACGATTCTTGCTGGCGATGTCTGAAATGAAATTTCCAGCAAATTCAAAGTTTTTTTTCTCCAAAAGAAGATCCACTGTCCTGCCTTAAATATAAGTCGCAATGCATATAATTAACTCCTTAAGCCTTGTATCTATATTGTATTTTGATAAACAGTTGATATTAAAAATGAATTTGAATACCTTTAGAGTCTAGATGACGTCCAAAATGATCGTGAGGTAGGATCAATCCCGCCAACTCTTTACTCAGTGGAGCAATCCTTCTCTCGGCTCGATTGAAAGCACTCCGTTCTGGCGCATTTGTCATGATAAATAAGGCATCCAAATCATTTGTAAGGAAATGATGAATTGCTGTAAACAAAATAGATATTTAAATTAGAAGAAACATAACTGTATTGATGGATCGCAATAAAAAACTTGAAAAGAAGACTATACCAGTTTCGATGACTTTAGCGTATCGTGGATTTTCATCTGGTCCACCATCAACACTGAAAACAACCACTGGCTTGACCAACTTGGTCAAAGGATCTTTTGTGATAGAATCAAACTCTGGCAGTGTCAAAAGTTGTTCAAAGTCCAATCCGTGAGCATACGCTGTCGATGATGAATGCTTTCCAGATCGAATTGCAACATAAGTGGGACCGGAATAGGAAACTGCGTCAGATTTTCCAAGCCCGTCTGGTTTGATTGCAATACCTGCGTAGACGGACGGAATGAGTTTGTGCTTTGCACCGATAACCCAATCATGATCAGGAAGAGAAACTCGATATTCCATATGCATCAATATAGGAGCTTGTTTGTTGGCAGCGGTGATTCCAATAGGAATCCGAGCTTTATCGTCTTGACTTATAAAGCACACATCCTTGGGGCCCAAAAAAGAGCAAACTTCTTCCACATTCTTTATAGTTGCTGTACAAAATGGACCATCCACGTGACTTGAATGGAGGTCAGTTTGAGCCCGCATCAACTTAACTGGAACCGTGTGGACGTGTCTCTTTCCTTCAAGCGAATCGCTCCGTTTTGGCAGCAAACGAGTATATAAAGCACTTCTGCTAAGATTGTAACCTCTCTTTTCGAGCTCGGCACCAAGCTCATTCAAAGATTTGAGGCTCTTTAAAAGTAATTAAAAAATAATCAGTGAATAAGTTCAAAGGCTGAAAAGTTATATTGAGACCTAATATAGTACATTAAAATTATTTATTATCTAAAGTTGTACTCTCACCCTATACACTTCAGATTGTCTTTTCTCGTGGGCAGCAGATCCATGTTCAGCAAGTTGAATGATGACACGCAATATCTCAGATTGTTCTACCTCAATAGTAAGGCGACCGATTCCGTCACGTACTTTAAGAGCTTTTTTCACTTCCGGGTGGTTAGCGAACACCTACAGTACCGAAAGAACTATACAAATAAGTTAATGTTAATTTTCTACAATATTATTATTGTAACTTATTATTGTATGATGCGATAAACATTACCTGATTCATGGCAGTTATCTTTTCAGCCCTTGATCTTTGTTTTGACTTCATATTGCCAATCAACCTGTTTAGATTACTCGTAAGCTCCTGGACATTGGCCTTCTTCTTTTTAATGGTTTCTTCTTCGGCATCGGTCCATAAGCCACTTCTTTTTCTGCTCTTTATAGCAACTATTTCTTGATTCAAAACAATAATCTCTGCTTTGATTTTGTCTTCAACATGAGTCTTGGCCTTCTTCGTCTCAATTTGAACTGTGCTCAGGATGTCGTGTCGAGAGGCATCTGACGTGGTATCAACGACATCTATTGGCTCATTAAATTGATCTGAAAAATGCTGGAACTCTAAGGAGGAAGAACTGGCATGGGAAGGAACAGATTGCTTGGTTGTTTGATGGGCCCAAAATGACATTAAAGAACCTTTTTGTATCAAGACCATTGAGGTATAATTTTGGATCAAAGTCTTTATTTGAACCTCCAAGTCTTGCTTTTCCTTGATCTCGTTCCATATTTTATGGACTTTTTTTTGACTATCGGCTTTTTTCTCGAATGGATGAGCATTATTGTAAAATTTTATAAGCGAATTTAGAAGACTATTTCTATCCATCTTTTAATAAACAGACAACAATGATCTTTTACAAAATTAAAAAATAACAAAAATAAACAAAAAATTTTCAATAATATTCACAAATAAAAACGTGTCACCCACACACACACACACAAACATTTAGTCACGAAAAGTATAGAGTTTTCATAATAAATGACAATATTAAAATAAGAAAGTAAATCATGTCAAGCAAACACATATAATCCTTCAAAAATAATAAAATTTAAAAAATATTCTTGTTTCTTTCTTCAAAAACGGAGCAATTTTTATATTTTATTTTAATTCTTTTTAATTACTTTCCATTCTCGAATGTTTATTTTCTTTTAACTTTGGTTTTTTGTATTTCCTTTTTCTTATCTCAATTTTTTCTTTTGTTAATTTGTTTTTAATATTTTTTAGTTTTTGCTTCTTTATTTCTTTCTTTTTCTTTTCTCCATTCTCTTTATTTTTATAACACTAAGTCCTTAACACTAAGTCCTTGGGGACGAACTACGCAAAAAGAATTAGCACGAAAACCCGTAGCGATCAACTAATGATACGTATGATACGAGAAACTACCAAGGGTTGAGCAATATATAATTAATTGTAATATATTCAATATATTTTTTATACAAAAATAAAATTTAAATAAATATCAACACTAATTTCTTGCCTATATTACGATAGATAAAAGTATAACACTCCCTTACGTTAACTCCATCAAAACACATGTTTATACAAAAAAAATTATATAAAGTGACGTCCTTTTCTGATAACCCCCCGTCCCCCTTGTCTTTTTTTGTCCTTTTAATCTGAACCCCCTCCCCCCCCCCCTCCCTATTTGCATGACGTCCTTTATGGATGGCCCCAAAGAAGAGTTTAGAGGGAAGCATAGATCATTTATTAAACTGTTAGGAATTCTTAGGAATTCTTTTTGCAAGAATTGGTCCCACAGAGACAAAATATTTATTAAATTTTTCCGTAATTTGTCTTTTATCATATAAAAATTCATTATTATGCTTAACCGTGTTTGCCAAAGAGTGAAATGTACGTTTTTGCTGCCAGTAATTTCTGTTATTATTATTGTTATTATTATTATTGTTATTATTATTATTGTTATTATTATTATTATTATTATTATTAAACTAATAAAAATTTAACTTATATTTATCTAGTTAATTTAAATAATATTTTTTTTTCTTGAGGCTTTCAAAAAGTTTAGCGTATTTTTTATATAGAATTTTATTTTCATTTGTTTTACATTTTTAGTAACGCTCTTATCGCTAACTGTAAAAAACTGCTCTTGCGTCATCGAAAGTAATTATGCTTTCGATGACGCAAGAGCAGTTTTTTATTACACTAATTATTATACATTATTTTTTTTTACATTAATACAGCGGCCTGGATATCGATGTGTTGACGTCAATTCGACGGTTGGCTTTAATAAAACTGCGTCATTCGATAGCAAATCCGTTAAATCTTAAGCGCAAATAATGAAATAAACATAATGGTGAAACGGCGAAAGTACAATGAAAATGCAGCTAAGGCGTGGATTATCAGTGGGTTATACTTCCTCAACCCAACCCAACCCAACCCAACCCAACCCAACCCAACCCATGGGTTAACCCAACCCTCTAACAACTCTGGATTACACATGAGGGATGTGATTTTTAGATATCAAATACTAATACTTTGCTGTTTTTAAATGCTACAAAGGGGGGTGTAATATTATAGAAGCCTGAATAAGGGGGATATTATATTTTAGGTAGGAATTTCAGCTTCTTATTGTGATATATAGACAACACATATACTGAAATAGTGGTAGCTCTTTCTTATTTCTTTCAGCTTTGTTGGAAGATGTGTAAAAATATATGATATATGTATGTAGACAATAAATGTTTATTTAGAAAGCTTATAATAAATTTATTATTTTTTTTTATTCTTTTATTTCATTATTTTTTTAGCTTTTTAATGTTTAATTTAATCTTCTACTTTATTTTGATGCGATTGAGCTAACAATTAAAAAATGCAAAATTGTTCAACCAAGACTTTGAAAAGGCTTGTTAAAAGGCGTAAGGCTTTGAACGAGTTAATGACTTCTAAAGATTTAAAAAGAACATAACGAACACATTTTTATGCTTGTATTTTTATGTCTTAGTGCATAAACATTTTAGGAAAAGAAATAATTACAGTTTGTCATTGTTATTTCTTTTTTTGTATATTTTTAGGCTTCAGGAGAAAGGGCTAAAAAATATTTGGAATCTTTTATTAAATATAAGAAGCTTCTTTTTTATCCCAATAAAGTAACAATTTTAAAGTATGATTATATTAATGTTTTTTTGTGGGTGGTATGAGAGAAGGTGCCTCTGATTTTAAGTCAATTTTAAGTCTTCGCAAGTCCAGTTCAAAAATCGATTTATATATTTATAATAATAAATGTAAAACAATTGTGAATTTTTTTGTTAAGAAACATCAAATATCAATGTGTAATGATAAAGAATACTGTACCAATACTGTATGTGCATTGTAGTATATTTATAGTACTGTATAATATTATGGAAAAAACGAACATAAAAAATTTGGGGATTACGATTATTTACTGTCAACTAATTTGAAATTAAAACAGCCTGTTGATTACTGTTGTTTTAAATCCACTGCGACATCGAAATGCTTTCGCGATAATTTTAATCATTTCGACAACGAAACAATTGAGCAATAATAAAAAATTTATATTCGTACACACTTAGAATATTTGGTTTCTTTATTTACTTAATGATACAAAAAATTTAAACCGTGTCCCACATTGTACGACGAGGATTTCAACAACAGTTAAAAATCGTGCTTATAATGACAGCTTGATAGCGAGGAATTTAAAATAAGGACGAAAGCGTGGTGGTTTAATTAAAATGATCAAGTTAGATAGTAAAATTGACTATATCGATTGGCATAAGAGAGACGCTTTAATTTCAATTCAACGAGTGGAGTACAAATGTGTAGCGTGGTAACAAAATTCCGAACATAAATTGCCGGTAATTATAATATTTTTCTCAAACAGTTCGAATTGATCAGTTCAGGAAAGGAATGAGTTAAAACAAAGTGAAATGAAATTATATTAGTGAATATTTATTATTTGGAGTTAAAAGTTGAGTCCACAAATTTTTGTTTCGAATGCACCTTCATCTGACGTGTCAGAAACCTTGAGCTATTCCAATTTTATTAAGCATAATACTGATCTCAAAACATCTTTAAAAAACATTGAAAGTATCTAAAAAATATTTTTGTTTTTTTTCTATTCAAAAGTTTCTATTCTACTTATTAAATATTTATTTTTTCTTTAACTTAATTTAAACTAAGTTGTTTAATTTTCTACGTGTAATCTTAATACTAAGTAGGTATTGAAACTTATCCCCCTTCTACTCCTTGCCTTATCGAGTCACGCTTTACCTACCAGGGCTAGTCCTACAGGTTAGTCAACAAAAAGCTCCACCAGACCACAAAATAAATCACGATCTTTCGGCGAAGTCGTCAGCAACCCTTACATGTGAAAACAGACGTTTTTAGAGGAAAAAAACATAAGTATTAGCAAATAGAATATAAGAGATACAACAATAGGCATACAGAAAGGAGACAGAACGCTCATTTTAGAAGACAAAACTAAAAGAAAACAATAAATTTCTCTACAAAATAAATGATATCAAACGTTGTGTTTTTTCCGTACGAAAGACATAATTTAGTATAATAAAAGTTAAACGTGTGCAGCACACGTTTTTCCTATATTGTATATGTAGCCTAACTGCTTTCCGTATGAGTCATTACGACATACTTATTGATTTTCTTACGATTATGTATGTATATAAATAGTCCCTAATTCGGAATATGTAAACAGGTTTGATGTACTCATTACAATTTTGAAAAACTCAAAAGTTAAAAATGGAAAAGGTGGAAAAAAACGAACATTACTTTAAAAATATTATAGCATATTTAAAGTTTGAGAAACGTGTCAAAAAGTTATTGTGTGCTAGTTACTGATAATAATAAAAAAAAAATTTAAATTCAAATATTTCACTGAAATAAATGAAATTGAAAGTATATTTGTTCAATATTTACTACTCTTAGATAACAAGTTGAAGCGTAGAGTAAAGATATGTGGAAACTTATATTATGTGGATATTGTTGTGGATACGGAAGAGCAAAAAAAAATTTTTGCTGCGGAACATGATAGTCCTTTAGGGGGCACAAACAAAGCAATAATGAAAATAATGGAAAAACATTATTGGCCCAATATTAACGGAGATATTAAAAAATGGGTAAAGTATTTTGCTTTTGAATTTATTTAACTGCATTATTTTTATTTTATTATCATAGTAGAGTAGTAAAACCATTACCTTGGAAGTTAAGATAAAAGTTTAAACAAGGAATAAAAAAATAATTCTTTTAATAGATAAAACAATAAATTCGATGTCAAAATTGGGTCAACTGCTTTCCGCATCCGAACCTTTACATTTCATAAAGGTAACTTAATAAAGTGCTTTTAAATACTTAATAACTAAAACTTAATAAAGTGCTTTCGAGAATTCGGAATCTTAAATTTAGTATATTTTACGAATGTATAATGCATTATGTTTACTTTCTTATGTTGAATTATGTTGAAATATCGTGTTTAGACCACAAGAGTATGAGAAATTATTGGTATAGACTTCGCTGGACCATTTACTAAAACATTAATGGGTAACAGATACTTCATAAGTTGCACCGATTTATTTTCTAAATGGCCTATTGCTTACGCATTACCATATAAGGAAGCAATAACGGTAGTATGAGCGATAATAAAATTAGTTACAACCTCTGGATTTCCATCCGTCATACTTACTGACAATAAAACTGAGTTTTGCAAAGAGGTATTTTTTGTTTTTTTATATAATGCTGACCCGTAGGAACAACATTAGGTCGAATCCTTTAAGGATGAATTAGAATAAGACCTTTTGATTTTGTATAATATAGGATTTACAATAGCAAGTAATAAAAATAATTCATTTTTTTCCGTTATTTAATTAGTTAAACGATGAGGTATATAAGATCTTGGGTATTGAACGACGAAGAACTGCTGTTTATCACCCTCAAACAAATGGACAAGATGAAAATACAAATAAAAATATAAAAAGGTGTGCATTATTTTATTATTGTTTAAGTTCACAATAAAATAATGATAATAACATCATTATTTTGAAATTACGTTTATTAGAAAAATCAGAAAACTTGCCGACGAAAACCAGTCAAACTGGGATGAGTTTCTAGATATAGTTTTATATCCATTACGTATTGAAAGACAAACGTCTACAAAAGTGTCACCTTTTGAGTTGATGTTTGGTGGTCATTCACCTTTTTGTACAAAACAAACAGTATTAATAATTTGTCTTCATTTAAACTAAATATTGTATATATAATTATATATATATAAATTATTTACATATATATATATATATATATATATATATATATATATATATATATATATATATATATATATATATATATATATATATATATATATATATACATATAATTTAATTTATACAAATTTATTTACAGAAAGAGCTTTTTAAACTAGAAATGCTAATATGCTGCATGGTGGCAAAATTCCATTGGACACTGGCTGTATGTAAAATAGTTTTTTGAAATAGTTCACTTCTTTGAGTCCAAGAAACCTAACTTTCAGTGAGCTTTTTTACAGGAAACCAAAGTTTGAACTTAACATTGAAACTTACTTCTGTTTTAGATAATTAAACCAGGTGATAAAACCATTCATTATATGAATCCTATGGGAGAGCCGATTAATTCCATAAAAAAAGAAGAATCCAAATGGAAGTATGATGACTTTTTAATCTAGTGATTGGTATCTCAAAATTTTGTATTTATATCTTTTATAATTTTTTTACTATTATACTTCAGTCGTTACTTACAACAGAGATATGGTATTTCTGAAAAGTTTAGAATATTAACATCGCCACATGCTAAACAAGCTGACGGTATATCATGTGGAGTATTTTGCCTTAAGGTAACATTATTTAACTAAATGAAAAAATGATATATTTTATATAATATTGTTTTTATTCTTATATTATTATTATCATTATGTGTACAAGTAACCTTGGCATTTACAACATCAACAGTTGAGTTTCAAAATGTGTGTGAATTTTCTCACTTGTGATATATATATATATATATATATATATATATATATATATATATATATATATATATATATATATAAATATATATATATATATATATATATATATATATATATATATATATATATATATATATATATATATATATATATATATATATATATATATATGCAGACCTATTTTAGTTTGCTGAAAATTATATAAATGGAGAAGAATTGGTGACCACCTTTCCAATTGAAGAAGTTAATGCATATAGGAAGAAAGTGGTGCAGCTACTATTAGATAAAGGAGGTTTGTAAGGTTGTTTATAGTGTTGGAAATATTCATACTACTTTCATATAAAATTACATATAAAAAGAAACAAACAAACAAAAAAATTAATAAAGCTAAATCAATAGGTCAAAAATGTTGGCAGGATAGTTTGTGTCGTATTGCGAAAGTGAAACTGGTCCAAAAACTAGAAAAAATCAAAAAAAAGATAAATGGGTATAAAGAAATATTTCAAATACTTTTCAATATTATTTTCAAATAAAAAAAGTTAATTACAACCGTAAATATTTATTTTTAGATAAAATGTGATTTTTGCATCCCAAATCAATATAGGATGCATTGTTTTTAAAAATAAAACTTTATTTTGTTGTGAACAAATTTATTACTAAAAAGTAAAATTAATAATAAATAATATAACGTTTATAACATAACAAATCTTGTAAAAAATTAACAAATAAAATGATTGATATCTATAACTTTAATAAATACATTTTATAACTTAATAAATAAATTTATATAATTTATTTAGGTTTTGCGCAAAATACTGCTAGAAGTTTAAAAAGAAAACAAGAAATATATATATATATATATATATATATATATATATATATATATATATATATATATATATATATATATATCAACATGTAAAAATTTGTAGCACATGGTAATTTTGAAATATATTATTAAACATATACACAAACTTTGGTTTAAGTTTAATTTCACAAATTACCAAAAGTCAAATTAAGTAAAATATAGTAATTGCTTAAGACATTGAAGTAAATAAAAAACAAATTTGCATTCAATAAAAATGTATTACAAATTACATTTGAGTTCAAAAAGTTAAATATCAGTTAAAAAAAAGAATTTGCTTATAAAATAGTGTGTGAAAGATATCCCCCTATGTAATATTTAAAATATTGCAAAGTATTTGTAATTGGTATCTAAAACATCACATCCCCCATGTGTAATCTATATATATATCACAATAAGAAGCTGAAATTCCTACATAAAATATCACATCCCCCTTATCCAGGCTTCTAGAATATTACATCCCCCTATGTAACATTTAAAATACTGCAAAGTATTAGTATTTGGTATCTAAAATATCACATCCCCCATGTGTTATCTATATATATATATCACAATAAGAAGCTGAAATTTCTATGTAAAAAGGCACATTCCCATTATTAGGTACGCGTAAATCCGGATTTTACAAAGCTGTTTTTTCGGCCAAATTCTGTGACACGCTTTTTCAAGTTAGTTAAAAAGTTGCATGGTATGAACTTGTTTTGATCTGTTATTTTTTAGAAATATGTATCAACATAGATAATTTTTGAATACTAGTATTATGGAACTTTAAATTTACATGGATTTCTTTGAGTTAAAATTTTATTTATTATGAATTTATTGTTGTTAAAAATTTGCTTGTTTTTTGGACATCAAGTATATATCGAAGGAATGCTGGTTCATTTTTCTAATATGTTCTCTCAACTTTAAAAACCTTTTTTCTTACTACCTGCCAAATTTCATTGAAAAAAAAGCATACTCAGACTCTTTAAAACTCTACTCCAATTAGGTAAAATTTTGTTGTCGTTTGGACATCAAGTATATATCGAAGGAATGCTGGTTCATTTTTCTAATATATTTTCTCATCCTTAATAACCTTTTTTCTTTTAACCTGCCAAATTTCATTGAAAAAAAAGCATACTCAGACACCTTAACATTAAACTCTAATTAGATAACTTTTTAGGCTTCAATAATGCGATACACTCGCAGTGAGGAGGATTTTAATGTCATTATATTTTTTCTGCTATCATGGGGCCAAAAACAAAGTTTGGGTTTTACAGTGAATGCAAAAAGTATTTAACTGCTAATTTTGAATTGTCGCAAATAGGCATTGACTCGAATACAGAGTGTAATACAGTTTGTAAAAATGGACATATTTTTTTATTATTTAAAGTCTCATAAATAAATCATTGAATTGGTCTAGAAATTATAGCAGGGCTGAGGAAAGTAAGCATTTTTATGAATTTTGCAATAAACCTTTTTTAAGCCATATATTAAGTTTGCATAATATTGTATTATCATCAGGCTTCTCAGATGTTTCATATACCAATATGAATGTTTTATCTCCTTTAAATAGTTGAACATCAACATCTGCAGGTTATAGCGAATGAGACGTAACTAAACATATATTTAGAGAGAAATTAGGCCCTATAAAACAAAAAAAGCTAAGTCTTACAAATAATGTTGGAACAAGTTAGCACTTTTAAAAGCTGAATTAAACAGCATGCCAAACCAATTACATGTTCTAAGACAAAATGTTAAACAAAAAGAAAAAATAATTAAAGCTTTAAGGGCAGAAATACCAGATCTGAAAAAACACACACAAAAAAATAAAATTACAGTGAGCAGATTCGTCACTTTAAAGCTGAAAAAAAAGCTGAAATTAAATGAAAAGCATAAGTTAAGGCAACTCAAAACTAAGCATAATGCTGCTGTTTTTTACAAGTAACAGGGTAATTGCTAGTTTGGAGAATGATTTGCTCCAGATTAAGGAAGAAAGAAATGTAATTATGCCAGAAGATGAAAAAATATATTTATTACAAATAAGAATAATAATTTATAATATGGTGTTGTGCAGTATAAACAACAATAAGTAACATTCCATATCTTATGAGCAAAATAGGGTATTATATGGGTGTTATTTTTAATAATATTCCTCATCGAAGTACTGTTGAGCAAAGAGCTTGTGAACTTGGCAGTATTCCAGATTTGCAAGCAGCAGAGTGGGTTATGCATAATAATAATCCTACTCTTGGGTTTGATGCTACAACACAAGAAAGTGTCCATATTAATAGCATTAACTTAACACCTTAAAATAAATGTCTTGTGTTTGCTCTAGATCAGTTAACAGGAGGAACAGCATTTGATTATGAAAGTCATGTATGCACTTCAATTGATTATATGGCATTTTTTTATTCAGATTTTTACCAAAGTAGCTTTGATGAACGTCATAACTCGATTATTGAAAATATGTCTAACACAATGTCAGACAGAGTTGCAGTCAACCATCTTACTATAAGCAAAGTTTGTGTAACCTGGGGCAAGAATTTGAATGAGCTGAACTGCCATTTGCACCCTCTTGACACAATTGCAGTTTCATGTCGCTTGAGTGTGCAGTTTCATGTCACTTGAATGTTCTCTTGAGTGTGAGAGTTGTTAGTTATTTGGAAATGATTGAATGGCAGTTTGTTTTACCCATGAACAAAATGAGGTTTATAGATGTCAAAGGTGATCCAAAAGGATTTGTAAATTTTTTAATTGAAAACGATCTACTACGAAATATTATTTCTAGATATCATGGAAATCGGCTTCATATTCTTTTTCATAATAGTTTCATTTTTATCAAGCATTACAGTGAGTTTAAACATTTCCTCGCTGTTGGAACAGTAAAATGTAAAATTTTGCAATTCTAAGAGAGACATTTTTTAATAAAACTGCAATAAAAGAAATGTGCGCGCTTGCATTGTTTGGAAAACTCCCTACTGAGCCTTGAATGGAAAAGCTTTATGTTTTAGGTGAGGATGCAACTTTTGATCATGTTTCTGGTAGTCAGTTAGTGAAAAAAAGTTTTGCTAATAATTACAAATAATGTCAGACTAAATCTAATACAGCTGCTCAGTTTTGCAGAAGAACAGATTTTTTTGGGAATACTCTTGCCCCTAACATTTTAAAATCAATATATGCTCCATTGCTAACCACTAACACTCGTATAAGCTCCATTGATAACCAGCTTAAAAAAATGACTTCTGCTTGTCTTGATGCTGTGCAAGTTGTCTTGAAGCGACAATATAAAAGGTATTTCTCACTTTCTATTACACTAAAGACATTCTAGACACTAAAGGATTTAAGAGGGGCAAAAGGGAGGAACTTGGTAGATATATCTTAATGATGTTGTAAATTTGTTTTTTTAAATGGTTTTTTACTAAATGAACACTATTTGTTATAATTTTTATTAAACTTATTTCATATTAAAAATTTTAAATTTTTCACTGCCATCTTGCAATCAGAGTGATAAACAAGACCTTCTAGGTAAGTTTTTTACTGTGTTTTAATTTTTGTTTTTCATTTTAATTTTTTGAACACTCATTCAATATTTTTGTTTTAAATATATACTTGTCTAGGAGTGATTTCTCGGTTTGGTGTCAAAGCCACCCTGGGCCTAAATCAAAAAAGGCCTTCCGCATATGAGAGGTGTAGAGCTTCCAAATAATACCCTCTTGCACCCTTTTCTTTTGATACTAAATTGCATGCATTTTTATATGAAGATACAAAGTAATAATCTTGATATTGGTTCAGAG
Source organism: Hydra vulgaris (assembly GCF_038396675.1). NCBI lineage: Eukaryota > Metazoa > Cnidaria > Hydrozoa > Anthoathecata > Hydridae > Hydra > Hydra vulgaris. The sequence continues at coordinate 38,719,105 of NC_088932.1, read as the reverse complement.
GGTGTGCCCGAAACCAAAAGGACTTCTAGCCTATCAACCTAAAGTATCCAAATCATATTTGATGGTACCCTGTTAGAATATATTAAAAAATACAAATAAAAATTATAAATTTCAATTAAATAGTAATATTTTCTTTTAAAAAAGCTACATTTTTCAATATAATAAAGAGTTTTGTAGACGCCCCTCTAGCGCCCTTGTACATTCTTTGTATATATATATATATATATATATATATATATATATATATATATATATATATATATATATATATATATATATATATATATATATATTATATATATATATTGCCCTTTGTTAGACCTATCTTTTGATACCAAGTTGTATGCATTTCAATAAGAATTGACCAAGTTATGACGTTTTAAGTTAAAAAAACCTCGAATTTGATCACAGTTTCTTAAAGAAGTCCATATATCAAAAATTCGGTACTCAAAATGCCATAACTTTTTGTAGAATTGTTCAATTTTGATATTTTTTTCACCTTTAAAATACGGAATTAAAAACCTTTCCAATGATATATAACAATCTAGTGTTTGATTAATGCTTATAAATTTATTTTGTAAACAAAGAATTTTTTACATAATCATATTTTTTTTAATTGTTCTTTCGCTCTTATATTTGTTTGATACAAGGAAGGTACTTTGTTTTTTATCCTCATTGTGCGATTTATTGATCAGTTCCTAATAAAATAGTGAAATAAATTGAGATTTTTAACATAAACAGTAAGTACCAAACATAAAAAATAGATACCTGAACTAGTTTTATAGCCCTCTCACTACAGTCATTTACTACTTCAAGATTATTCACAAATTGTTTGAATTCTAGGTAATAGTCATTTAGATCCCATGTCTCAGATGGAGTCTTAAGCCACTGTACTTCAGCATTTGCATGGTTTAAGATATGAAGAATTAACCAACTCTGGTCAGTTATAAGCGGGATCAAACTTAGGGGAGTATCATCATCAAACATAAGGGAGTTCAGTATATTTAAATTAACTTGATGTCTCTCTATGGCATAAGTTGTTGGTCTTGGGGTTGAGTACAACTTCTTGGCAATGTCACTCCGTTCTTGTACATTTTTGTCAACAAGAGACATAACTAGAATATTTGGGTCTATGTACCAGGTGTGTCTCTTTAGAGACTCTTTAACAGGTTTTGCCTGGACAGGCAAAGAGATCTGCCAAAGAGCTTTCATATCCTAAAGATTTTTAGACTATTAAATATTACACAAAATTTTCAAAGAAATGATTAAAAACTTTTAAAACATAGAAATGTCACCTGATATGGAGCAATAGCAGGAATTTCAGCCTTTATAAACCACTCAGTGTAAAATACAGCTGTGAAGAATGCCATATCATTTATTTCTTTCTTCTCGAAATCTGTCAAGCTAGAAATGTTGTCTATAAGGAGATACATTTTCAAAAAGTATATTCCTTTTGCCATAAACCTGGCATGGTGTACAGGCCCAGGTTTTCTTAGTTTGTACTGTTCATCACCAGATAAAACCATTGTTGTCAATTCCACTAACTCTAGATAATCAGACCTACATCCATCCTAAAAAAAACTATTTATTTAGACACAAAACAGTACTAAACTTATTTTATTACAGAAAATTCAGTTTATTCAAAATTTTAAATACCTTTTTCGTTGTTTTCATTCTAATAATATTTTGAGAGAAAGATAAGGCTTCCTTGAACTGTACTTGCAGCCAGCTATCAGAAATGTCTTCAATTTTTATTTTGTTTAACACAATGGAATTTTTGATCAATTGAGTTCCATACATCTTTAAGCTTCTTAAATAAATTGAAAATTTTTGGGGACATTTGGCGCAGAAGGTTTATGAGGGAGATTGGCAAGCTTCAACAGAGCAAGTTTTGATTGATCGCATTAAACTAAAACTACAAGAAATTGATTTAAACTTTTTACAGTCGCATATGAAAGGCGTCAGAGCAAAATTGAGATCAATTGCAGATGGTGGTGTTTTTTCATATAAAAAATAATATATTTTTATTAAAAGATAAATGCTTTATTTAAAAAAAATATAATAGTAGTTTGTTTTTTTATTTATAAATAAGTTATTGACGCTTTTATTTTGTCCGATAACTTCCGCCTCACCCGTTATCAAATAGTAATGATAGTTTTCTTATTTTTATATGTAGTATTTCATGGAGAGTATTTTTTCAAAAGCAACACGGTTTTCTAATGTTATCATGGAGTCAATGAGTTCTGATTTATTGGATAAACAGTGTGAGATATTCTTTTTATATTGCATCTCAAGATATTTTATTCCTTATAATATGTAAAAATATGTATTATTTAATTAATGTAGAAGAGATAAATCTATTACTTTCTTATTTAATCTTATTACAAACTTTTATAGTTTATTCTACAACTACTTTATTTTTAGCTATTTTGGTTACAATTTTATACTTATTTAACGATTTCTTCACTTTAGGGTATTTTTAAGTGACTTGGTTGTAATTGCTAAATCTATCAGCCTGACAGGCAGAAAAATATGGATATCGATAAGTACCAAACTTATCGATATCCATAGTTAGTTCATGCAAGCATCAAATTGAAATGATAGTAGAAGTTTAACCATTCGCTAATTTTAAACTTTTATATGTATTGTATTGCAAGGAAATTTTATTGAAATAAAACTATTTGGTAATATAAAACTTATTGCTAAAATGACTGTATATTTATAGTTTAAAATATCCCACATTCCATTTTATATCACTCATGCGACTTTTTTAGGTAGGCAAACATCACCCCGCTTCACCTTTTTCTTCCTGACATGTTTTACTTTAAAATCTTTAAGTTAAAACCTTGCATTTGTCTCTCAAGTCTCTGAGTTAAAATCTCGCGTTTATTAAAGTATTGGTTATTTATAAAAATAGCAATAAATGTTAGAAACAAACGAAATGAACCAAAAGTAGCATTAAAAAAGGCAATGGCAAATCGGCCAAACGCCTTTCAAAAAACGGTTGCCATGCATGGACCATGCCTTAAACGATGAGAAAGACTTAAGTTGGACCGTGCCTGTCGGCTGATGGTGGGTCAGTAATGACGCCGATAGTGGGCCATGTATAGGCCAAACATTGCGAGTTTGCCGGGTAGATAAATTTATTTTTGTGGTTACTTTTTATAACAACGTCATTGCAAATAAACGAATTAAAATTTTAAATTTTACCTGAGAGTGAGCGATAGCAACTTATAATTTTATTTTTTATTTTATTAGTTAAAATTTCAATCGTTAAAACTTCATAATTAGTAATGCTCATATCATGCCGGGTTAAATATCATAAGTTATTTTAACATAAATAAGAATGCCTCCGCCACACTTATTTGTTATCGCGCCAATGAAATTACATTGAAACCCGGCAGTTCAAAATTGGTAAAAGAGTTTATGTCATCCGAACTGCACCATGTTTCTGTTAAGCAAATTATATTAAAAAGTTTCTTCAATAAAATTACTAAAGATTTTGAAATTTTTTTTTAAACTTCGGATAATAATGTGAATTGTGTTAATATTATTTTGATCACAAAATCCTTTAATTTCATGGGTACAAAAGTAGTTGCATTTATTTTGCAAAGCACCAGAATCAGTAAAATAGTTAAGATCAGGATCAGATTCATCGTCTTATAAGAAACTATTAGTTCGAAAAAAACAAAGTAAAAACTAGATTCAAAATTTAAGGCTTCGTTAGAATCCATTTATTTTTTGTTTTTTCATAATTGAAATGAGATGAAAGAATTTCTTTTATAAATCTTGTGTGATTAATTTATTATACATAACTTTAGCGTACTTACCATTTGCCCCTAAATCTTTTGCCTCATTCAGGAGTTTTTTTCGCAATTCCAGCGTATGATCATTATAATCTTCATTTATGTAAACCTATTGAGTCTATAATTTCATCGTCATGTATTTTGTTAATATTGTGGCTTTGTCTTTGTCATTATCTACTAAGCTATGTTCACATTTTGTTTCCAAAGAATTTTTAACTTTATATTTTTAAATGTTCTGCCAGTAAAAAACTCAGAATTATTTACCGGCACTGTCGGCAATCACCTTTTGCGTATTTTTTGGTGTCGATGTTTGTTTAATTATATAATAAAATCATGTTTGTAAATAGGTTTATTTTTAACTTATTTTGTAAAAATAAAATAATAAAAATAATAACTTCCATTCGATATTTTAAATGAGAACAGGGGTTGGGAAGGAGGCATGAACTTCCTATTAAATGCTCTTCCGCGGTGCTCTGTGATCCGTAAGGACTTCTTGGGACACCTAAAAAAAAATAATAATAACTAGTACTCAATATTTTATTTTAAATGAGAACAGCTAGTTTCGACCATCTAGTTTCGAACGAACTTTCAATTCCATCTCATAAGTTCGGTCAGCATTTACACTCTAATCAACACATCGAAATTTTTTATTTACTTAAAAACTACTTTCCAATTACACATTCAAATCCTAATAACACATCAAATTATTACATATTTAACATTCAAATAACAGTTCGCAATAATATTAAAATATTAAAAATTTAACATCAAAAGTTATGAAAACTAGTTTTCTTATGTTATCTTATAATAAAGTTATGAAATAAAATTGTTTAAACCAATTTTTGAAAAACTTTTCTTTAAAGAAATAACTTTGATATATTAAATTTATTAAAAAGTAAATCACAATTATATTTTTTGATTTTTACATAATAAATATTATATACTAAATATACTACAGTACTAATATAGGGTAGATTAGGGTAATATGAGCACCTTGGTAATAAGAGATTTCTTAGATGTTAGCAGTGAAGTTGAAATTTCTTTATATTTTTTGAATCGAATTTATGTGGTGGTAATAGGAATCAGTACAATTAGCGTAAATTTATATGCAGTAATCAGGGGTGGATGCAGAAAATTATTTGGGTACGTCCAAAAAAAAAAAAAAAAGTCCTCTAATTCTAAATGTTCTGAATTCTAAGAATATTTAGGACTTTAAGATTATGGTGTAGGGGGCCCATCCCCCCTGGATCCTGGCTGATACCCCATTATAAATTTATACGATTACACATTACTGTTTCAAATTTATATATTTGTTATTTAAAAAATTCTTTACATTAGGTATTATAATATTATAATGAACAGCCTTGATGTAATAGCTGCATGTTTCAGAAGCAAGATATCCCTGGTTAAAAGAAAGCTTTGGTAAAGAAGGAGGCACGAATTTCCTAGCAAATCCTCTTCAGCTACGCTCTGTGATAAGACTGTTACAACTAAGGGCACCTAAAAACAAAACAAAAAAACAATCAATATGGAGTTATATAAAAATATATTTAGTGTCACTTTCTAGTATTCCAGTTAGCTAAAAAAAAATTGTAAACCCATCTTCATTCTTTTCAACCTTGCTGATAAACAAATCTAAAAAAAATAAAATCATAACATTTGTAATCATAACACAAAACTTTAAAAGAATGAACCGCAACAAAATCGATACACCTGAAGGTAACAGCAAAAAACATTGTATGCCAATAATTAGTTCATGCCAAATTATGTTTTATAAAAATGTGTGGCTATGAAAATAGCCTTTTTACCTAGCGGTAATGAATTTTTTTTTTTTACTTTTTTTTACTTTTTTTATTTTTTATTATTTATATATTAATTTTCTATTTTTATTTTTTAATATTTATTTAAAAATTAATCTACGATTATTAATTGCAAATTTATCAATAACTTTTTTGATATCTATTACTGAGTCTGTATGAATATTCATCAAAGCTAAACCATTTAAGCGTTCCTCTACCATTGTGCTTCGCGTATAATTTTTCAGGCGCCGAAGCGAAGAAAATGTGCGCTCACATTCACATAAAGTTAAAGGAAAGGTAGCAAGTAACTGTAGAATAATTTTTATGTTCTCAAAGCTAGGAAAATTTATTGCTTTTAAAGTCTCAGTAATATTAGAAGGGACATTACCTTCAAAATTTAACCAATAAGCTTCTCATAGGTCAAGCTCACCAGGTAAAGCAAATGGATTTCGTAAATCTGCCCTGTAAAATTCACTAAGAGGTACTATACATTCTTTCCAACTAGTGTCATGAGAACTTCAAACTTCTGAAATCATTTTAATAGGAACTAGGACAAGCACTTTATAAAATTTTATGGTAGTGTTGTCAAACCTTGTGCCTAGTTCAGTACTCAGATGGTCTAACAAAGGAATTGTGATTGCTATTTTAAAATAATCAGAAACACATTCCGAAGGAGCATTATTTCTGTTTTTTGAAATAAATGAAGTTCTTATCTTAGCTTCAGTAACATTTAGCTCATGGGCTATTTTTAGTGCTTGTTCATAGCACATTTGATGGTGTTGATCAGCTATACTACTAAGCGAAGATATAACATCTTTTAATGCCCGAATAAGATTTAAACCATCATAAATATCATTACTCTTTGACTGCAACATTCGTGTTACTGGAAGAGTAATGTCAAAGACATTTCTTGTTATACATAAAGTAACAATAAATTCAAAACATGTTATTAACTTCAGAAGCGAGGATGCACTGGAAGACGTTGAGTGATTAAAACTCTTATTAATATTTAAAGACATTTCTTCAAGACAAGAAACCAAAGGAATAAAAAGTTCTTGAAAAGTATCCAAACCATTAACTTTTTCTACCCAACGTGTTCTGCAAACATCTTTTAATTTTTTTTTACCAGCAACTGGAGCAGTTCTTTCAATGTGCTCCTCTAAACTTTGTTGCCTTGTAGGTGAAAGATTAAAAAAGTATGATACATCTTTAACATGCGCCAGAAGATTTTTGACATATTGAACATTGCATGATGCACAAATGGCCAAATTAAGTCTATGAACATATATAGCTTTTTCATATGAACATATATAGCTTTCAATGAACATATATAGCTTTTTCATTAAGATTTAAAACACGAGATGATAACCCTTTGGTGTGTCCAGACATTGCCCCAGCACCATCATATGACTGTCCTCTACAATTCATGATATCCAACGAAAAATCTGAAATACTTTTTAACAAAACACTAAATAATCCTTGACCAGTAACACCGTTAGTGCAATGTAAGAAACTAATAAATTCTTATCTTATATTGAACTTGGAATCAACAAATCGTATTACTAATGATAGTTGTTCTTTATTATTACTGTCTGAGGCTTCATCAGCATTAATAGAAAAATACTTAGAGTTTTTAATTTCTCCAATTATTGCGTCAGAAACAACTTCTCCACAACACTTTATTAGTTGATTTTGTGATGTCTTACATATGTAGGAAGCATTTTGTTGATGATACTTGAGATGATCTTCAAGAATTTTATCACCAGCTTGAACACGGAAATGTAGCAATTCAATAAAATTTCCTGCAGTGTGATTAGAAAATTCAACATTTTCATGATGAAACTTAGAGTCGTCTCTATGCCCACGTAAAGAAAGCCCAAGACCAAAGCCCACAAAGAATAATTGTTTCAATAATAGGTTGCAATAACTGTCGATTTTTGAAAATCTGTGATTGAACTATTTTTTGAGATATAATGTCTATTGATTCTGTTTTACAAGACCAATTCGATGATAATGAAAATAAAACTTGAGCAGTTTTTACTTGTAAACCTTTATTTCTGCAGACAGACATTGTTTTGGCCAAACACATGTTTCTGAAAGTAACGAGAAGCATCATTCCAGCGATCATAAGGCTTACTAAATAATCTTTCAGCTAAACTACATTCAGATGGAAAACTTTTATACTTTGGTAGACCAAAATCTGGGTATAAACATTCTATTTTTTTGCTGCAAACACTTGGCAATGCAAGAATACAAAGGAAAGGAGACCAGTTTTTATCATTACAATTATTAACAGCTTCCTCTTGTACCAATTCTTCACATTTTTTTCCTGTATCCAAAGAACTTAGGGAGACTGACAAAGGAAGAATGTTATCAAAACATAAAAAAGAGCTTGGATTATTATTAAAAACATATTGAAAAGTTGGGTGGTTATAATAAAAATCAGCGTTTAGGAAAAGTTCAATTGAGGTCAATAATCTTAAATCATTAACTATAAAGTTATTCCCAAATAGACATAAGGAGATAGAACTATATAGACAGTTTCCAGTTGTTTGAGACCTAAGATATACCTAAAATATAAGAATTAAATAATTTTCATTAAATTTATTATGTGCATTTTTAAGTTTTATATTTATTTGTTTTATATTTATTACTTAAAAAAATCAATACATTGTATCAATAACAAAACAATATAATAAAAATATCAGTACCTTAAAACAAGAAAATTGCCATTATGTTTTTCTTTGAAAATCTTTGGAATAAAGATTTCATAACTTTTAAGTGTCTCATCTTTAAAAGAATCAACAATATTGGCATCTTTAAAATAACTGACATTTGTTTCCAACTTTTTTTTCCAGGAGATTAATTTTATTTTGTCATTTTGCAGCATAGCTATTTTGACTTCGTTATTAAGCTTCGTGATTTCAATTTTGAGCGACATTTTGAATATTTGGTAATTTTATAAGTTTATGATTCCATTTATTAATTTTGTAAATTTTATATATTTCAGGGCGTGTGTCAAAGGGGACGTTCGACAATTTTTTTTATCAAATAAATCATATACATAAAAAAAAAAGTGCAAAGACTAAAGTTTAAAAAAAGATACACTACATAATCATATAAAATTGGGGACGTCCATAGGTGTATTGTATTGTGTATTTGTTATTATAATTTTTTTCACCTCCTGATAACCGTATAACAAAAGATTTTAATAAATATTTAACTTAGGGTGTATGTCGAAAGGGACGTCCAAAATTTATTTTAAGTAAAGAGTTCTATTAATAATTTTTTTAACAAATTAAATCCAAAATTAACAACAATTTTCATTTTATTGTGAAATAAAATTGGGAGCGGCAATTAACGTTTTTCAACAAATATTATTTATCAAAAATTGTTTTGACTTCCGGTTCATAACTATTTTTATCATAGTCCATAGAAATATACCCTGGTCTGGAAGCTATTGTTTTATTCTTTTGTTTTCCGAGTTTTTCAAAAAAGTCACGTGATCAATGTAGTTGCAAAACAAATATTTAAATGGCCAACGCCTTAAGTTACTCTCAACAAAATACACTAGAAATAAGACAAAAGTTCTTGCAGAAGCAAAGAAATTGTTATATTTTTTAGAGATCTTGAATGTAATTTATATAGTTCAGTGCAGATTGGTAAAGACCAACCAAAAACAATGCATGAATAATCTAAACTTGCGTCAACAAACACTTCAAACTTTGATGATAAAAACGGATTTTCTATGTGCTTAAACAGAATTGTTTCATCGAAAATACTAATTTCCCATTCATTCAACTTTAACTTTTAAATACGCATTTTAAATTCTTCAAAAGTATTGTATACAGACTTGTTGGCATTTTTATTTATTGTTGCTATATCTTTAACTATATTTAAGTGCCTTCTTTCAGTTGGTTTAGTAGTTGGATGTGATTTAACAGGTAAATTTAAGGTAGGAACAACATTAAGTCGTAATGTTTTTCTTCTAGTCTCTAAAAAGAGACAACAGTACAGGTAAGTTTTTTTATATGAGTAATTTTAACTTAATGGTGTAAATGACAAGTAGTCATTTGTACCATTGAGTTAAAAATAATTATATATACATATATATACATATATATATATATATATATACATATAAATTAGTAAAAACACTTATCTAACTTTTATCTTCTACAGCATGTTTCGCCTACTGATGGTGAAACATGCTGTAGAAGATAAAAGTTACATAAGTGTTTTTACTAATTTATTATTGCTCTGTTCTTTAAGAACATTGAACACTTTATTTGTAGAATACACTGACATAACTAATTTATATATATATATATATATATATATATATATATATATATATATATATATATATATATATATATATATATATGTAGTTGTACTAACTAGTTGCATGTTGTTTCATGGATCTATTTAATACCAAAATGAATACAAAAGCTGCCTTGGCTACTTGGTTTATAAATTAGACGTAAGACTAGTCTAAATTATTTAACGAAGTGCACCAACGAGAAGGTAAGCCATAGGACTTTGCACTCCATTTCTAAAATGATATACATTTTAACTATAATGATTTTTACAAGTACGATTACTTAAGTTCAAATGTAGTTCTAAAAAGGACTGTTTAATTAAATTTTAAGTGAAAATTCCTTGATATGTCTTATAACATTCACTAACTGGAATTGCTTAAAATATATTAGTTATATGTAGTTCTAAAAAGGACTGTTTAAATAAATTATAATTGAAAATTCTTTGATATATCTTTTAAAATTCATTTCGACGGCTGATTTGTTTTGCAACTACATTGATCACGTGACCGAAAAAAATTAAAACAATAGCTTCCAGACCAGGGTATATTTCTATAGACTATGTTTTTATGTAAACTTTAAATCTCGCTTAAACAACTCGCTTTAAACAAGAACCCGTTACGCTATAAATATAACTGACTATAATTTTAACCCGATTCAACAAAACTGCAATATTATTTATAATATAAAAAAATATATAATTTGAAATGCAGTATATTTTATTAGTAACTTATTATTTGAGCATTACCCTTATTTTTCTCAGACCAAAATTATATTTCTGATATTTTTGGGTACGTCCACAGACGTACCAGACGTCCCCTAGATCCGCCCCTGGTAGTTAACGGCTATATTCTAACGAAAACGCTTTTAAACTTTTTGTGCTGTTAAAATAATATCACCACGCATGGATAAATCCGTGGCGCGAACTTTGGTGCTAAAATAATGAAATTAATTTTTTCATAAAGAAAAATGTGTTAGCTTAAAATCCAATTTATTTTTGTTTGAAAAAAAATGCATATAAACATTTAGTTTTGACTTTATTTAAAGATGCCATTTTTGTGTAATACGAGCATACTCAAATTACCAAGTGATTTTCATTGAAATTAAGTAGGTTAAAGTCCTAAAACTGCAGTGGCTTTAATTGCTTTTTAAATAAAAATGAAACATGGTAAAAAATTTTAATTTTTTAACTATACTAAATATTTTTCTGTAATTAAAACTCAAAAAAATTTGAATTTATATAGTTCAAAGGTTTGAGTAGATAATATTGAAAAAATAACGAACTGAATTTTTTTTTGGAAAACATAGTAGTGTTGTTACAACAAAAAGTCAATCAATCAATCAATATACAATTCAAGGATGTTTACATATAGCATAATTACTAATGATGCGTAATCACCTAATAATAATGAATAATAACATAAGAATAAAATAATAACAACTCTAAAAATCATAACGTAAACAATAATAATAACATTAATAATAGTTATAATAATAAAAATGGTATTAATAACCATAAAAATGATGGTATTAATAAAAATAATGATATAAATAAAAATAATGGTATTATAAAAAATATAATGATATTAATAAAAATAAAGGTAATATAATAATAACAATTATAATAATATATATATATATATATATATATATATATATATATATATATATATTATATATATATATATATATATATATATATATATATATATATATATATATATATATATATATATATATATATATATATATATATAGATATATATATATATATATATATATATATATATATATATATATATATATATATATATATATATATATATATATATATATATATATATATATATACATATATTGTTCAAAACGTTTGTACACAATAATCAAAACAAAGTATATTGTTCTAAACGTTAATCTGAATTTCATTCCATATCTAAACGTTTTGTCGAAACGTTGTTTTGACGTTTAATAGACGTTTGTGTGTTTACAGGGAAGGCAGTCAGCAGAAGGCGCATATACCCATGGGAGACTCAGAAAGGGTAGTTTATTTGAAAGGAAAATAATTGGCATAATTGTTAGTTCTTTTTTACAAGTTTTTTGCGTAAATGTATTTATTATTTAAAAACTAAGGAGAGAAAGTTTAAACCTGTCTTGAATTATGGGGGCTATAACACCAGCCCTGAAGATTAATGAGCCCCAAACTTTTTAAGAGTACGCTTCATTTTTGTGAAGATTTTTTCCACTTTGATTCGATAAAAGTCCACCTGCTCAAGAAAATGATATGACTCTATAAGTCTTGGTTTAAACAACTGCGGTACTTTTATATGGGCATGAAAATATAGAACTTTTCACGTAAATATCTTTATCTGCGTGTAGTATTAGTGGCCCATATAACGCAAGGCCAGTATAAGCAAAATTACGGTCCCACAAGCAACTGAATCTAGATCCGCAAGGTTTAGGAGTCGTATGATATATTTAAAGACTTTTTGTTTTTAAGAAAATTTCTTGTTCCAGAGAAACAGAAATTTGGCAACTTGCCCACGTATGTCTACTGACCAAAAATATTTTTCTATGCCGTTGTGAAATATACGTATAACCCGAGCTGTAGCTGTAGCTAAGCAATGATTTATTAAGAAATAGTCTTAATCTACGCATCCGGTGATGGAAGCCTGGAAAAAAAAATATCCAAAAACATTTCCCATCCCTACCCAAATGTGAGGGTAACAAATAAGTAACTTTAATTTTTTAATTTTTTTACGCTAAATTTAAGTCAACAGGCAATAAAATTACAGATTTATAAAAATCAAAACTCAAAGCTAATAATTATATAAAGTTTACACGCAAACCGAATAAGGGGATTGTTTCAACATTTTACTAAACATTCTAATGTGATATAAACAAGAGCATACTTAAGTTTGGCACTTAAAAATGTTTTATTTACCAAAAGTATATATATTAACCAAAATCATCGGTTTTTCATAATTATAATAATATTACATCTAAAAATTTACGCAAATAGACATCATTATATTATTGGTTACCATAAAGTCTTTAAATGAGTTTAATATGGTTTTTAACAACACATTAAAAGATCTCATTTGTAAATTATGAACAATCTAATAACATTAGTTGAAGATAAGCATCGGCGTTGCCGCACCGGCGGTAAAAAAAATTTCGGTAAAATGCGGTACAACCACGGCTATCTTTATACTAATAGGCCGTGTAAACGTGCAAAATGTGCGATTAACTGGGGGCCAGTTTTAATCAATGTTAAAAAAGCGAGAAGTTAAAAAGTTCACTTGAAGAATTAGATTGATAAAAAGTTTTTTTCAAAGGAAATCGTTGCACTTACGCTATATTGTATAAGATAGAAACGTATCGATTGTTTTTATAGTTGGTATAAAATTTTAAGAATGCCAAAGAAATGTTGTGTGATGAGTTGCAATGGCAACTATAATAAAGAAAATAAAGTAAAGGTGTTTCGGTTACCAACTAATAAAGAAGAACGTACTCAATGGATTTCTATAATACCACGGGATAATATACTTGATAGTGACAATACTGTTGTTTGTGAGCGTCATTTTCCACCCAATTATATAACAATAATTAAGCATGGTAAAATGAGACCTCGTGACCCACCTTCACTGTTTACTTGTGTGAAAAAAAGTCTTTTTCCTACAAAACCTGGTCCATCTCAAACAAATAAAACTTTGTCTGAAGTGCAGAGTATAATTCCATCTTTTCAATCAACAAAATAAAGTCAGCTCACAGTTGATACAGAGACAACACTTTGGCATACATGTTCAGGTATGATTGCTCTTGCTAAGTACCTTCTTAACTCTGGATTTCGATACTAGATGTGGTACTTGGTAAATTTACAACAGATCCTTTAGAGAAAATGTTTGGGAAGCTTCAACAAAGGTCAGATGGGACTTATTTTATAAATACTCAGCAAATTTTAGAAAAAGTCAGAATATTTAAAACCAAATTAATTTTGCAAGTGGGTGTAAATATACTGCAACTTCATCTATATAATATAGATGAAGTTGCAGAAAACGAAGCAGGTCATGATTGTGAAAAATGCAAGTTTTTATTAGATGATGATTCATCAAGTGTTTTTCCTAAATTACCTGATCTGGAAGAAAAGCTGGATGCAAATGTTTAAAAAGCCCTAATTTACATTTCTGGGTATGATACAAAAATAGAAACAGGTGAAGGAACAAAATTTTATTATGAAAAATATGGCGACTACAATGCCTGTCAATGGACCATGTTTTGTTATGCCATGTTTCATCCATTTACTAATAAAGTATATCGAAAGTGTTTATGTAATATATTTATGTCAATTTCTGATTTTTATGGTTTCAGAATGAAAATAAAATCTGGAGTAATTTTATGTAATATTTTGTTTAATAACCATAGTATTTTCTATAATCCCTGATCATCAAAAGAACCAAAGCAAAAACTTATAAAACTGTCAAAGTAAATAGAACTTTTATATTTTTTCATGTTTGTATTTGTACTTAATCTAATGATTTTTGTGAACATATTATCTACTAAACTCATTTTATTTTTGTCTTCCTTGTACATTCCTTCAAGACTAGTATTGTTTCTCCATGAATGTATTATAAACCAACTGTTTTTAATTTAAAATAACTTTTTTTAATTATGCATTTTATCTATTTTGTATCAAAATTATCTAATCTAGATTCGCTAATAAAGCATTTACTTCACAGATTTAACTTATTTATTGCTAAGTTAGGATTATTAAACTTGTTTTTTACTTGAATAATGTTAAATCTGTGTTTTCTCATTCAAAAGAATTTATTACAAACGTTTATTTAATATGATACATAAATCAGCTGTATTATTCAATGGCCCCCAGTTTATCGGACATTTTGTACGTTTACACGGCCTGTTAGTATAAAGATAGCCATGGGTAAAACGCGTATTACGCATTTTTACCGCACTGCGGTAAAATGCGTAATATGCATTTTTACCGTAAGCGGTAAAAACGCGTATTACGCATTTTTGCGCTTTCTTATTACAGAAGTCGGTAAAATTGCGTGAAATTACGTAAAATCGGTAAAAATGCGTGAAAACGGTAAAATTGCGTAAAAAACGGTAAAACTGCTTAAAAGTCGGCAATTCCGGTAATTTGTGATAAAAGTTAGTTTAAGCAGTAGTTATTATGGTAAAATAGCGTAAAAAATTACTTTGTTTTTATCAAGTCAGATAGTTGTTAAATAATTAATCACCTCCTAAAATTAAACTAGCCTCCATTGTAAGCTTGGCTAAAGTCAAGAAAGACTAACAGTCTCAAAGTTCTTACTTCAGTGATCTAAATAGTATACCAAAACCACTACCAAATTAAACCATCTTGAAAAATCTATGTCTCTTTGGAACTATTTTACCAAGCTTGACAGAGAAGAGGATAACATCTTTGACTCCGGCAGAAAATCAGGATTTGCTGAGTGCAAAAAGTGCAAAAAAATGATTAAGCTGTCTCAAGGTTAGTTAAAACTCAAGTGGAGTTAAAGCTCGCTTAAAATAAGTGTTTTACTCTTACTATAATTTAGTACATTTTAAACCAATGATTTCAAAATACAACTGGATAGCGTATTCTATTGTTTTTTTGGAAAAAAAAAATTAAAGCCAAAATTGGCCTAATATGGCGGCAATCAAAGCTTTAAGCGGTGAACGATGTACATCTTATTAGAATTTAAAGTAATATGAAAGAAAATAATTAAACAGAGTTTTGAAAGAAAAACAAGACAATGAAATAAACTTTTAAAGAAATGATATGATTTATAATAACTTAAATAAAAGTTTAAAGAAATGATATGATTTAAAAAAAAATTAGACAATTAAAGAAATCATTAACTTAAATATTAAAGATCAAAATATTCGATATACTTTTTAAGTGCAATTTACAATTAAATTAGTATTTATCTATAATTTATGTATCTTTTAGTTCTTAGTTACACGATGCAGTGTGTTAGAAGGTTGATAACTTTACTGCATGGTAAGCGGCAGTGGCGTCTACCTACAATTTTGACAAATTTTATATTTTCAATAACACAACATACAGTTGTGTTAGTAACCATCTAGCACAAGCATTGGGTAATTAAGACCTAAAAGGTACATAAATTATATAGCAAATGCTAAAGATTTTAAATTTGGGATTTCTGCACAAGCAAACAAATACTTTTTCTTCACTACTATTGAACAAACTAAAATTAAAACTCGTACTTACTTTTACTGAGAATTTGTTTTTTATTTTATCATATTTATTCTAAAAAACAAAAAATAGAAAGTTATTATACAACAAGTTATTGTAAGAATATGTTTTGTTAAATAAAAAAATATTTATATTTGAAATTTACGTAAATATGTAATATTCAGTTATTTTTATAAAAAAAATCTTTTGCTAAACAAAAAAATAGATTTTTATTTGAAACTTATTAATATTTGATCTTAAGATATAAAACTGGATTATCATCAGTGTCTTAATTTTCATATAGCCGTTCCTTACATCCGCCGCCATCTTGGGAGGCAAAAACTGGCTTCAAAAAACTTTCCGTATACGCCTATCCAGTAACATTTTGAGATCAGTGATTTTAAACTTCAGTAACTTGGCGTAAATGCGGTAAAACTCACGAAAAACTCGGAATTTCTGAGTAAAATGCGACACTTTTTGATAAAAAAAAATATATATATTTTGAATTACTCAAAACACACTAATGTGTCTTGTGGTTAATGTATTCACTTTTTATGAACTATCTACTACTTAAGCATTGTAATTCGCATCCTTTTAAACATATAAAATCCCATTTTCTTTCAGATCCTGCAGTCCGCTATCTTTTTACCATACGCAAAAAGTCTATAATGAAAATAAAGAGAAGAAACAGATGATGAAATATCTGATGACTGATTTTTTATTCATAACTTGATTGTTTAAACTGTAAATGTAAAATTTACTAATAGAAATACAAAAAGCAATTTAAAAAATCCTCGTTTAGTTTTTCGGTAAGCAGCAAAAAAAGCGTAAAATTGTGATAAAAAGCGGTAAAAGCAACAAAAAAAAGGTAAAAAGTGATATATGCGGTAAAAAATGATAAATGCGGTAAATTTGCGCATTACGCATTTTTACGCAAATTTACCGCGGTAATTACGCATTTTTACGCAATTTACGCAAGTTTACGCATTTTACGCACTTTTAGGCATTTCACGCAAATTTACGCATTTTTACTGACGGTGCGGTAACGTTGATGCTTAGTACTAATATTCAATCCCTTGATAACTAGCAACGTATACCGCAACGGTTAAAGTTTTTTAAGATTATTTGCAGCAAAAAAAAATTTTTATACCTTTAAATGTAAACAATAAGTATAGTTTTTTCTATTTTCATATAGTTATGTTTTTTACCTCTTACTAGGCAATATTAAAGTAAGAATTAAGTATAAAAAAGTCTGTGTGGAATAGATTCCCATATTTTACGGGTCATAACAAAAAGTTTAAATTATTCGTAGTCACTACGAATTTTTCAGAAAATTTTAGATACTTTTTTTAGATATTGACGATTGTACCTCTCCACTTCAAAACCCTTGTCGTCGGCCAGGAATATTACTTTACAAAACTCTCCATAATTAATAAACAAACATTCATCTCTCTCTCTCTAATTGCATTTAAATCAAATACAAAAAATTTTATATAACAAAAAATACAACTATGCACAAAATATTTTAAAACTTAAAAAACCAAAACCAGCAAAATAACAATGTCTTGTAAAAGACTCAAAGATTTCAATAAAATACTAAAAAAGGTTTAAATTTAATTCAACATTAAATGTATTACAAGCCACACGCAGATACACACTTGTAGTAATAACCATTACATTGCGCATCAGCCGAACATGGCTTTTTTCCATCAGAAGATTTCTTATTTGTCCAACACCACATTCTGTCAAGCCCCTAATAAACATACGTTAATATATGTATATATATATATATATATATATATATATATATATATATATATATATATATATATATATATATATATATATATATATATATATAATATATATATATATATATGTATATATATGCATATACGAATATATACATATATATATATATATATAAATCTATATATTTAGATATATAAATATATATATATATATATATATATATATATATATATATATATATATATATATATATATATATATATATATATGGATATATATATATATATACATATATATATTTAAACAACTTTAAAAAGTATTCTACACAATAGAGTGCTCAATGTTCTTAAAAGAACAGAGCAATTATATATTAGTAGAAATACACTTAACTAAATTTGAAACACAGTGTCAAATAGAAAAAATTTAGTAATGTGATTTTCTACTAATATATATATATATATATATATATATATATATATATATATATATATATATATATATATATATATATATAAAACCATATATATATATATATATATATATGTATATTTTTTTTATTTTTTTTTATTTTTTTTTTATTTTTTGGTGCCCCAAGAAGTCCTAACGGTCTTGTCACAGAGCAACGCGGAAGTGCATTTAACCAGGAAGTTCACGCCTCCTTCCTTACCGTGACGCGAAAATATGTCCAGATCTCGTTTCGAACCTGGATCTCCTGCTTATAAAGCAAGCGTTCTAACCACTGCGCCACGGCCGCACCAAATATATAAGTATATATATAAAAGCATATATATATATATATATATATATATATATATATATATATATATATATATATATATATATATATATATATATATATATATATATATATATAATATAAATATATATATATATATATATTATATATACCAAATTAGTGTCGACATACAAAACATGATTTAAAGCACTTATTTCTTCCTTTAAGATTGACTTAAAGGTTTAAGATTGAGGGTAATAATAAAATATGTATATTTTTGATTTTAGAGGAATTGTGTCTTGGGGGTAAAATGGAATAAGGTGTGGGGAAAAGTGAAAGAAGCAAGTAATTAACATCATAGTAACAAAATTGTTTAAAAACTATTAAAAATGTAAATCACGCAATCTTCATCAAAAAATTCTAGAGGTTTCCACAATATAATTGCACTCTAGTGATGGGGAAAAAGTAGGTTATCAATTAATTTCTTTGTTTCCCTTCACCCCTCAACAAAAAGTTTATTAGGGTAGTTATAAAAAAAGGTTTTTACCACACGCAGAAAGACAAAACAAGATCTGATAAGTAGAGGGGAAGAAATCTCATTGTTTACATTAAATAACTTCGGAGAACTTCCTATTTAAAGTTTTGGGGAATTTCTTTCTAAATTCCAATGAGGTATTATTTAAGAAAACAAATATCTTACATTACAATATGCCCAGCAATTTGATTTATAGCAACCATATTCAACAACAAACCCAGATACAGGATCTGTTCCTTTTAATGTAGCTTCCGTAACTATTATTGATGCAAAAAAAGCTGCTGCAAAAACGATACGCATTGTAATATCTTTGTTTTAAACCTACATTAAAGAAATATTAAATTTATTTTATATACATTGCTATATCTATAATAACGTTTATAAAATATATTGTATATCTAACTTATAGAGAATATATTTCACAAACTGTTTCACGACCATAAAATCTAGGTTTAAACTATTAATAATAAAATACTTTCTCAATAACAACTTCATAAATGCTTATTGTTTTTATCAAAAAGTATTTTAAACGTCCGTTTGATGGGAACGTAGTTACGTGAAAATAAGATATAAAAAAAATTAACTAAATTTAAAACATTTTATATCCAAAATACAGAATAAAATATAGATAAAATAGAAAAAAGGCTAAGCACTTAAGATTCTAAATTAACAGTAATAAATAAATGTGTGTGTATATTTATATATATATATATATATATATATATTATATATATATATATATATATATATATATATATATATATATACACACACAAACTTATTCATTATATATATGCATTCATTTT
The DNA here is from genome assembly GCF_038396675.1 of Hydra vulgaris. Classification (NCBI taxonomy): domain Eukaryota; kingdom Metazoa; phylum Cnidaria; class Hydrozoa; order Anthoathecata; family Hydridae; genus Hydra; species Hydra vulgaris. Next base: position 38,699,132 of record NC_088932.1, on the reverse strand, counting down.
TGCTTTAAATTATACTATTTATATATAACTATACCTATAAGTATCCGTATTTAACGTTGAAATAAGTAAGATCTGAATTTCTAGCGAATTTATAAACTGTTTCTGACTCATATTCAGTAATCTTACAATGCGCCTTAAAGTAATACAATAGCAAAAAAATAAGATAACATACAAAAATAGTACAATACGTAATTTAATTCTGTATTGCAATAATACTTTGATTGGATATAACCTTGTCAAACAAAGAAACCATATATATATAAATAAATATTTATAAATAGAGTAATTAACAGTTTAAAAGGGTGTAGCAACTTAATCAATCGTATGATGCGTATTATAACTTTTCACTTACGCAATAAAATGCTTATAAATCATTACCGAAGGTAAAAAAAAAAAGTAAAGCCTATTGTTTTAACATTTAGTCTTACTGACTTTAATGTCGAATTTTACAAAATATTTTTTTTATGATGCCATTTAAAACAGTTCAACTGTTTTTTTTATTTTTGTAGGAAAAAACTTTTTTTTTCTGCATGCAATATGTTTTAAAAGGAACTTGTGTATCCATTTTCTAATTCTAAAAACTGCAGAACTTTAACGAATGCATAGAAAACAGGGAAACCAATAGAAATGGCATTTCGAGACCCGAATTTAACTGAAAAACGAATTTAAACCATATGCGTACACTGAATTTTTATTCGGAAGACGAACTAAGGCCATATGTGGACCCCGAATATAACTGAAACGGCAATTTAGACTTTATGCCGGCAACGGCAATTTAGACTTTATGCCGGCAACGGCAATTTAGACTTTATGCCGAGTTTAACTGAAAACCGTGTTTGAAGTTGAAAAATAAATTTAATAGAAAATGAAATTCGGAATTTTATATCGAATATTAACTGACTTATCATGCATTAACAATTTTATTGATTTTATTGACTGTAAGATAAATATATATCTAATATGCTTTCGTTTTACTTTTTTATTGTGTTTGTTTTTCTAAGGCCGAAGGAGTCACTTCAGTCTAAGAGGCTACTTTTTTTTTTTTTTGTATTCTGATAATTTTTTTTAACAGTGGTAGCAAACCTCTCTCAACTCTTTAACTCCAAAACACGAACCTTGATGAGCAAGGCCGCTACGCGGAGAAACAGGTTGATATACTTGAAACATGTAGTATAATTTATAATTAATTTTGTTTTTGGAACTGAAATTTAACTGAAAAATAAATGAAACTTTCAGTAAACTTCACAATTTGAATTTTAGCAAATATTCGCTAGTCCTAAGACATTGGCAGTGAAAACTTTTCTTTCCAACAGTATATGCAATCAATGCTAACATTTAAATAATAATTTAAATAAAAAATTTAAGTAAAAACTTCTTTAAAAGATATAATAAAACTAAAATAAGTAAACCAGATTTATAAAGAATTAATTTTGTGCTTCTTAAATCTAAACTTGAAATGCTATTGGAAAATTACTTTATAATTTTCAATGCTTGCAATTTCTTTGAAATCAGCTGCAATATATTTGCTGTACTGGTTAAGTAATTAACTAAAATTGAAGTTTCTTTTACAAATGGGACACGGGAAAAAACATGGTACACGGGAAAAAAACGGCAGTCACATTTAAAAAGTTTTGAGAAAAAATATATTAATCATTTATTAAATTCTTTGTATAAAGTTAGGAAAAAAAATTTTTAATAAAAGTTACAAATGTTTTATTAAAAATGTAAACTTAAGATAAATTATTCAAGAAATAATTTTTTCTAATTTACCTCTATGCTTTATATGAAAGCTTATATAAATGATTAATATATACTTTCTCAAAACTTTTTAAATGTGACTGCCGTTTTTTCCCTTGTACTCTTCAAATGTTTTTTTATGTATTTACTACTGGTCGGGTTGTATAACTTTTATACAACCCGACCAGTAGTAAATACATAAAAAACTTACTGGTCGGGTTGTATAATTTTCAGGCTGTCTAAGAGCCGACTAAAGTTATTGAACACTTTCCAGTTCTTTGTTTAACGCTGTGTTTATTGTTACAAAAATAGTTACCCATACTCTTTACACAACAATAACCAATCATTTTTCATTAAAAACCCCGCGAAAAAATGCAATCAATTTTTGATGTAACGCATTTGATATATATTTATTTAAAGCAATCATGTCAGTACGCACCTACAATCTTTGCATTTCCTTCCTTCTGCTGTTATATCTAATATCTTGATTTGGAAAAAAATTAATTTCGTGAAATCAATTTACCCAGCAGGAACGTTACCTAAAAAAGACATTTTTTGAACGTTCCAAAAACGTTCAAAAGACGTCCAAAATGTTCAAATGACGTTTAAAAACGTCTTTCTTACGTCTCGTGCCCACTGGGATATGAAAATTAATTTTTTCATTTAGCTGGTTACATAGTTACACACAATTATCTACTATTATACACAAGTACTTTCTTGAAAAGATTAGCAGCAAATTAAAACATATAAATCATTACGCCTAGGGGTCGTCCATAAAGTACGTACGCTCGTAGGGGGGAGGGGGGGGGTCTTCAAAAAGCGTACGAAAGCGTACGAAAGCGTATTGGAGGGGGGGGGGGGTTCAATTTAAAAGTACGTACTTCGATTTTCTAATTTATCACAATTAACCAGCTAATCAATAGAAAAGTTACATTCTGACTAAAGATTCTAGTTTGCCAACATAAAAAGATGTATGGTATATGAAGTAGAGGGTATAGTTTTCCTCTATGCACACACATGTATGGGCGCCCTCAGAATTTTTTGATGTTCCAGATAGGACACTTTCACACATCGTGCAAACTCATAACTTAAGTTTGTTTATACCTATGCCAAATGAGGAGGCCTTGCAAAATATCGGGATGGCGGAGGCCTGTGAACAAAAAGCCTTAAAACGCTTACCCTCCCGACCCCCAAAATGAGAGGGGTGTAAATTTTGCATGGTTATAACTTTTGGATTTGGAAAAAAATTTGGATGGCCTGCGCCATCCAAATTTTTTGCAAGGCCACCTCATTTGGCATATTAACAAACTTAAGTTTGCACGTTGTGAGAAAGTGTTCTATCATCAAAAATCAAAACATCAAAAAATTCTGAGGGGGCCCATGCACACATGCCCGCCCTTATATACTGGCCCTGAGTAAGACCTGAGGGCCGTGGTTGATGGGACGGAGTCACCCCAAAAAAAACGTGTCAATGGCGTCTCAAAGACCGCTAGGTTTTGCTAAAATAAAAAGCTTCTTAAAATAGCAAAAGGGCACAAAATTTGCTGTTGCTCCCTCCCACTGGGTTTTACACTTTGTTTTCAATATTACTGATCTCACCTTAGACTCGTTTTTTACTTACTAAAGAGGGGTGCCTGAAAAAAACGTCCACCTTAAGTATAGTTTATTTACATTTGATTCGTTAAAAAAACAAAAAAAGTCTTCCTAGATTTCACCGAGAATCGATCCAGGATCTCCGTCGACTATTGCCGCCGCATAACCCTTTCGCCCAAATACACACATACATTAGTCAATTTTAAGTTTATTTTAATTGTTAAGTGCATTTATACTTAAAGACGTTTTTAAAATGCGTAAGCGAAGAGCTTTGGGGTAGTATAAAGTATCTAAGGTACCCTCCGTCTTTTTTTTTTTTAATTAAACTTTTTAATAAGGAAAAAAAAAAAAAAGAGGGATGGGGGGGGGATATTTGAGGGGGGGGGGGGGGGTATTTTAGAAACGTACGTACTTTTAAGGGGGGGTGGGGACATAAAATTACGCATGGCAACAGGGGGGAGGGGGATGGTCAAATTTCAAAATTTTTGGCGTACGTACTTTATGGACGACCCCCTATTGTTTATGAAATACGTTTCTAAAGGGTTTAGTTTTATACAGCGTTTAACAGGGTATTTTGCTTATTTGAAGATCAACGTGTTTCGCTTTTTCATTTTTAATTACAAATGCTTTTTTTTTCACGTCTTTTATTTTTTTAATCTAAGGGATATATTTAAAAAAATTCTAGAATTGAAAAGCCTTCTTCCTGTTTAAAAAGTATGTTTTTTTCAAAATTATATATACCTCTATTAATGTTTATTAATAGAGAAATTTGAATTTTTTCACATTCTTGTTGTAAACCTCAATGATTGTCAAAAAATTAGATAAACTTAAATTGTTTAGGTATTTCTTTAATTGGATAATCTTGATGTATTTCAAAAGTAACCACGCCATAAACAGGTTATGTAAGTGTTTTGAATAAATGTTTTTACACTGAGGTGCCGAATAAATAATTTTTTCTAAGCGACTAAAACTTAATTGCAATTTTTTATTTAATTTAAGCTTATTTTTATCATCGTTGCCATTACTATTAATAAAGCCAAGTAAACAAAAAAACAAACAAATATGTTCTTAACAAATCAAAATCTTTACTAAAAGATAATGATAAAAAGATCCAAATCTTTAAACAAAGAGTTTAACCTTTGATTTTGATGCCATGTGTTTTATCACAACTCATCACATCTTTTTCTTTATTTGCAAATAAAATGTGATGCATTTTATCACAACCTATAAAAGAATCACAGTCTAAAAAAAGAATACAATGATCATTATCTTTGTAAACATTATTACTATGGCCATATTTATAAATAACTAAATTTAAAAAATATTCTTACATTAAATTTAAGTAAACAAACATTGTCACTAATGTGCTGGGACGGAACAAGGGCTTATGGTCTATAGGTTATACACAGTTACGGAAAAAAGATCTGACCACCGAATATTTATTGCAAAAAAATGTTTTTCTACTGTATTGTGAAAGCATGTATTATTAGGAAACTTCTTAATTCAAAAAAGAACATACATGAACACAAAAGAGGTCTCATTGTAAAAAATGTTTTAGTATTTATCGTGTATTAAAACGTCAAACATTTCAATTCGAAACCAAAAAGACATATTGTTTTTCAAAGTTTTCAAATAATTTGCGGAATTGACAATCTCATGATGTTGTAAAAAATGTAAACCGGTACCAATGTTCGCAGCGATTACAAAACTCGAGGCGATTATGAATGTCTTTTCACGCCTTCTTCAAATGTTTTTTGATGAAAGTGTGGATTAAGTGCAGCAGTCTATGGCAAGGTGTCTTAAAACTGTGCAGGAGCTAGCATTCAACTAGGAGACAGTTAAGCAAAAATTAGTGAGCATAAAATCTGTATGCTTTCCTCAGCCAAACGGCGTATCATATTGTCGGTTGTTGTCATATTGTTGCATCCTATTGTCGGTTTTTGTTGTAATATTTTTTGGTGTAGTAATGTAAAGGCAAGGGAGCTTCTTGAACCACAATTTAAAATAATAACAATTGTGTAACTCGTTATTTTATTTTATAAAGAGCATAAAGTATTTTTCTATTGGTTGGTAATACGCAATTTTTCTGGCAATGCGTGGTTGTTCAGTGATTGTTTAAAAGATTCTATATATTTAATTACCCTTGTATTACTCCTATATAACTATATAATAAAAGTTTTTTTAAATAATATGAGTATTCTAGAACTCTACTTGTAAAAAAAGTTCGAATACCGAAAAATATCAAAACGAAGTCACGAGACAAAAAAAGATTTGATTTTCGTCGTAAATGAGAAGTTTAAATCATTAAAAGATTAATGAAATAAAATTGTTGGGAGATAAGCGATAATTGTTGGGAGACAAACAATAATTGTAGGGAGATAGAAATTGGGAGATAGGGATAGCCAACAATCTCTAGATCAATATATAAATGACCTATGATTTGACCTTTTTTTACTTAACAATATTCATATTGGTATATCACAGGCACTGCTTGATTTTAAGGGTTTTAGGTTGAATTTCAAAAGACATGAGGGTTTTTTTTTCAGTTTCTAATATTTTGTATAGATTATTTTTTATTCTCTTTTATAAATATCACAAAAAAATACATGACCATCCATTGTCTTTGAGAAGTTCGTGTAACTGTAATCCAAAGACTTTGGGGAGGGCCTTATTATTTTGGAAATACTCCTTTGATTAATGCAGTTTTAGAGGCTAGAAGCACAATTATTGCAACATATATTTGGACTCCTGATCTTAGTCTCCAATCTTGCACCCAACATAAAAGTGATAAACATCCCTAATCAATAAAATTAGAGAACATTTCTGTGTGGAATATATCGCTTTACCACACACATAACAAAACTTATCAATGCTATTTACACACTTTTGAAGCATTTTAATATAATAAATTCTAACTGACGCAAAAAACTTTTATTTGTACACTTTCAAGGCAAATTTTCATTTCATAACTTGCAATTTATAATCAAAACAAAATTATAAATAAATAAAAAAATGTTAAAAAATTAAAATAAATTAGATAAAAAAAGCACAAAATTTGTTTATTATTAAAAAGTGATTATTACATTTATATTTATTTTACTGGACCTTCTAAAACGTTCAATTTATTCCAATTATTAGTGTGTGCGTGAACCGTGCTTTGAATTGAATTTTGAATTGGATTTTCCGCGACCATCAGTTGATTTTGATGAACCCTTCTTTGCATCACTAGAAAAAACATCGTCTTACTCCGTGAACCTTTGTTCAGACAATGGAGATTCATCATGTAATTTTTGTAAATCGTGATTTGGACTAAAGAAAATAAAATGAAAAGAATTTCTGTTATATAGTTAAAGGCTTTACGTCACTACAGTTTATAACACATAGCATATTTTTAAACTGTTAGTAATACAAGACGGGGGTGTTAATTGTGTTTTTTGTACTATTCTTTATTATCAGAACAAGTTATTGCATTTCTATTAAAAAGCACATTTGAAATAGCCTAACGTTTGGGAAAAATATTACTTCGAGACATTTGATTCAGAAGTACAGCGCTTTAACCACTACGCTTTGGCCGCGATTTAGAAAAAAAAAAATAATACTATTAGAAAATAAAAATAGAAATGAAAAATAAAATTGCTATACTTTTGCAACAACTAATTACCTTGTTTTATCTGGAACGTTATGAATAAAAGGCTGACGTTCATCATTAGAAAAGTCATCACTTTCCATCCAGGCTCTTGGATTAGATTGACGCATGGTTTCATCATTTGAAAAAACATTATCTTGTTCCATCCAAGCTCTAGGGTTAGATTGATGCACGGTTTCATCATTTGAAAAAACATTATCTTGTTCCATCCAAGCTCTAGGGTTAGATTGATGCACGGTTTCATCATTTGAAAAAACATTATCTTGTTCCATCCAAGCTCTAGGGTTAGATTGATGCACGGTTTCATCATTTGAAAAAACATTATCTTGTTCCATCCAAGCTCTAGGGTTAGATTGATGCACGGTTTCATCATTTGAAAAAACATCATCCTCTAGCATTGAAACTCTTGGGTTTAAATTACGCACATATTTATCATTTAAATATTCATCATCTTTTATCCAAGTATCTGGTTTGAATTTTTGTTCGGGAGTATCATTTGGAAAAACAATGTCTTTATTCTCTTGTGGCGCGGGTTGAGGCAATGGTTCATCTTCGTAACGTGATTTTGAATCTTGGTTTAGTCTAGAGAAATTTTTTAAAATATTTAAAGTTATTTGATTAAATTGATTTAACCAATGATTATGAAAAAAAATGTTTTTTTTTTTTTAAAGAACGCTTAGCTTTAACGCTTCTTAGTTTTAAGACTTCTTATTCTTTTTCAGTTTTCGCTTTCTTTCTTTTTATTATTCAAACAAACCTTTTTAGAGATATCGTCAACATTTTAGAAAATAAAAAAAAAATATTTAGTTAATAGTTTTTTATTTTAAATGCTTTTTAATTTCAGTAATGAGATATATGTTTACCATCCTTTAATTGATAAATGGTGGTTGTTCAAATTTACACTTATATTTCACGACTGTATTTAACATTCGCGTTTATATGGAGTTTTTTACAAATTTTGTTTAAAAGCTGAGTATGCGGTTGACCATAAATTACGTCACGCAATTTTCGATTGCTTTTGACCCCTCCCCCTCTCGTCACAACATCGTAATCCTTTAATAAAAAGTCCTGTATGAATCGTCACAAAACTACTAAACTATGATTTGCTAAAATCTACATTATGTGACCAGTGGTTAGATGCGCAATGAGCAGCTCCATCGATAGGCAATAAAATGTAAAAACCGCCTACTTTCGACATGGGCGGTGTTGTAAGCTAAGGGACGATATTAACATTTCTTTAAAATTGGCTATTCTGGTCTCCCTTGCCTTTGCCTCCCTCTTTTTTCCAAATTTTATAACTTTAATATAAATTATAAAGTATATTTTCTTAAATTTAATATAAAATATGAAAACAAAATTTTGACCCTACACCTACTCCACGGCAGTTTCGAATCGACACCCATCGGAACTTTATTCTTAGCGTGCGCAGTCAACAGTTGTAAAACATGAAAGTATGTTAAGTTTTTTCACTTATTCTTTTTTGAATCATTCTGAATCATTCTGAATCATCTTCTCATCTACTGTAACTTAATTTTTTAATGTTTCATTTTTTGAGTTTCTTCTAAACCACAAGAGCGATTTATTTGAGAGCCAACAGATATGACCATTGTATTATAATTTTTGTTGTTGCAGTTAGTATTTTCAACAAAAGCTTTTAAATCAAACAGTAAAATATGTATTTTTAAATGTTTTATTTTTTAATGAATTAGGTTATGAAGAAACGAATTTTCTGTTGCTGAAAGTAGTTATTTTTCTTTTCCTTATTAAGTTATAAGTTATATAAAATCAATTTTAGAGACCGATCATTTTTTCTTTTCGCGCATTTTTTATTTATCTCACATAACTGTCATTTAGATATTTTGTGAAAATGGATCATTAAACCAAGTTAAATCTTATTCGTCAAATATGTGAAGAAGATTTAATGGAAGACACATTTGATGTGTATAAATATTCTGAAAGAATTGAAAATTCATTTTATGTTCACACCAACATTGAATATCCACCCTCAAAAAATATCCACCCTCAAAAATATCCACCCTCAAAAAATGTGCATAAGACGCTATATCAATTTGAGAAACATTGAAAAAGGTTTATACATCAGTGTTTATGTAATTGACTGGCCGTTACCATTTGCAGACATATGCTCTTATATTGCAAAAGTTTTTGGAAGGAAAGTTAAAAACTGCAAACCTGGTCGACGAAGTATCATGGAACAAAACCAGATAGACCAGGCCAATCATTAATTACCTTATTGGCATTGTATATAATATATTTGTATACTACCGTATACAAATATATTATATACAATGCCTTTAAATACAATTGATATTGGTCCTGTATTAATCCCCATTTAAATTTATCTATTTAGGACACTCCCCCTCACCGAAATAAAACCGGCTGTTCATGATTAAAGAAAAAAACCGCGATCATTGATTACAGGTTGTGCATGTATACAATATAAATTGATATTGCAGTTGCAAAACTTATGCAATAAAATAGTAGGCAAACATATGCAAAAAAAAAAAAATCTCATACATTTATTCTTTATAAATTTACGTATTATGTAGTTAAAGTCAGTCGGTCATTTAATAATTCTAGATTATTTTCAGTTAATTTTTCATGTATAGCTTAGTAAAATGAGTAAACAATATAATTTATTATCGTTTAAGTTTGATAAATGTTTTTTTTTTAATTTATATTTGCATCAAACTTTAAACTATTGATAAATTAATAAAGATTTATCAGAAGTATGTTAATTAAATGTTGTAAAAGCAAAATAAAATAAAATAAAAAAGTATATATATGGGGTATGTATCCCCCATCAGAATCTGAAAGTCCTAGAATACCTTAGAAATGGAGGACCACTTCTTTTAGGAGACGCAAATGTGATACCAAATACAAAAGTATTTACATCCCTTATATAATAACATCCTCTCTCCGCCCCCTCCCTCCCCCACCCAAAACTCCAAAATCGGTCACTGTTATTATATGTTTCAGCTTGTTAAATAATAATTTTATATTCTAATATACAAAATAAGTATAATTTGCAAAAGGTATATGTAATCACTCCATGAGTGTTTTATTTTGAAATTTATTAGTATAATCAATTTGCTTTATTTGCCACCAGTTACAATACTTATATTTTTAAACAATCAAGTAATTACCTTTCAGGCCAGAGGTATGCAGGATAGTAGCGAGCGTCGTTCTAAAATTCAAATTAAGTTAACATCATCAATATTTTCAAAGATAAAACAAGAAACATAAATTCAATGTTTAATATAAAGTTTTGTATTATGTTTAAAATTAAGATCTTTTGAAAGATTAGACAATTTTTCTAAGTAAAAAAACAACTTACGAAAACAACGAAACATAGTAAAGCAATAAGAAAAAGGATTTTCATTTTGCTCTTTTCGCGTAGAATTCCTTCTTAGATCTGCTTCAGTGAAAGATTAAAATAAATATTTTTTTGGATTTAAAACCTATTGAAAAAATAGTTTTAAACGATCAAACCTTTTTAATTACTGTATTAAAAATATAAGTTAAGACTTTCAGAAGTTATATTCCCTACAAAAGAAATTATTTCAACGTTGCTACGACAATAAGGGTGTGGATAATAAATATAAAATAGAAATGGAAAAATTTTTATCTGGTTTATCTTTATGAAAATCGTACGCTTAAGGGGCTATCCCCCTTAAAATTTCAAAATTAAAAAAAAAGCCTAATTTCTAACTACTTTTACCTATGTAGGATCATATAAAATGTTTGAAAAGTAGCATATTAACCTATAACTCTCTTAAATTCTCTATTTGATTGAACTACTTCGAAGTGATATACCTAGCAACGCCATAGCAACGCATTTGATTAACTGTATACACCATACATATCACCTAGTTTAACCCACACAAGTGTTATGATAATTATGTACAATCTTAAACAGCTTCTTTATGAATTGTTTTTGTAAAGGTACATCAAGTACAACAACTTGCGTCAGCTATTGTGTTATTTTATCAGGTTAGCTTTATTAGTGAAAATGGGAAAAGATTGTCGAGTAAAGTAACGTACACAAACTCACTGTAAAAGGAAAAGATTTATGGGAAATGTTAATCTGTTATTATTGATTGTGTAAATAAAATCTGTTAATATTGATTGTGTTTCTGATAGTGTAGATATTGAGTTGCCATCAATAAATTTTAATGCTACACTTGTGTTTTAAAACTAAATATTGAAAACTCACTTAAGTTTGTCCGCTTCATCTCTTAAAGTTGAAAACTTAAAAGATGCACTTGTTTTGAAACCTAGTATATCTGACTATCGTATCATTGATGTTGCTGTTTTAATTTCTGTTTTGAGTTCTTTTCTGTATCCAGAATGTGATAGTTCCACAATCTCATTAGGCGAAAGATATAATAAACTATGGTTTATCTTGTTATATCTTGAGTGTCTGAAAAAAGATTGCAACTATCTTCGTCAGTTTTACACCTCTATCAATGATTACTATGAAAAAAAGATTTGACAGTAATAAGCGAATAATTTATTGCATGCGATTATTGTACAAAAAAGTTTTGTACAATTATGAATTTACCTAAGCCTATGAACAAAAAAGTTTTGAAAATTACTAATAGTAACTGTAACAGATGTTAAAACTGTAGCAGGACAAAACCACGATAAATGCTGCAAATAAATTGCAAGAAATATATGGCACTGATATTTGTGTATCTTGCGATGGTACACGGTACAAACAAGGACATTCATCGCTGAACGGAGTCTTTTCTACTGTTTGTGGCAAAGTTTTAGATGTAAAAGTCATGTCCAGATATTGTAAAGGTTGCAGTGTTACTCAAGGCATCCAAAATTCTAATCTAACTGCAAAATGGAGAACTTGTCATGTTTTTAAGTATGCGTAATTACCAAAATTAGTGCAAATATAATGCTAATAAAATAAATAAAACAACATAAGCCAGGACTGGCTTTACCAATGGGCATTATTATGAAATTAAGATATGGAGAGAAGTGAGTTACAAAAATGTAAAGACAGTGAATTACAAAAATGTTTGCATGGTAAAACAAAAAATGCTAATGAGTCGTTTAATAGAATTTTTGGGACCGTATACCAAAACAAATATTTATCTTGCTTACCCAATTAGAAATTAATGTATATGATGCTGTAGCTTAATTTAATATTGAAGCGAAAGATATTTTAATACAACTGGACATAAAAAAAAGCTTTCATATGATTGCAGGATGCAAAGCATTAATTATTGAAATAATAAGAAATGTCGAAGTTAGAATGAACCCTGATAAAAAGTCAAGGCGGCAAATATTAAGTGCCAAAAAGTTGAAAAAAAAATGACAAAATAGTTGAAAAAGATGGTGACTTATATGTACTTGGTGGATTTTGAAATTTTGGTTTACTTTTTTTACCTGTTTTATAAATAAAACTTTTCTGTATTTAAAGTTTTTTCTTTAATCGTGTTTTTCTCAGAATAGCAATTTGTGTACGCCGGTCAATATATTTGGAGAACCGTATGATATTTTCTATGAAATTTTTAGAAAGTGTTTATCATATTACAAAAAATTAGACTTTGAACTTTAGTCGTCCTGTTGTGGCAGTGACAAAAAGTTATGAAAAATCTGTTCCACTCATATCATAGCCCTGCCTTATGGCAACATTTTGATTCAATATTGATTGGTGGAAATGTGCCTATTTCTTTGCATTTTGGCCGGCGTGAAATCACTTTTTGGTCATTTTAAGGGGTTTTTTAGTGGTTACCATGGCAACAGTAAAAATTAAAAAAAAAAATTTATGCATTGTTTTAAATTAACTTTTTTTTTTTTTAATTTTGTATTTTGTCGTTTAATAAATATAACAGTTTCCATAAATTTACAATCAAGTTATTGCCCAGAGCAAAAAATATATAAAAAACAAAAAATATATAAAAAATAACGTAAGATATCGTTTAATACATAATATCATAAATAGATTGAGTGAAAGTAAGAGTGAATATACAATAACTTTATATATATATATATATATATATATATATATATATATATATATATATATATATATATATATATATATATATATATATATATATATATATATATATATATATATATATATATATATATATATATATATATATATATATATATATACACACAAAATAAAAAGCGAGAAAATGCGATTTTTGATAATGGTTATTGTCAAAAAATTTTAACATTTTTAATGATTACGAGGAATAATTTTCTTGTTTTTCGGTTTTTAAATTATATATCTGATCTATTTTTAAAAGAAAGACTTATAATAGTATAAATCAAAATCTGTGTTTAATAAAAACTGTTTTGAATCAGTTTTGAACTGATGTAGAGACTATATTTTTTCCGGAAACAATGTTTGGGAATTTTTTCCACAAAAGTTGTCCGCGATTCTGAATTGAATAAGAATTTTTTAAAAATAAGATTTTGGTATAACAAAGTTGTTGAAAAAGTTAAAGGAATACTTTGTGCTAAATTAGAGCTAACATTAATGAAGAAACTGTTAAATTCTTCAGCTGTTAGTGCTTTATCATAAATTGATTCGCCGTCAATTAAAAGTTTTTTTGGCACAGCGTTATTTTTATATTTGTTTTGTTCAACTATTTCTTTAATAGCATTCCAAGTTTGTTGAGTATTTTCATTTGCATTTTCTAGCAAATCTTGAATAATATAATTTTTTAGAGTATTTTTTGATTTTTTCAAATATATTTTTATAGTTTTTATATTTTGCTTCGTTTGAATACTTTTTTTTAAAGAAATTTTTCTTGATGGAAAGTTTTTGTTTTTTTCTTAATGATTTTAGTAAGCCTTTTGTTATCCAAGGCGATAGAAGTGATTTTGAATTTACGTAACACTTTTTCATAGGAAACGCTTTATTGTATTGTTTACAAAATTGCGCTAGGAAAAGTTCATAAGCATTGTTAGCATCACGTGATTGGAGAACAAGCTCCCAATTAACGAAGTTAATCAGAAGGTTGCGAAATTGTTGTATGGAGTTTTCATTGATCTGCCGCTTGTAAAAATGTTATTATACCTGTACTAAAGCAGCTATTAGAAAAATTATTAGTAATTATGTTATCTAGTAGGGTAGAGGAACTTTTTGTGATTCTTGTTGGCTAAGTTATTGTTGGAATGAGGCTATTTTGTAAAAGAGTATTTACAAAATATTTAACACTGTTATTTGACGCATGATTCAAAAGATTAATATTCTGGTCACCGACTAAGTAAAAATACTTTTGTTTTTTATTGACTTTTGTTAAAAAAGTACGTAAATAAGCTTTAAAATTTTTTAAATTACCAGCTGGTTCTCTATAAATAACATTATCAATTATGTTTTTAGAATTTTGGTTAATTATTTCAATGCGCAATGACTCGCAATCTTTTTCATTCACAATGAGGTATATTGTAAATTTATTTTGTAAAACTAAAATTATAAAAAGAATAACTAGCATTCGATATTTTATTTTAAATGAGAACAGCGGTTGGGAAGGAGGCGTGAACTTCCTATTAAATGTTCTTCCGTGGTGCTCTGCGATAAGACCGTAAGGACTTCTTGCGAAACCTAAAAAAAATAATATTAATTTATAATTTATAATAACAAAGTTAAGTCAGATTTAAGTTCAACCACTAATGATTATGAGTCATTGTGCATTGAACTCGTTAATAAAACCTCCAAAAATATAATAATCTATGCTTTATACAGACCACCTTCAGGTTCTATTAAAGTGTTTGAAGACCACATTAGAAACGTCATTAAAAATAATTATATTAAAAAAAAAACTGTTTACATGGTTGGTGACCTGAACCTCAATATTTTGGATTATGACTCAAATAAAAACATTAAACAATTTTTTAACGTCATTTTTGAAAATAGCTACATTCCTGTCATCAACAAACCTACTCGCATAACCAACAAAAGTGAAACTTCGATAGATCAAATTATCACCAATGACTTCATAAATATAAAGATAAAAACAGGAATATTTAAAACAGATATTTCTGATCATTTTCCCATATTCATCGTTGTTCAAAAATATAAAAAACGTGACACAAAAAAAAAAAAAAAAAAAAAAAAACAAAAAAACCACGACTCTTCAGTTAACCATTTTCATGACCTTTTATCAAGTGTTAAATGGGATGACTTGTTATTGAATCTAAACGCTGATAAAGCCTACGATATATTTATATCAGAATATTATAAATATTATAACAAAGCATTTCCTGAAATTACAAAATTAGTTAAATCAAAAACGTTATCAAATCCTTGGATAACTAAGGGTATCCTTAAATCTTCTAAAATAAAACAAAGATTATATAATAATTTTATTTAAAAAAAAAACCCTATTTATTTAAACAAATTAAAAAAAAAACAAACGACTCTTTGAGTCAATTATAAAAAGATCAAAAAAAAACTACTATTCAGATCAACTAAAAAAGCATTCAAATGATCCTCAAGGTACTTGGCGCATAATTAACGAAGTTATTGGTAAAAATAATCCAGAGAGAAATAATTTTCCGAAAATTCTTAAATTCAAAGACAACTATGTTATAGAAAAAGAATTAGTGGCTGAAGCACTTAATAAATTTTTTATTAATATTGGTCCGTCTTTAGCATCAAAATTGAATCCTCTAAGATCAACTTTGATGCATACTTAGTCTCTAATAAAACTAATATTATGCCTAATGATAATCTAACTGAAGAAGAATTACTTTGCGCAGTCTCTTCGATTAAGCCCAAAAAAAGTATAGGCGTCGACAATATAAGTGGTAACATCATTATAAATTCAATAAAACTGATTACAATCCCGCTTTTGTGTATCTTCAACTTATCTTTAAAAGAGGGAGTTTTTCCAGAAAAAATAAAAATTGCTAGGGTGGTCCCTATTTTCAAATCAGGCGATCCTAGTGACGTTACTAATTATAGGCCGATGTCTGTTCTTACATGTATTTCTAAAGTTCTTGAACGAATTATGAATAATAGACTCTATTCTTTCTATCCAATCAGAAAACGTGATACTTTTGTACAATAAACAATTTGGTTTTAAATCTGGTCATTCTACTGATCACGCAATCTTACATCTTGTCCACGATATATTTAAAGGTTTCAATGAAAAAAAATATACTTTAGGTGTTTCATAGATCTAAGTAAAGCCTTTGATACTGTCGATCATTTAATTCTTTTGTCCAAACTCGAGTTCTATGGCATCAAAAATTCTAACTTGGCTTGGTTTAAAAGTTACTTGTCTAATAGGAAGCAATATATTTCTTACCATGGTGGTAAAACGGATAATAAGATTATTACATGCGGTGTTCCCCAGGGATCAGTTCTCAGGGCCCCTTTTTGTTTCTAATTTATGTCAATGACTTATATAAATTTTCTAATATTTTAAACACAACTTTATTCGCCGAGGATACGAATTTGTTTTATTCTCATGAAGACATTAATATTTTATTTTTAACAGTTATCAGAAGACTGATAACCTAACCCAATGGTTTAAAGCCAATAAATTATCTTTAAACATTACTAAAAATAAATACACATTATTCCATCGTGTTCATAAAAAAAAAAATATTCCACTTAAACTTCCAAATCTTTTTATTGATAGAAATATAATAAAAAGGGAAATATCGTCAAAGTTTTTGGGCGTAATACTCGATGAAAATGTTACATGGAGAGAACATATAAGTATTGTTGAGAATAAGGTTTCTAAAAATATTGGTATACTGTATAAAGCTAAACAGGTCTTAAACCAATCTTGTCTTAAATACATATACTTTTCATTTATATACTGTTACCTAAACTATGCTAACATTGCTTCGTGCAGCACCAATGTTATAAAGCTTAGTAAACTTCTATGTAAACAAAAACACGCCATTAGGATTATTACAAATGAAAATCGCTTCTCTCATTCAAAAATACTTTTTAGTAAACTTAATATTCTAAATGTTTATAATTTAAATCTCTATCATGTTCTTATATTTATGTTTAAACTTGATAAAAAAATGGCACCATATTTATTCAACTCTTTATTTAAAAAAATAAATCACATATACAGCACAAGATTTTCAAATAATAACTATACTCAATCCAAAACCTACTATTCTGCCACAAAATACTCAATCACAAACCGAGGACCTAAACTCTGGAATACACTTTTAAATAATGATCTTAAACCACTTTCTTCGCTTAATCAATTTAAAACTAAACTTAAGCAAAATCTTTTACTAAACGACAATGAACTAAATTTCTTCTGAAGCGTTTAAAATGAGAGTACTATTATTAATGATTTAGTATTAATAATTGTTTATTACTACCCGTTGTGCACAACACTGCTGATTCAACGTTGACAGTCCGGTGATGTTGAGTGGTGATCAACGGCGATCAACGAATTAACACTAATAAACTAACGGTGATAAAATCGCCATTTACAACTGTTGTCAGGACACTGTTGCTTCAACGTCGTTTCAGCGCGAGTAAAACTTTACCAACCACACATTTATACATGCGTGATTGGTAAATTTTAATCATGTCACAAGTTATTGTATGTAAAGGTTAAATTTTGTAATTTGTAATTTTTTTTTTTAATAATATATTATGTTGTATATTTAATTTGTTTTTATCTTTTTTAATTAAAATTTATTTGTTTTTCACCAATTAAACTTAAATATAGTTAAATTGGTTCATTACCCAATTATCATAATATAATGATGCTACATTCTATTGTTAAAAATAATTAATTTGTAGTTTAATTTATTGAACTCACTGCTTTTAAAATTTACTGTAAGGCAAGACAATATATTTAGCTATATAAATGCAATTTATTTATCTCAATTTAATTTTTTATCTTTAATGTTTATAGTTTGGCTCCTTGAAGTATTTGTTATTTTGCTTTTTAATGAAAATATTTTAAATCTATTATGATGTCTTTTAAATTAAACTAAAGTTTTCAAGACAATTTTCTTAATTTTACAGATTGTTTAGTTTTTTCAATTCGAAGGCGTTTTTTTAAAAGGGTATGAGTTCAGGTTTCACAACCTTAAATTGTGGAAAATAGCCTCTATAAATTAATTATGTAACAGACCGACCATAACCCATATTACTGGTTGCTTTCTGCTAGTTTTAGAATATTCTTATAAGCGTATAATTTTTATTTCATGATAAAATTGTAGCAAATACTTGAAAAATTACCAAGTTTTGTTAAATATACTACTGGTTATGATTAAAAAATCTCGAAGTAGTTATTTTAAGCATTACATGAGAGACTGGCGCAATAAAAATAGTCAGATTAATGATTTATTAAAAGAAGATAAGAATAGAGACAAAAAACTCCCCTCATCAGGATCTACTTCAGCAGTTTCTACTGCAGAATTAGAACATCACAAATTCCAATTGAAACTAACCATCAAAAACTAATTGAAAATATTGTCTGCACTAAGCAAAATTTTAAAAACTGTTATTCCTCTGACTCTGACAGCATAAATAATTTTTCTAGTAATTATACTTTATCCGATGAAGATGACTGTGTTCCCTTGATATTGATTCCTCAGATAATGAAAAAATATACAACAGTACAACAGATGTAAATGAAAATATTGAAATAGCTAATCAAGATGTAACAACCATATCTTTTCTCTAGAACAGATCATAAACGTTCAACATTAAAACTGCTCCGTTAAATGAGCTTTTAATTTATTTAAATAGTGTTGTACCAAGCTTTACCAAAAGATAACAGAATATTAAAGAAAACATTACGCAATATGAATATTATTAAAAAAGCTGGGGGTGATTCATATATCTAACAGTAGCTAATGCTTTATTATATTATTTAACATTGTTCAAAAGATACACAGAAGTCTTTAGACTTGACAGTCAATATAGATGATGAAGGTATATTCAAGTCAATGCAAATTGTTTTGGCCAATTTTGATCAAAGGTAATAAAAGTTCTCCATATTTGGCTACTTTGTGTCATGGTGAAATTAAACATAACAATGTTTCTTGCTACCTTGAGGAGTTTATTGAAGAAATGAAGCATTTGTTAAATAAAGGGTATAAGCATAATAATATTTATTTTCCTGTCTGTTTAACTGCTTTTATATGTGACGCTCCAGCAAGAGCATTTTTAAAGTGTATTCAAGGTCACAGTGGATACAACTCTTATGAAAGATGTGAAGAGCATGGTTCATTTAAACAAGGTGTAAGGCTGTTAGGCACATCTGCACCACCTAGAACAGATGCAAAGTTTAGTTGTGGTGTTTATGCTGGCATCAACACAAACCACTCTCTCCTTTACTTTCTTAAGACTTTTCTATGGTAAGTGGATTTGTCTTGGATTTTACATGCATCTGATATGTTTAGGAGTGGTGAAGAGATTGTTACACAACTGGGTGAGAAGACCATAAACACATAGATTAAACCAAAATGTAATTGATTGATCTTCAGCTGAAATGCTTCTTATTGCAGAAATGACCCCTTCAGAATTTCAACGTACTGCGAGAAAACTAGATGACTTGTTATATTTTAAGGCTGTAGAGTTTCGTTTCTTTACTTGTACTCTGGATTAGTTGTACTAAAAGATAAGATCTCTGGTAAAGAATACAATTTGTTTCTTGCTTTGTCAATTGCTTCACGTTTATACTTCTTTCTAATGTTTTCTGTAAACAAAAATGTTATGTAATATTTTCCAAAAAGTTATTTTATTGGTTTACTAATGAGGCTGTTATACTATATGGAGAGACTTTTTCATCTTATAATGTCCATTCTCTAATACACATAGCTGATGATGTTTTAAATCATAATAAGTCTTTAAATGAGCTATCTGCTTATCCATTTGAAAATTAATTAGGATGTTTAAAAAAAGTGGTACACTCAGGGAGATATGTTCTGTCTGGGACTCTAGAAGGCTAGAAGAAAAGTCACAACTTCATGAAAATGGGGGAAAAAAATACTTACTTTTTATTGCAAAGTCTGAGTTCACAATTATAACAAAAAAGCTTGGTGAAGATATGTTCCTTGGAAGGTTAATCAAATTAAAATATTTCTCGCATTATTTTAATGAACCAGACTTGTCATCTACATACAATATCTTTTTTATATCTACGATTGATAATTATACTGAATCTGTTTTTAAAAAATAATCACTTTTTTCCAAAGCAATCATTATGCCTTTTTCAAAAGGGGGTTTTGTTTTTATGACTTTAGTTCATTGTGACATTTGATACATTAAATAAATGTATATGTAAATTTGTTGTTTTCATTTTTGTTGTTTTAATGTCTTGGAACTATTTTTTACTGTTTGATTGATTCTAACTGTTTGATTGTTTTTAATTGTTTGATTGATTTTAACTGGTTAGTTGATTTAAGTATTTAATTTTGTTTTGAAGTTGTAATTTTAATTATTGGATATATTTTTTTAATTATTGAATATATTTAAAAACCCAATAATGTCAATATTCACATATCAATACTATCAAATACCTTTTTTCTTCTTTTAAATTGATTTTTGATTTTAAATATATATTACAAAAAGATTTTTTGTAAATAGATTACAATTCCGACACTTATATTATATTATTCCGACAATTATGGCATTTTCTTAAAGTAAAATGGGTAGAACCACATGCAAATGGGTGGAGTAAAATCCAATACGGCACAGTGCCAACCAACTGGATTGAAGAAGAAGAAGGACAAGAGTTTATTAGTTGGCCTTGCAATACTAAAGATGTAGATGTAAGTACTAAAGATGCCACAGATGTAAGATACTAAAGATGCCACATATTAAACGTTGCCAAAATCCTGGAACTAATTGGTTATTTTTTGTTTTAATACAAAATTTGGGAGTGCAGGTATTTATAAGGGAATTCAATTCATTATTTATTAAAATAATACTAAATTTAAATGAATTTTATTTATGTGAATTAGTATATTTTTAGAGAGTTACATTAGTTGTGATTCCATTTAAAACATGCTCAGAATCTGAATCTGATCACAATCCACAATTAGGAAAAAGAAAATTACAACCAAATTTATTCATTTGCATATCAAAACCAATTCGGTGAGCATTTTTTAAATGTATTTCTTGTATGAAACTTTTTGATTTGAATCAGATTATATTGAATGTTACTGTTATTAGTCAAGAAAACCACAACTAGTACTTGTAGTGTTGAAGTAACTCTTATGTATAGATCAACTTTAAAATTATCAATTGAATAAATTTAAATATTCAAAAAAAAAAGAAATAACAATAAGTACAACTAAGGTTTTTGTTTCATTTCTAGAAAAAAGATTTGCTAATGCCAGAACATCAAAAAAAAAGAAGTCAATGGATACAGAAACAAGTGAGGATGAAGTCTGTTTTTTCCAGTACACCATTTCCAAAATTAGACAGTAAAGATTATGTTTATATATTATAAAAATCCAGTTTCATTAAAGTTTTGTTTTCTTTCTGTTCTTTTTTCATACTGATGAATGAAGTTTTCATACTGATGGATTTATTAACAATAAATTACAGATAATGGTTCTTGTGTATCTTCATACAGCAATTCTGCAGCAAATAGTTCCAGTGAAGGGGTCAGTAATGTTGAAATTAATAATAAGGAGTAGTCTTTAGTTGAGTTTCTTTGACTTCTTTTTACAAAAAAAAAATTTATTGGCAGAAATTTTTTTATTTTTGTGATTATCTGCAAACTGACTGATAACTATACTCATTCTTTAGTTAACTTGTGAAAAAGCAATTAATAAAGAAGTTCATAAGAATGCTGGGGAAACAGATAAAGACCATATTTCTGATCAAAGTAAGAAAAAAGTTCATTTAATATTTCTTTATGAACAAATCTAGTAATTTTATTCCTGTAATTTTATAACCCTAGTTGTAGCTAGTAAATTAAAATTGTCTGAAAATTAAATTTATCTTAATTTTTTTAAAGCCTTTAAAAGAACAATGTTAGCAGCAATAGCATGAATAGAAAAAAACTTTAATGACTTCAAAGTCTAGCATTTAAGCAGAATGATTTAAAATCTTTAGTCAAACCATTACATGTGTCAAAACTAAGTTTTAATGAAATTTTGGATCTGGAAGTTAATCTGTCAACTAATAGCAGGGTTGCAAAAAAACAGGTTTTTTTGAAAAAAACTAAAAACCATAGGTTTTTTTAAAAAAACCAAAAAAACCATGGTTTTTTTGGTTAAAATTAGGTTTTTATTAAATAATGCCGTATTTAGTTATCTTTTAAATTAAAAAAAAGTATAATGCATTTTATTTGAGTAAACTATATTCTTTATCAATATTAGTGTAATATTTTATCAAAATTATTCAATACATCATTGTTTAATGTTCTATATATAAATACAAGCTTTGCTGCTTTTTACCCGCAATTGATTTCTTAACTTAGAATGAACAAGGCCAAAAGTTGAAAAAATTCTTTCCATTCCAGCACTAGAAGCTGGTGCATTTAATAAACCTTCAATATCCATTAAGTTGAAATCACAATTTTTAGAGATTTCCACCATTCTAGTGGTGATACATTTTTAAAACAGATTCACTATACAAATAGCTTTTATCGAATGGAGCAGATTTGGCTTTTAATTTGAATACTATTAGTAACAAATTCTTGAACTCTTTATCTGCGAAATTCATGAGCAGTTCATTTTCATTTTCAAAAAGATTACATCCAAAATATCAAGGATCTATTGTGTTTGCCAGGAAATGAGCATCATTGACAGTCTGAAGGTATCTAGATTCAATTTTTTTTTTTTTTTTGTTTGTTAAAAATGATAAACTGTTTATCAAATCTTTAAAAATTTCAACAGTGTCACTTATTTTTTGTTTGATCTCTTTGCAACTTATCTAGAGCTACTGCAATTGGTTTTAATATTTTAATAAATCTTCTGTGTTTCGCTTTATCTGTATATCACTTACTTTTTTACCAATCATAGGATCTAAGTCTTTATTTTTTTCAAACATTGTGAAAATGATGCTCCAGTTGTTGACATATTTTTCAAGTGAATCACATACAGAATTCTAGCGAGTTTCAGTAGAAAGTGGCAATTTTGCTCCTCCATTTAATTTATAAATTGCTCCAGCTTTATGATTATTTCTTATATATTTTATTATTTGTGTAACATTTGCTCACATTTTCAATGTAAAGATCATTTGCTAAAAGATTCAGCATATGAGCAGCACACCCAAAAGTTATGATAATATCTCTTTTAGATGACAGTACTTGTCTCATTGATTTCATATTAGCTGCATTGTCAGTCACAAAGCTTTTTATCTGCATCCAAATTTACAAGATATATTCAAGATATTCACCAGTATGTGAATGACCAGAAGTGTTGATTGTTTCTACTAAAATGTTAATTTTATCTGTAATTACAGAGATACAAACTATAGGTTCATTATGTACATTACTCCAGCCATCTAAAGACATGGCTACAATTTTACCATTCAATACATTACATTTTTCAATTTTTTCTGCATAAACCCTATCTAATATTTCTCCTCCAATTTGAGTTCTATTAGGTACAGTGTATCCTGGATAAAGCATATTGATAAATTTTTTATTTTTATATATAAAATTCTTTGTGTTCAACTGTTCTGAAGCTAGAGTTTGTACTGTATATAAATCTACCAAGTTGCAGATCAAATAAATCTTTCTCTTTGAGGCTTGTTTGTGTGAAAAACTTATCTATTTTCAAATATTTATCAGCTGATGTTGAATTGAGCTGAGACCTTTTGGATTTATTTTCTGTGTGGCGTTTGATGGTGAGTTACCTTTAAAATGAAATTGCAGTTTATTGAATTATTCTAAGTTAATATGTCTATACATGATAATTCAAATATATATGTTTACAATTTATTGAAAGTTTAAATTTAAAATGGCAATGCAGTAATTTAACTACCTTTCAAAAAGTTGTTGATCTTCCATTGACTCCATAATTTCATGGGCTTGTGATTGCTTGCACTTTTTATATGTTCATGCATCCTTTGAATTTGACCTTTCATTTCTTTTCTACACGCATTACAAACTGCTCTGCACCCCTTTCTTTTCTGGAACAGTCACTCGTATATATTTTAACCAAATCATATCACATTTGCGCCCAGTTTTTTGAGACATTTTTTGTGGTATCAATAAATTATGTTAGAATTACTTATAGTTTTGCTAAACATTTAAATATTTATTTCATTGGAAGTTTTCTTAACGATATATATGTGTGTGTGTGTGTGTGTATATATATATATATATATATATATATATATATATATATATATATATATATATATATATATATATATATATATATATATATATATATACACACACACACACACACACACACACACACACACACACACACACACACACACACACACACACACACACACACACACACACACACATATATATATCGTTAAGAAAACTTCCTGATGAAATAAGTTCATCAGGAAGCAATGCTTCTTGATGAACCTAATGAAGGAGAAAAAGCCTGTAGAAGAAAAAGCCTGTAGAAGAAAACAGATAAATAAGTGTTATTACTAATTTATTACTGCTCTGTTCTATAAGAACACTGAGGACTCTATTCTATGAAAAAACAGAAACAAAAATCATAAAAAAAATATCTATATTAAAGATTAGTTGTATTTGTTAACATAACCCTGTTTTAGTTTTCTGTTGTAAGTTCAAATCTTTTTAAAAAAAAAAAATTAATTTCGTTAAACCAACATTTTTTTAATTGGTTTAAACCATTTGGTTAAAACCATGCTACCCTGACTAATAGTAAACAAGGATTATGCAGTGAGAAGTTGTACATTATTATTTTTGTTTTTGGCTTAAGTTGTTTTTTACCTTGAATTTTGTGTCGTTTTTAAAGTTAACAACTTTTTTTTCCCAGGTAGAATCAGTATGTAATGTGGGTGGAAAATCTACCATAGATATGACTTACAATGTCATGAAAAAATTGATGAGCGACGAGGCTTCGTGTCATTTTAACATAAAAGACAGTAATCAGAAAATCTCATTTTGTGAAAAGTGCCCAGTATTATTTTCTACTATTATTGGTAAGTACATCTTTGAGTTTTTACCTTGTTGTTGTTTTTCCATCGGTTGTCATTAAAATGCTCTTCAGTGGCGGGTTTATTTCGTGCCTTAGGCAGAAGGCTTAATTAGAATTACAAAATGTGTTGTTATACCTTTTATATTGTACAATATAAAAGGTATAACAACACATTTAGTAATTTTAGTATAAAGTTAGAAAATAAACGTTATTTACTTCTTTACTTATTGACTTTCAAAAAAAATAATCTAACGTTAGATTATTTTTTTTGAAGTCAATAAGCAAAGTAAAGTAACTAGCGTTTACTTTCTAACTTTATACTAAAATTACAGTCCTATATTCAATCCGGGCTTTAGGTAACTGCCTATTTTTGCTTAACACATAATCCACCACAGGCCGTGCTGTGGGGCTCCTATAAACGTTCGGCATAAATCCGGCCGTATTATAATACTTGTTACTTATTTCGGATTCTTACTTATTTCGGGTTGTTACTTTTTTTGATGCATCATTGTTTGTTTATGTTGTGTGTTTTTTAGATGCTATCAAACTACAAGATAAAACTGCTAAAGATAGCGACATAACAACCGCCATAGGAAAGTGGTTGCGTATGCATGGCACGCTATATAAACGTCAAACGACAAAAAAGCAATAAAATAAAAAATAACATCGTTTTATTTGAAAATAAATTTAAAATGCAGATAATATTTTACTTATTAATTAATATTGTTTCTGTTTCTAATTATTTACTAGATAAATAGAAACGGAAAAAATTATTTTGTATCCATAAGTTTTTCATAAGAAAATCCTTGAGGATCTAGAGGACATTAGTATAAGGATACTCTTTTAAGATAAATTACGAATAAAATTTAGTTATTCGTTGGAATAACGCAGCAAGTATAAAACAAATGTATACATTTGTAAACATAAAACTTGTGCATAACAAATGTATATATAGTTTATATTATTGTAACAAAATTATATATACATAGTTTTATGTATACATTTGCATACATAAAACTATATATATATATAGTTTTGTTACAATAATATAAAAAATGCGCTTCATCGTTTCCTTGTTTCTTAATTATTATTATATAATTAAAACACAAAATAATTAAAACTATATAATTACTTAAATGAGTAATTATATACTTAGATTACTTATCTGTATTTATTTTTAATTATAAACGATTCAATTTCATTAACGAAGTGAAATCAACAGTTAAAAATCCTTAAAGCACCGTTGCAAATGTAAACAAAACTCCGCAGTCAACTAACGGTTGATCAACACTAATAAAAAGCATTCAACCAACGTTAAATTAACAATAACAAAGCAACAGTGATTCATCGTTGACGGAACAACTGTAAAACACCGTTGCAAATGTTAACAAAACTCTGCACTCAGTCAACGGTAAATCAACACTGCTCGGAAGCACTCAGTCAACGTTGAATCAACAGTGATGTGCACAACGGGTAAGATTGTCTATTCTAATACATAAATATGATAAATAATCTTGTCTCTAGTCTTGTTTCTGTTTATTTTTTTTTTTGTTTTGCCTTTTTTTTTGTTTTTGTTTGTTTGTTTGTTTTTTCTTCTTTATTGTTGGTCTTTTTAGTAAGTAAAGTAAACTTAAGCGTTAATAAAAAAAAAATAATTAATAGCATATGTAACTTTTACGGTTTTTATTAGCATTGTAATTTACGGTATATTTATTACGGGGCTTAGTGATAAGGCAACTATAGTCTTCTTTTTGCCCCTGTTCATATATTGTTTTTTATTCATGAACATTGTTATTGTAAATACTATTAACGACGAAATATATAATTAAAAAAACAAAAAAACATAGTAAACAAACAATGTTGTAAACATTGTCATCTAAGTTCGTTTATGCATTTTTTTAGTGTTACTATTTTACACAAATAGTGGCCTACTTGTTTTTTATGTAAACCAGTTGTATATATATTTTAAGTTTGCCTCTTGCGATAATTCTTGTCTTAATTTTTCTTAAAAGAATATTGGTGTTTACATTTTAATGGAATATTGGTAGAGTACTTTACTTTAGTATTGGGTCCTTTTGATTTTAGAGGAGCTATAGCTCCGACGGGAGTTGTTATTAAAAACGTGTATTTTATGCGTATCTAAAAAAAAATTTTACGCGTATCTATTAGTGTATCGGGTGCGTAATTTGTATATTTTATTTAATTTTCATTTTTGCATTATTTTATTTAACTTGGGGCTGCCCATTAATTACGTCAACAATATTTTGGCTATTTTAACTCCTACGATTTTTAAAGCACAACACCGTTTTCACAAAGTAGGAATAATAAAGTGTTTGTTAAAATTTTGAAGGTTGAGCAAGTATGTAACAAAAGACTGCGAACGCTACCTAATTGTCCTTTTTTTAAATAATTAAATTAATAAAAAAAATAACGTTTCAAAAAAAAAAGTCAAATGAAATAAAAGAAATTGTAAAGAAATGTAATTAAAACAAACAATAAACTACAAACTTTTAGCGTTTTAGTTTAGCGTAAATAAATAGAATCGCTGTTGAATAATAAAAAATAAATAAAATACTTTTTTAAAAAAAAACATTTTAAAAATGGATTAAAAAGTAAAAAATTAACTATTTCACGGGACCCAAGTACTTTGTGTAGTACACAACCTGAAATATCCATTGAAGTCAATGACTGAAAATGTTGGACAACTAAGTGGAACTCGTTCCTATGGGCGTTCAAAAAGTATTTTCTCTCTATATATTTTTTTATTTTCATTAAAGTTCTTTTTTTTTTGTCTGTACGTTGCTTTGTTGTCTATTTTTGTTACTTTGCTATTGTTTATCAATTATTTCCATATTTGTTCTATAATTAATGTGAGTTGTGTTTTCATTGTATTTATTGTATTTTCATTTTTTATACTTAGTATATTTTTTAAGTTAAGCGTACAAACATATATACATTTATAAGGCCTCAATTATCCCAAGCTGTTTTTACATTTTCTAAATATACATTTAACATTTTTTATATATATTTTATTATTTGTATTTTTTTTTTTTTAATGTGTCCCCAAGAAGTCCTTACGGTCTTATTATGTTGGATTGAATATTATTCATGTTAAAAAAATTAAGAAATTAGTCTACAAAATCTTTTAAAATTGGTGAAAAATCCAAGTTTTTTCTTACAAAAACCTTTTTTATCACTCGGTGGCGTATAAAAAACGTTTTTAATTTTTTTAATAAACTGTTACCAGACATGGAAAAAACTATAAACTGGATAGTTTTTATGATAGTGTCAAACTAAGTCTAAAAAAAAAAAATTGATCCATGGAGTAACCTGCCCCGGACGCTAACCTTAATGGCCTCTACTTAATAAACATAACAGCGCAATAAATTTAATACCCGGAAATTTTATCGGAAAATATTATCAAAAAATATATAAACCAAAGTACTTAAACAATAATTTAAAATATAACTACTACTTTCCAATGCTATAGCAAAATTTTTAAAACTAAATTTGCGTTACTAATAAGAAGTAGTCTAATATTTTTTTAAAATAATATTAAAAATGGCCAAAATTACAAGACTAAAAGCTTGAGCGTATTTATTTGAAGAAGAAAACCTTTATAAAATTTTACCTCAATTAACTTTTGCAAAAAATAAAGAAATAATTCGTAACTTTCAGTTTAAAAGTTCTAGTAACAAGTTAACTCCGTCCAAAAAGTTTAATGTTTGTACTGATGGGCCCGACAAAATCGCAAAGTGCTCCGGTCTTGTCAATTTTCCTGACAAATGTATTCTTTTTGCAGTAAAAAAAACCTTGGTTAGACGGAGGTTACAGAAATGGATTATTAATGGATTAATCTATAAGGTAAGTTTCATTTCAATTTCTAATAAAATAGTAAAATAAATTTTTATAATCCTTTGAACTTATTAAGCTAGTAGATGACTAAAGTTTTTTTTTTAGTACCACTCCAATTAATTTTTTTTCTAGTTGTTATTACGTATGGGTTTATAGCTAAATAATACAATAACTATAAGATGGTTTAATTAATTAATTGATTGATTAAATAAAATTTCTTATTATCGAACAATAAAACAAATATGTTACATGATGAACTGTTATGACATAACAGTTATATATATATAAATATATATATATATATATATAATATATAAATATATATATATATAAATATATATATACATATATATATATATATATATATATATATATATATATATATATATATATATATATATATATATATATATACATACATATATATACATACATATATATATATATATATATATATATATATATATATATATATATATATATATATATATATATATATATATATATATATATATATATATATATAAATTAGTAAAAAACACTTATCTAACTTTTATCTTCAACTTGAAGTTTCACCATTGCTGGATCATCAGGAAGAGTTCTATTAGGAAGAGAACTCTTCCTGATAATCCAGCTATAAGTAAAGTTCAAGTGGAAGTAAAAGTTAGATAAGTGTTTTTTACTAATTTATTATTGCTCTGTTCTTTAAGAACATTGAGCACTCTATTTGTAAAATACACTAACATAATTTACATATATATATATATATATATATATATATATATATATATATATATATATATATATATATATATATATATACACAGTGCTGCAAAAAGTCTTGCAACAAGGCACAATTTTACACAAATCAATGTTTCCACGCCAGTAGGCTAAGTGTTATTATCTTATATTTTTATCTTTAGGTATAAATATATTTATAAAGACAATTTTGTAGCTTAAACAGTTAATTCAATGAAAATAATGGCTAAGATTCGGCAGCTTAGTAAAGAAGAAAAAGCATGCAATCAACGTCTTGCTAAAAGTGGTATGTCTCATGCAGACATTGCAGCAATTTACATGGTTGAACGCACTACAATTTGGCGTGTTGTAAAGCAGGTTATCCCCCTGTCTCCTAAAAAGAGGTCTGGACGTCCTAGAGTCACTTCACAGCGTACTGACCTCAGGATGGTAACAATTGTCAAGATGAATCCTTCAATAACCTCTGATGACCTACAGAACAGCATACCAACACTTTCTAATGTCTCAAAGCGCACAATCCGTCACAAGCTTTTCTGCGGAATTAAACTTACCTGCACGAAGGCCATTTAAGAAGCAATTAGTAACTGAAAAGATGAGAAAAAAGCGCATTGAGTTCTGCAAGAAGCATCAAGATTGGACAGAAGAGCAGTGGACACAGGTGATGTTCAGTGATGAGTCTATGTTTCGTCAGTTCTCTGATGTTAAGCTTTTTGTTCGTCAACCTACTAGTTCTTATCCTACCAATCCTAAATACACACGCAAAACTGTGAAGCATTCACCTTCTGTAATGGTGTGGGGTTGTTTTTCTGCTCATGGCCTCGGAGATTTATACTTTTTTCCCAAAGGAGAAACTATGAATGCAAAAAAGTACCTCAACGTTTTGGATGAATCTCTAATCAATTTCATGATTATTCATCAGTGCACAATTTTTCAACATGATTCTGCACCATGCCAAACTGCGAAGTCTGTAAAGCAGTGGCTTGGATCAAAAAACATACAGTTGCTTGATTAGCCTGAAATCTTCCAGATCTCAACCCAATTGAAAATCTTTGAATGTTAATCAAAAAGCGTGTATCTGTTAAGAACACGCTTTTTGATTAACATTGTTAATCAAAAAGCGTGTTCTTAACAGATATATATATATATATATATATATATATATATTGTTAAGAATATATATATATATATATATATATATATATATATATATATATATATATATATATATATATATATATATATATATATATGCAGTTAAAATATTATGACACTTTGTGTCATTAATGTTTTAACTTCATTTAATGTATTATCGTAATTTTTGCAGGGATAATACATTCGTTTAATCGATAGTTGGCAGATATTAAAAATTAAGAGTAAGGACTCTGAAGCAGAAGAGAAATCTAGAGAAGAATTCAAAAAGAAGGGGGAGTAGAATTTTGGATTGGTAAAGATAATATAAAAGAAATTTTAAAAAAACGAGCCTTTATAAACTTTCATATTATGCTGATATCAAATTTTTAAAATACCAAAAGTCCAGTCGCCTTATGACTTTGAGGAGCAAAGACATGAGATATAAGACTGTAAACAAAGAAAAGAAGCAGTTAAAACATTTTAATATTAAACAATTACCCAAAGTAGACGAATCAACTACAGAACTAGAGCTTTTCTCAGACATAAGTGATATTAGTACAGAACCAGATATTTCTTTTGATTTAATGCAACGCGGCCCAAGTATTCAAAAACAAGAGTTAAGAAAGGGTTTTGTTAAAGATATTGCCATAAAATATTTCATCAAGAGATCTAATGCATGTATGTAGGGGAGAACGGGGTGAGATGAGACAAAAAAAATTTGCTTGCGTGCTGCGCTGAATTTTCCACAAAACCATACAATTCAGTTTAAAAACTGTAAGTCCAATATAAATTGTCATGTTAAATTATTGCAAAACCCATTATTTAACCATCAAATAGAGTTCAAGGGCTTGTTTTGTTAAAGTGACACTGTTTATCCCATGTCACCCCATGTTGGAGTGAAATGGGGCAATGGTTGGGTGAAATGGGGCAAAAATAGAAACAAATAATTTTAAGCTTTATTTTATTGTTTATTCTACTCCTTATAAAACATAACAATACACAAAATTTATTTATGTTTAACAAAAATAAAATACCATTCTAAATGCATTTGTAACTTTGTTCAACAGATTGCTTGATGTTTAAATTGAGTCAAAATTACGTTGATGTCTGAGGGGGTAACTTTTTTTCTTTTTCTTGTCTTTATCTTCTTTTTTCTTTTACATTCTGAACAACTTTCAACTAGTTCATTTCTTGTTGGTTCTTATCTCAAAATTCAGATATTGATTTCTTAATTTTATTATAAATTGACAGAAAATCAAAAGAAGGGGTCGTCTACTGTCGAGTTTATCTCAATATTTTATTCCGTCTGGTTTTTAAAATCTTCTTTACCTAACGCTGCGCCTTACCAAGATATAAAAGCCTATTGGCAAATGGCAAAATATAGAGAACATGTAGAATAATATGTTTAGAATTTTGTAACAATTTTAAATGGAATTAATACCACAATGGTTTCAATGGAATCACATTTATGGTACCTTGATGAAACCTTGGTTCCACTTTGCTCTTT
Source organism: Hydra vulgaris (assembly GCF_038396675.1). Classification (NCBI taxonomy): domain Eukaryota; kingdom Metazoa; phylum Cnidaria; class Hydrozoa; order Anthoathecata; family Hydridae; genus Hydra; species Hydra vulgaris. Next base: position 38,666,814 of record NC_088932.1, on the reverse strand, counting down.
AAATCAAGAAATTTCTCTTTTGCTCTTTTAAATCAAAGTTCTTGCAAAGAGAAAAGATGTTGCGAAAACGTTCTTCTCAAAACCAATTCCTGAATTTTTCTTGGCATTCTGAGAAATTAAATTTGTTAAAAGCTTTTAACTTTAAGCTAGAAAAACCTCCAATATTGCACAATTTGTGGTAGAAAACTCTTGGTTCATATCTAGTTTGTTAAACCTCACTGAACTGAATGATACACCTTGATTAAACAGCCAGGCACCACTATGGGACCAGTTTAAGATTTTTTTAAGATTTGTCTCCAACCTTGCAGTGGTTAATGCGCTTTCTGAAAGATCTATTAAAGTTACATCAGACTGTGTAAACAATGTCCACAATGAAGACAATTGTCAGGAGTAACTACTTGCTATTCACTAAAGGAGAAGAAACCACGAGGCGAAGACTAAGGGGTAATTCCACATCAAATCAACCAAAATTTAGGAAATTTTAAACCATAGGTCCTCAAATTTTTTAAAAAACTTCTTTAGCTATTTCATGTTAAAAAGAAAAGTTAACACATAAAATTTCAGATAAAAATGTTGAGCGGTTGAAAAGATACTGCAATTTTAATATTGTCCTGGTTTTCCAAAATGACCCAGTATTCATAACATTCTGAAAAAACATTTTTCTTTAAAGAATAGAAATAAAAATGGCAAAAATATAAAAATAAACATATATTATGTTTTTTTGATGCTGAATTTAATAAATGTACATAAAATGCTAAAGTATTATAGGAACATTCCTAAAAGTTAATTAAACAACTAGTTGTATTAAACCAACTTTGAGCCCAATATCTCAAAATAGCTACGTCAATTTTTTTTTTTTTTGCTGTTAATATTTTCAGCTGCCTGCTTATAATCTTACTAGGCACAAAAATCTAACTGGAAAAACAATTGAAATATATTGAACTTTAATTTCAAAAATATATAAAATTTGCAATAAACTAATTAAAAAAATTTGCAAAAGAAATCTTTAAGATATTAAGTGTAGTTGATAGACTCGTTAATAGAAAAAAACAAAGTCATTTTGTTATATTTTAGCAAGTCGTAATTATATGATAACTTAAATATTTAATCTTAACAACTGAAAAAAACATCCTGTTTTGTTTTTATATAAAAACTGACTAAGTGTGATATCGAAGTGCATTTTGTTTTTAAATTTAAACAAATTAACAATTTGATATATACATAGATTGTATATATATATATATATAAATATATCTATAAAAAAAATTAGCAATATCTATTAATGTGAAACATTATACAACAGAAGGGTTCTGAAAAGGTAGTAGGAAAGAAAAGTTCTCTTTTATGAAAATCATTCATACTAAGTAATTTAACTTAAGATGTGTTCTATTGGCTTAATGACATCAGATGCATGCAAAGGCCAACAAGATGGTATTGAAACTTTAGGCCATGAAGAAAAAATAATCATATCATTACACTGTAACATTGAACTATCAAACTTAACAATATTATGTGAAAGACATACTACCAAATATTTGAAAATTTTTAATTTTTTTTAATTTTTTTATTTTTTAGGTGCCCCAAGAAGTCCTTACGGTCTTATCACAGAGCACCGCGGATGAGCATTTAATCGGAAGTTCACGCCTCCTTCCTAACCGATGTCGCAGAGGTGGCGTTTGAAACACGCATCCTTTGTTTCTGGGGCAAGTGCGCTACCGCTGCGCCACGGCTGCTCCTATGTATGTAATGTATCCTGTATGTCAGAAAGCATGTTGTGATCCATTCAATAAACATACAAAGAAAATTACAAGTAAGTAGATGTAGAAAAAGAAATTTTAAGTCTTTTAAGCCAAAGATTTACAGAAAAGAAGGTCTTAAAGAAGAGAAGCAGAGTCAGGTTCTCTTCTTAAGACAACAAGATGAGGATTTTCTAATATTATTATTCAAATCAGGAAGACAGGAGATCAATGAAGAACTCAAAAATTTTAATATATCTCCTCTAAAATCTCATTCAAAGTCATCAAAACATATACTCTCAGAAGGAAAGCAAAAAGTTGTGCGCATCAACGAAATGGTAAGTAACGTTACTAGAAAAACTGAAAGTCAAGTCAATGTTTGCTTAAAACTATGTTATGAAACAAATAACATGAAAAAGAAGGCTGAAAACTTTGATGAAACTATGAGCTTGATAAAGGAAGAAATTCTATGTTCTGACAGAGGACTATTGTTCAACTTCTAACACTGGTACCCCAAGTTGGTTGATATTAAAAGTACAAAATAACTTTGCAGCTACAGAATACCAAGCAAAGATGGCTAGACAAATTTTTATTATAAAAGGGTTGTTAGCTATATTCTCCTTTGTATAAAGGTAAAGTTTTACACAAAGAAATAGAAGATTCTGTTAAATTGTTTTATGACTCAAGTGATTTATTTAGAACTATGCCTGGAAAAAAAGATTAACATTCAAAAGAACTTCCATAAATAAAAAAAACTTCTTGTGTGTAATATAAAAGAACTGTATGTACTATACAAAAAAAAAACAATCCAGAAATACAAATAAGTTACTTAAAATTTGCTTCACTTAGACCAAAGTGGTGCATTTTTCCAGATACAAGTGGTACACATTCTGTTTGTGTTTGTTATTCTTATCACCAAAATGCCATATTGCTAGTGGATACCTTAATTATTGGAACAAAGTATAGGGATTTACTTTCGAAAACTGTTTGCTCAGAAGAAAACGCATGCTTGCATAATGTGATAATTGTCCTGTCTAAAGAACCCTCACCAAATATTTGTATGAGATTTTTGGAGAATACAAAGATGATTTTGAGATACTCTAAAAGCAATGGCAAACTACTGATTTTGCAACACTATTGAGTTTACTCTCAAGCCCTTAATAAAAGTCCCCACCCGTTTATTAATTTTTGAATAATTTTCCTACCCACCCTAAGCTTCTGGACCCCCCCCCATTCCCCCGTTTAATAATTTTTACTTGTTATCAACAAAATATTTATATCTCAAAACCAAAAAAAAAAAAAAAAATTAGTGAAAATCGGCCATAACATAGGCAGAAAATAAATTCAGACATCGATAAAAACAACAACATTCAGTGTAAACTGGCATTAAAAATTGTCAACATAACAAATCTCGGTTAGCTAAAAATGAACATTTAGATTATTACTCACCAAAGATTTGGTATTACTCTTTTTTAATTCCTTTTTTGTTTTAAATCCTTTAATTATATAAATAGATATTGCTTTAACTTTATAAATAGATTTGCAAAGCTTTGATTTTAATTATCCAGATTAATATGCCGAATATAAGTTTTATACTTCGCAAAGTATAAAAATTATATCAGCATATTAAATCCATTTGAAACTATGATAAAACAGCTGTTAGAAAATGCGCATTTGACCGCAAGTATAGTTTTATGCGTGTTTTGTAACAAATATTGGTTCGGATTTATAAATTAAAATTTTTATAAAAAATATTTATATTGTAACATGGCGTCAGATCAGAAATTTTCAAGAACTGGCCGAGATGAATACAGTTTAGAAGAAAAAAATATTTTGGGAAAACTTTGTAAAAGTTACAAAAAAGAATACGATTTATCGGTTGCTGAAAACTTTCAAATTGTAAACTTCAGTGAAAAAAGAAGAATACACGTTAATACATTGCCATTGAAGATGCTATAACTGCTCCTTCAAGCAAATCAAAGTATCGTCAAGCAGCTGGAGGAGCCAAAATTCACATTCCCGATGTCAGAAATTTTTTTTTGAGTGGTTTGTAGACATCCGTGGAATCCTTAAAACACGTTTACCCAGGAGAATGTTTACAGCGCAATGCAAAATTTTTGATGAACAGTGGCTTTCCCAACAATCAGAAGAAGTGCCAGAGGATCAGAATTTCTTTTCTCCAACCATTGGGTAAATAACTAGATAATTGGGCACGGTGTCAGTCTGCGCCATCCTAACAAACGCTTTCAAATAATGCAGGCCGACCGTGAAGAAAGACTGAAAAACATTTGGACTGTACGTAAATACTTTATTGAAAATTTTGGAGTTGATCCACCTGTGTTGAATGGTGATCAAATGCCACTCAACTGGTATGAAAGTTCTAGCCAAAAGACCTTGAACTTTACTGGTTTGGACACATACACCAAAGAAAATTATTCTTTTTCAAGAGAACGAACTACTGTTTGCACTCAAGTTTGCAGTGGCTATAAAGTCTCACTTAAACCAGAATTTGTGTTTAAAGGCAAAGGTGTTCGGGTAAAACTTAATCCTCCTCAAGATGTAAAGTTTCAACGGGCACCTAAAGGTTCCTATAGATTGGAACATATGCTGAGTACAATAGCTAGTTTAGTTGGCGACTGAGAGTAATAATTTAGTTAATCTTGGTCGCCCGCTATTATTTTGAGAAGTCCGTTATCATTAAAAAAAAGAAGTTTTATTTATGTTCTAAATATGTCTTAAATGAGTTTTTTAAAGTGTGTGTTTTCACTATGAATAAAATTATACTTTTCATATTTGATGAATATAACGTTATAAAAAAGATTATTTTCAATTTCAGCGGTTACGATACGTTATATTTATTATAAGAAAACTATTGTTGCATTTATAAAGTAGCATTTAAAACGTATTGGTATTTTTATTTGCGCCACCTTACAGGTAATTAAACTTTAAATGAATGAGAATTCTGAGAAAATTATTAACACATTTATGTAGTAGTGTTTAAAATGTTATGATATTTTATTGCGTCACATTTATGTAATTAATCTTTGATTGAATGAAAAATGCGACTTTTTAAAAAAAAGTTTTTTAAAAAACATTTACGCTAGCGTTTTAAACATCTAGGTATTTTTATTGCGCACTCACGCTTAGAGAGAAAAAAATGTTTTTTTGTAATTAAACTTTTAATGAACAATAATTGAAAGATAAAATAGCTTTCAAGCAAAGTTTTTTTGAAGTTATTCTTTAAAATAAAAATGTATTATTATATTTAAATTATTTTTAATAATATAACGATGGAATGTTTACTACTATAGAGCTTATAATAAATCTTTATTTGTATAATAAAATTTTATTATATTATTTAAAGAAGGTGTTGTCAACAAGCGTTTTAACAAAATTAAATAAAAAAAAGTTTATTATTTAATTAAAAGTGTATGATAAATTAACTTTTAACATAAGAGTTAGTACAACATTTTACCGTGAAATATATGACTGGAGCAAGTAGAAGACAATAGTCTTATCATCTTGCCCCATTTTTGTCGTTGATAAAATATAACAAAATATAAACCAAATACAAATATAATAAGATATTTATAATACATATAATTTTTTTTTTACTTCTTTTACAATGAACATCATTAAATAACCAAGCAAGAAATATAATAGAATTTCAAGAAAAAGTGAAGATTTAAATTGAAAAAGGAAAAATTTTAAATATAAGAAAAAAATTTAAAAATAAGAGATTGTTTTATTAATGTTGAGTAGCTGTTGCTTAAGAACGCATTTAAAATGTTGGAATGAGTTTATCGTTTTTATTTTGTTTGTTAGAAATGAGTTCCACAATTGGGGTCCTCTGCTGGATATTGAGAATTTAGATTGTATAAAGAAGTCTTCGGAATATAGTAGTTCTTGATAGAGTATTTTGTTTGATATTTGTGATTATTAGGCAAAAAAGTTACGGAAGACTTTCAGGGACCAGATCATTTTTGAGCTTAAACATGAACTGAAGAATGCAATAGATATTTTGTTCGTAGATATTAAGAACTCTCAGTTCCTTCACTAAATGTTTAGAACTGGCATTTCTATTTGCGTTTGTTAATATACGGCATGCTTGTTTCTGTTTTTTATATATTAAATCTAGTTTCCATTGGTAGGTACTAACCCAGGCAATATTGCAGTAGTTAATATAGCTATGTATATATGCAAAATAAAAACTTTTAAGGCATGCATTATTTAAAATATATCTGGTTTTATGCATAATTCCAATGTTTTTAGATATTTTGTTTTTTAATATATTAATGTGGTCTTTCCAGCTAATATGTTCATCTAAGAATACCCCAAGAAATTTAACTGAGAACGCTCGATTTAGTTTAACTTTGTCTAATAGAATATCTGGAGGACTTAATGGTAGTTTGTCTGAATTGTATGGTTTTGTGAAAAAATTGTCTTAATTACTTTTCTCATTGTTGACATAAAGTTTGTTTGCTTTAAACCAATCGCTCAACTCATCAAGTTCCTGATTTACTGTATTAAAAAGTGTAGTAGTGTTAGAGTGGGTATAGAAAGCTTGAGTGTCATCTGCAAAAGAAGATAGAATTATTGTGATTTATATAATTAGGAAAAGCAGAGGTCCTAGAATAGACCCCTGGGGAACACCACATGTGATGATTTCAAGGGAAGTGTATGTTTTATTGTAAAATAAGGCTTGTTTACGGTTTTTTAGATAGCAGCTGAACCATTTTAAATTTTTATTTTTTATACCATAACTATAAAGTTTGTATAGAAGGATCTCGTGGTCCACTGTATTCGAAAGCCTATGAAAGGTCGATAAATACTCCAAGGGTGTGTTTGTTTTTGTCGAAGCCACTTAAAATTTCGTTAACTAATTTTATTACAGCATGTTCAGTTGAGTGGCCTTTTTTAAATCCGTATTGGTTATTGTAGAGGATGTTATGATTTCGAAGGTATGTAAAGAGTCTATTATACATTATGCGCTCCAATATTTTTGAGAAGCATGGGAGTATGGAGATGGGTCTGTAGTTAGATAAAGTCGAGTCATCTCCGCTTTTTAATACTGGAACTACGCGTGCTAATTTTAGGCGGTCAGGAAAAACTCCATTTTTTAATGAGAGATTAAAGATATACATTCAGGGGATACTCAATAACGTCATAAACGTTTTTAACAACTCTAGAGTCTATGTCATCAAGACCAGAATATTCTGGACTGTATGGCTTCGAAAACATAACATCCTCTACAATAACCAATACGGATTTAAAAAAGGCCACTCAACTGAACATGCTGTAATAAATTAGTTAACGAAATTTTAAGTGGCTTCGACAAAAACAAACACACCCTTGGAGTATTTATCGACCTTTCATAGGCTTTCGATACAGTGGACCACGAGATCCTTCTATACAAACTTTATAGTTATGGTATAAAAAATAAAAATTTAAAATGGTTCAGCTGCTATCTAAAAAACCGTAAACAAGCCTTATTTTACAATAAAACATACACTTCCCTTGAAATCATCACATGTGGTGTTCCCAGGGGTCTATTCTAGGACCTCTGCTTTTCCTAATCTATATAAATGACATATTTTTATCTTCTTTTAGATGACACTCAAGCTTTCTATACCCACTCTAACACTACTACACTTTTTAATACAGTAAATCAGGAACTTGATGAGTTGAGCGATTGGTTTAAAGCAAACAAACTTTATGTCAACAATGAGAAAAGTAATTATATCTTTTTCACAAAACCATACAATTCAGACAAACTACCATTAAGTCCTCCAGATATTCTATTAGACAAAGTTAAACTAAATCGAGCGTTCTCAGTTAAATTTCTTGGGGTATTCTTAGATGAACATATTAGCTGGAAAGACCACATTAATATATTAAAAAACAAAATATCTAAAAACATTGGAATTATGCATAAAACCAGATATATTTTAAATAATGCATGCCTTAAAAGTTTTTATTTTGCATATATACATAGCTATATTAACTACTGCAATATTGCCTGGGTTAGTACCTACCAATCAAAACTAGATTTAATATATAAAAAACAGAAACAAGCATGCCGTATATTAACAAACGCAAATAGAAATGCCAGTTCTAAACATTTAGTGAAGGAACTGAGAGTTCTTTAATATCTACGAACAAAATATCTATTGCATTCTTCAGTTCATGTTTAAGCTCAAAAATGATCTGGTCCCTGAAGTCTTCCGTAACTTTTTTCGCCTTAATAATCACAAATATCAAACAAAATACTCTATCAAGAACTACTATATTCCGAAGACTTCTTTAAGACAATCTAAATTCTCAATATCCAGCAGAGGACCCCAATTGTGGAACTCATTTCTAACAAACAAAATAAAAACGATAAACTCATTCCAACATTTTAAATGCGTTCTTAAGCAACAGCTACTCAACATTAATAAAACAATCTCTTATTTTTAAATTTTTTTCTTATTTTTAAAATTTTTCCTTTTTCAATTTAAATCTTCACTTTTTCTTGAAATTCTATTATATTTCTTGCTTGGTTATTTAATGATGTTCATTGTAAAAGAAGTAAAAAAAAAAATTATATGTATTATAAATATCTTATTATATTTGTATTTGGTTTATATTTTGTTATATTTTATCAACGACAAAAATGGGGCAAGATGATAAGACTATTGTCTTCTACTTGCTCCAGTCATATATTTCACGGTAAAATGTTGTACTAACTCTTATGTTAAAAGTTAATTTATCATACACTTTTAATTAAATAATAAACTTTTTTTTATTTAATTTTGTTAAAACGCTTGTTGACAACACCTTCTTTAAATAATATAATAAAATTTTACTATACAAATAAAGATTTATTATAAGCTCTATAGTAGTAAACATTCCATCGTTATATTATTAAAAATAATTTAAATATAATAATACATTTTTATTTTAAAGAATAACTTCAAAAAAACTTTGCTTGAAAGCTATTTTATCTTTCAATTATTGTTCATTAAAAGTTTAATTACAAAAAAACATTTTTTTCTCTCTAAGCGTGAGTGCGCAATAAAAATACCTAGATGTTTAAAACGCTAGCGTAAATGTTTTTTAAAAAACTTTTTTTTAAAAAGTCGCATTTTTCATTCAATCAAAGATTAATTACATAAATGTGACGCAATAAAATATCATAACATTTTAAACACTACTACATAAATGTGTTAATAATTTTCTCAGAATTCTCATTCATTTAAAGTTTAATTACCTGTAAGGTGGCGCAAATAAAAATACCAATACGTTTTAAAAGCTACTTTATAAATGCAAAAATAGTTTTCTTATAATAAATTTAACTTATCGTAACCCCTGATAGTGAAAATAATCTGTCATCTAACGATAGATTTATCAAATATGAAAATATAATTTTATTCATAGTGAAAACACACACTTTAAAAAACTCATTTAAGACATATTTAGAACATAAATAAAACTTCTTTTTTTTTAATGATAACGGACTTCTCAAAATAATACACGCACAATACAAGATTAACTAAATTATTACTCTCAGTCGCCAACTAAACTAGCTATTGTACTCAGCATATGTTCCAATCTATAGGAACCTTAGGTGCCCGTTGAAACTTTACATCTTGAGGAGGATTAAGTTTAACACCTTTGCCTTTAAACACAAATTCTGGTTTAAGTGAGACTTTATAGCCACTGCAAACTTGAGTGCAAACAGTAGTTCGTTCTCTTGAAAAAGAATAATTTTCTTTGGTGTATGTGTCCAAACCAGTAAAGTTCAAGGTCTTTTGGCTGAGAACTTTCATACCAGTTGAGTGGCATTTGATCACCATTCAACACAGGTGGATCAACTCCAAAATTTTCAATAAAGTATTTACGTACAGTCCAAATGTTTTTCAGTCTTTCTTCACGGTCGGCCTGCATTATTTGAAAGCGTTTGTTAGGATGGCGCAGACTGACACCATGCCCAATTATCTAGTTATTGCCCAAATCGTGAGAAAATAATTTTCTTATCCTCTGGCACTTCTTCTGATTGTTGGGAAAGCCACTGTTCATCAAAAATTTTGCATTGCGCTGTAAACATTCTCCTGGGTAAACGTGTTTTAAGGATACCACGGATGTCTACAAACCACTCAAAAAAAAATTTCTGACATCTGGGATGGTTAATTTTGGTCCTCCACCTGCTTGACGATACTTTGATTTGCTTGAAGGAGCAGTTATAGCATCTTCAATGGCAATGTATTGACGTCTATTGTTCTTTTTCACTGAAGTTTACAATTTGAAAGTTTTCGCAACCGATAAATCGTATTCTTTTTTGTAACTTTTACAAAGTTTTCCCAAAATATTTTTTTCTTCTAAACTGTATTCATCTCGGCCAGTTCTTGAAAATTTCTGATCTGACGCCATGTTACAATATAAATATTTTTTATAAAAATTTTAATTTATAAATCCGAACCAATATTTGTTACAAAACACGCATAAAACTATACTTGCGGTCAAATGCGCATTTTCTAACAGCTGTTTTATCATAGTTTCAAATGGATTTAATATGCTGATATAATTTTTATACTTTGCGAAGTATAAAACTTATATTCAGCATATTAAATCCTGGTAACTAAAATCAAAGCTTTGCAAATCTATTTATAAAGTTAAAGCAATATCTATTTATATAATTAAAGGATTTAAAACAAAAAAGGAATTAAAAAAGAGTAAGAAGAGCTGGTGAGAAATAAACTAAAAGTTCATTTTTAGCAAACCGAGATTTCTTAAGTTGACAATTTTTAAAGCCAGTTTACACTGAAAGTTTTTGTTTTTATAAATACATGAAATTATTTTCTAATGTTATGGCCGATTTTCACTGAATTTTTTTTTTTTTGGTTTTGAGATATAAATATTTTGTTGATAACAAGTAAAAATTATTAAACGGGGGAATGGGGGGGGGGTCCTAATAAGCTTAGGGTGGGTAGGAAAATTATTCAAAAATTAATAAACGGGTGGGGACTTTTATTAAGGGCTTGAGAGTAAACTCAATAGTGTTGCAAAATCAGTAGTTTGCCATTGCTTTTAGAGTATCTCAAAATCATCTTTGTATTCTCCAAAAATCTCATACAAATATTTGAGTAAGATATTAACAGGACAATTATCACATTATGCAAGCATGCGTTTTCTTCTGAGCAAACAGTTTTCGAAAGTAAATCCCTATACTTTGTTCCAATAATTAAGGTATCCACTAGCAATATGGCATTTTGGTGATAAGAATGACAAAAAGCAAACAGAATGTGTACCACTTGTATCTGGAAAAATGCACCACTTTGGTCTAAGTGAAGCAAATTTTAAGTAACTTATTTGTATTTCTGGATTGTTTTTTTTTTGTATAGTACATACAGTTCTTTTATATTACACACAAGAAGTTTTTTTTATTTATGGAAGTTCTTTTGAATGTTAATCTTTTTTTCCAGGCATAGTTCTAAATAAATCACTTGAGTCATAAAACAATTTAACAGAATCTTCTATTTCTTTGTGTAAAACTTTACCTTTATACAAAGGAGAGATAGCTAACAACCCTTTTATAATAAAAATTTGTCTAGCCATCTTTGCTTGGTATTCTGTAGCTGCAAAGTTATTTTGTACTTTTAATATCAACCAACTTGGGGTACCAGTGTTAGAAGTTGAACAATAGTCCTCTGTCAGAACATAGAATTTCTTCCTTTATCAAGCTCATAGTTTCATCAAAGTTTTCAGCCTTCTTTTTCATGTTATTTGTTTCATAACATAGTTTTAAGCAAACATTGACTTGACTTTCAGTTTTTCTAGTAACGTTACTTACCATTTCGTTGATGCGCACAACTTTTTGCTTTCCTTCTGAGAGTATATGTTTTGATGACTTTGAATGAGATTTTAGAGGAGATATATTAAAATTTTTGAGTTCTTCATTGATCTCCTGTCTTCCTGATTTTAATAATAATATTAGAAAATCCTCATCTTGTTGTCTTAAGAAGAGAACCTGACTCTGCTTCTCTTCTTAAGACCTTCTTTTCTGTAAATCTTTGGCTTAAAAGACTTGCAAAATTTCTTTTTCTACATCTACTTACTTGTAATTTTCTTTGTATGTTTATTGAATGGATCACAACATGCTTTCTGACATACAGGATACATTACATACATAGGAGCAGCCGTGGCGCAGCGGTAGCGCACTTGCCCCAGAAACAAAGGATGCGTGTTTCAAACGCCACCTCTGCGACATCGAGGAGCGTGAACTTCCGATTAAATGCTCATCCGCGGTGCTCTGTGATAAGACCGTAAGGACTTCTTGGGGCACCTAAAAAATAAAAAAATTAAAAAAAATTAAAAATTTTCAAATATTTGGTAGTATGTCTTTCACATAATATTGTTAAGTTTGATAGTTCAATGTTACAGTGTAATGATATGATTATTTTTTCTTCATGGCCTAAAGTTTCAATACCATCTTGTTGGCCTTTGCATGCATCTGATGTCATTAAGCCAATAGAACACATCTTAAGTTAAATTACTTAGTATGAATGTATTTCATAAAAAAAAGAGAACTTTTCTTTCCTACTACCTTTTCAGAACCCTTCTGTTGTATAATGTTTCACATTAATAGATATTGCTAATTTTTTTTATAGATATATTTATATATATATATATATACAATCTATGTATATATCAAATTGTTAATTTGTTTAAATTTAAAAACAAAATGCACTTCGATATCACACTTAGTCAGTTTTTATATAAAAACAAAACAGGATGTTTTCGTTGTTAAGATTAAATATTTAAGTTATCATATAATTAAGACTTTCTTAAATATAACAAAATTACTTTGTTTTTTTCTTTTAAAGAGTCTATAAACTACACTTAATATCTTAAAGATTTCTTTTGCAAATTTTTTTAAATAGTTTATTGAAAATTTTATATATTTTTTAATTAAAGTTCAATATATTTCAATTGTTTTTCCAGTTAGATTTTTTGTGCCTAGTAAGATTATAAGCAGGCAGCTGAAAATATTAACAGCAAAAAAAAAATTGACGTAGCTATTTTGAGATATTGGGCTCAAAGTTGGTTTATAGAAACTAGTTGTTTAATTAACTTTTAGGAATGTTCCTATAATACTTTAGCATTTTATGTACATTTATTAAATTCAGCATCAAAAAAACATAATATATGTTTATTTTTATATTTTTGCCATTTTTATTTCTTATTTTTTAAAGAAAAATGTTTTTTCAGAATGTTATGAATACTGGGTTATTTTTGGAAAACCAGGTCAATATTAAAATTGCAGTATCTTTTCAACCGCTCAACATTTTTATCTGAAATTTTATGTGCTAACTTTTATTTTTAACATGCAATAGCTAAAGAAGTTTTTTAAAAAATTTGAGGACCTATGGTTTAAAATTTCCTAAATTTTGGTTGATTTGATGTGGAATTACCCCTTAGTCTTCGCCTCGTGGTTTCTTCTCCTTTAGTGAATAGCAAGTAGTTACTCCTGACAATTGTCTTCATTGTGGACATTGTTTTGTTTTAAATTTATTATAAGCAGTTTACCATTAATTATTTTTTGTAAAAATACCACGATATAACAAGATTTAAAATCGGAGAGGAAGAGGGGGGGGGTTTCTCCTTAAGAAAATGTTCAAATTAATAACAACAATGTTGTTCACTCAATTATACTTCAGGCATATACATATATATATATATATATATATATATATATATATATATATATATATATTTGTGTGTGTGTGTGTGTGTGTGTGTGTGTGTGTGTGTGTGTGTGTGTGTGTGTGTGTGTGTGTGTGTGTGTGTGTGTGTGTGTGTGTGTGTGTGAGTATATATATGAAGACCACACGGGAAAAAACGGCAGTCACATTTTTTAATTTCCTAAGTTATTGCCCCTGTCCTATATATAGTCATATATAGTATGTGCTAAACTACCTTTCAAGTGAATAAAACGATAATATCCTTAGGAAAAATAGAGAAGAAAAAACCCTGTACAATGGAAAATGAGGCAAAGTCTATTGTTTACAATGAAAATAAAAGCAAAGTCACTTATGTCATGTGATTTTAGCGTCACGTGATTCCAGATTTCAATGGAAGGCAACGCTGATGAAAACATCATTAAGGATGGCGGATTGTCGTGAACGCGTTGAACTTACGAATAGACCGAAGAAAAGACAAATAGTTGGAAGATTAAAAGAAAAACTAAAGAAACAAAAACTGTCAAATCACACAACAGGACCAGACTGCAAATGTACAAGATTTAAGTGATTTGAAATTGTAACAGAAGATAATAGGGCACGTTTATTGGCTAAGTTTAATGCAATGTCCACCAAAGATTTGCAAGATTCTTTTCTGGCTGGGCTTATAACAGTGTGTGATGTCACAAGAAGAAGACCATGGCAAGAAGACCAGATAAAATTAAATAATAACAGCTATAAATACAAGGTTTTTGTAAATGATGAAGAACAATTTGCACAAGTGTGCTTCAATTAGGTACGTGAGTAAAAAATTTCAAATTGTTTGAATACTATAATATTATATATCATTAGAAAGAGGATTATTACAGTATTTTAAAGGTGAAAAAATTATCAAAATTGAACAATTGGTTCAAAAGTTATGACGGTTTAAGTAGCGATTTTTTCTATATATGGATTTGTTGAAGAAACTGTGGTCAAAATAATGTTTTTCTTCACTTAAATTGTCATAACTTTGCCAATTCTTATCGAAATACAAATGTCTTGGTGTCAAAAGATAGGTGTAAGAGTGGGTTACAACTTTATGTTAAACTCTAGCCACCGGGTGTATCGGATGGACAGAGGGGGCACCAAACCACCACCTCGCCCGTATAAAACTGGACACTTTTTTCAGAAATTTTTTTTTTTTTAAATACATAAGCAATATAAATACATAAAAAAGTTATTTTAAATTTATAGTAAACCACCAAAATATACGAGAGGTGAATGTTAGCAATAGAGGTGGGTGTGGTGGCGATTGGTGTATCACACCCAATGATAAAAAACTACTTTTTTTTTTTTTTTTTTTTTTTTAATTTCATTTTGCCGTATAATACTATTTACAATGAAAAAAATCGTTTACATATATAATAAATGGCCGGAGCAAGAAGAAGACATACTGTCTTATCACCGAGCCCCGTTAACATTGAAGCCGTCAGTTAATATTACAATTTAAAAACTTTAAACATAAAAGTAATATATATATATATATATATATATATATATATATATATATATATATATATATATATATATTTCTACAAAGATATATAAATAAATAAGTTATGACTTTTTCACAAAAAAAAAAAAAAAAAAAAGTAGATGAAAACCTATTCAGTTTATATATTTTTTTTATTATTTTATAATCAAATTTTAAAATAAATATTTTAGATCGAAATTTTTTCCTAATAAGAAACGTTTACATACTATTTTGAATTGTTCAAAAGATATGTTTTGAAGAATGTTATTTTTATTAATGTTTTGAAAAAATTCATTCCATAGAAATGCTCCACGATATTGAATTTGGAATGAACTGAGTTTGAAATAGAATCTTGGAACTACAAAATTATCATTTGAAAAATTTGTGGGGTACTTATGAGAAATTTTAGTAAAGTAAGAGTGAAATATATTAGGCGACAAACCATGTTTAGATTTAAACATGAACAGCATTACTTGATATATGTTAAGTTTATAAACATTGAGTGCATTAAGTTCCATTAAGAAAGGCTCTCCATGAGCAGTTCTCTTAACGCCAAAAATAATTTTGCATGCAATTTTTTGTTTACTATAAATTTTTTTAAGCTTTCCATAGTTGCTACTTCCCCATGCAATATTGCAATATGATAGATAACTATGGATAAATGAAAAATATATAATTTTTAAAGACTTGATATTAAGAAATGGTTTAACTCTATATAGAACAGAAATATTTTTGGAAATTTTATTTTCAATAGATTTAATATGAGATTTCCATGATATATTTTCATCATTTCATTGGGTAATTTTAGAGGGAGGTGATCACTCTTACTAGGTTTATGAAACAACAAAAATTTAGTTTTCAGTACATTTAATGAAAGTTTATTACAAATAATCCAATCATTAACTTTTATTAGTTCTTCATTAAATATTTTAAAAAGATCTTTTACATTTTTATTTGAGTAAAAAAGATTAGAGTCGTCAGCAAACAAAATAAGATTTAAAGTCTTTGAAGCTAAATATAAATCGTTAATGTACAACAAGAATAATAGTGGTCCTAGGATGGATCCCTGGGGAACACCACAAGTTATAACTTTAGTTATAACTTGTGGTGTTCCCCAGGGTAGGTTATTGTTTAATACTCCATAGAGTTCTAGTTTTTCTATAAGTATGTCATGGTCAACTGTGTCAAATGCTTTTGACAGATCAATAAAAACTCCTAGTGTATAACAATCATTATTGAACCCATCGGATATATAATTTATTAAATCGATTACTGCATGATCCGTTGAATGTTTTTTTTTGAATCCAAATTGTTTATTATACAGTATTTTGTTTTTGGTTAAATATTTATTAAGCCTATCATACATAATACGTTCTAACAATTTTGAAAAGCATGGTAAGACAGAAATAGGTCTATAATTTGACATAATTGTGTTATCGCCAGTTTTAAAAATAGGTGATATTTTAGCAATTTTTAATTTCTCCGGTACAATACCGGATTGTATTGAAAGGTTAAAAATATGAAACAAAGATGGTTCTATGATATCGAAGATTGCTTTAACTACGTTCACGCTAATTTGATCAATGCCAGCGGATTTATTATTTTTCAGACTATTGTACGCATTACGCACCTCAGTTATATTTAAACTAACTTCTTTCATAGATATATTGGTTAGTTTTATATAGGATTTAAAATTTGTGGTGTTTTTTGGGATTTTACTTGCTAAATTTGGGCCAACTTCAAGGAAATAGTCGTTGAGCTTTTCAACGATGGTTTCTTTATTACTGATCATTTCCCCATCAATTATGAGTTTTTGTGGCAAATTATTGTTAGAACATCTTTTTTTACCAATTATCTGGTTAATCACATTCCAAGTTTTTTGAGTGTTTCCTTGTGTTTTTTTTAGCATCTTAGCATAATAAATTCTTTTAGAGTGTTTCTTTGTTTTTTCAAATAAACTTTTATAATTTTTGTAATTTATTTCATTTGTGAATGATTTATGTTTTAGATATTTTTCATAAAGTTTTTGTTTTCTCTTAGATGATTTAAGTAAACCTTTGGTCATCCAAGGGCTTAAAAGTGATTTTGAATTTAAAACTATTTTTTTAGTGGAAATGCCAAATCGTAATATTTACAAAACTGCGCCAAAAAAAGATCATACGCCTTATTTGCCTCTTGTGATTGTAATATAAGGTCCCAATCAATTTTTTCTGATAAGAAATTTCGAAAGTGCAACAGGGAGTTTTCATTGATCTGTCGCATTTGGATTGTAGATTTTAAAGCAGAATGATTATCAGTTATATTATTTGTAATTAAGAATATTGGGAAATGATCTGTTATGTCAGTTTTGATTATACCAGATTCTAGGAGGCAATTATGAATATTATTAGTAAATATATTATCAAGTAATGTTGATGAAGTGTTAGTTATTCTGGTTGATTTGCTTATTGTTGGAATTATATCATGTTGAATTAAGGTATTTAAAAAGTATTGAACATTTACATTTGAAGAATGATTTAACAAGTTTATATTGTAGTCACCAGTTAAGTAAACGTGTTTCTTTGTTATGTTGGTGTTGCTTAAAAAATTTTTTAAATAAGATTTAAATATTTTAAAATTCCCACCTGGCTTTCTATAAATAGAATTAATGATAATATTTTTGGTTGCTTTATTTGTTATTTCGATGCACAACGACTCACAATCTGTATCATTAACATTGACGTCATTACGCAATATAAAGTTAATAGATTTGTGAATAAAGATACTTACACCGCCACCAACGTGGGTTTTACGAGGTTGGTGAATTGATACGTAGTTATTTAATTCATAATTGCAATTTTTTTCATTGCTTTTTAACCACGTTTCCGTGAGACTAATTATTTTAAAATCGTGGTTTAGATCATGCAATAATAGTTTTAGATTATCAAAGTTTTTATTAATACTTCGAATGTTTAGATTTAAAATTGAAAAATTATTTATTTTTTTTCTAAAAAATTGAGTAGATTCACGGACTGAATAGTATTCACTTACAATGTTTTTTTCATTGAAATAGTCATCAAAGCTGCTATTTTCCTTATTAAAATTAAATAAAAAGTTGTCATCCATTTTGAAAAGAAAAAATAATAAAATAATTTCGTAATCACGAAAATAAGATATTAAAAAATTAAAATACTAGGATATTAAATTATTACTTTTCCTTGAAGCCCAATCGCGTATGATCAGCTTATCATACGAGATGGTTGCAAACTTTCCTGCCGCTCGTTCGATTTTCATCTGTTCCCGTAGATTCTTCCTAATTTGCACTGTCTCAGCGCAAAAATCTTCATTGATATAGATATTTTTACCTTTAAGATTAGTGGTCTTTTTAAGAATATCGATTTTATCCTTAAAGTCCAGAAGTTTTATTATTATTGTTCTTGGTTTAACTGAGTTTTTTTGGCCAGTTCTGTGTGCCCTTTCTATTTTAATGCCTTTTAGACCTAAATAATTTTCAAAAATTTTATTTACCTTCATTTCGCTGTCTTCCCAGCTTTCCCCATCGTTTTCTTTAACTCCGTCAATTCTCAGATTGTTCCGCCGTGATCGATCTTCCATTTCTCTTAGTTTACCTCTAATTTTAATAAATGCTGATTCGTTACTTTGAATTGCGCTTGTTGTTATACACTTCTCTTGTGAATTAACGACAGACCTAATTTTTTCATCTATTAAGTGTTCGTGAAAATTTAGACTCACTTTAATATCTTCAACCTCTTTTTTTATTGTTTTGATCTGTTTACAATTTTCTTTAATATTTGATTCAACATTATCTAATCGCTCGTATAATATTTTTGTGCTACTACTTATAATGTTTAACACATTCTTTTCTTGTTGTTTTATCATGCTTTCAGTTTCTTTTTTAAACTCCTTAAACATTTTTTTCATCATTTTCTCTATTTGATCGATTGTAACTGCCATAATAAATATATCGAGTATATATATATAATAATAAAATAATAATATTATATATTTTATAATAAAATAATATCTAATACGAAATAACTTTTTGGCTTTATAAAAACGTCTTGCTTGCTCAATGTTCAATGTGCGGTGTTTTATAATTGAATACAAAGTTTATTATTGATAATTGACATTTAACTTGGTAATCATTTGCATATATGTTATTATTTTATGCCTATTACACAGGGACTAAAAAGTTTCAGTATGTGTTTTTTTCCGACTTGATTTTATAAATATTTATATCTTTACTATAATGAGTAAAATTAGTACACAATATAAAATTATGTTATACAATCTTACGTATAAAAGTGGTGTTTCTATTACAAAGGGGCGTATGCCCACCACCTGCCTACCTCCCCCCCCCCCAAACCTCTCCACCCAACCTAAAAAAAATAAATATTTTTTTCAAAATTTGAACAATAAATTTAAAAGATAAATTAAAAAATTGGAAATAAATTAAAAAATAAATTCATACCAGACAACCACCAAATATGGGAGGTTAATGTAAAACTCACGGTAGATATGTTGATGATGTTTTAGTACTATAATATCAAAAAATGTTTCAATTCTTGAAATATCTGATTGAATATTTAAAGTACAACAACAAAGAAGTAAAAAACATATTTCACTAGATTAAAAGATACATTAGTGGTGCATCCATGGTCATAAGAGAGTGGAGTTTAAAAGAGGGCGTATCCAAATATGTCATAAGAAAGAAGCATTCTAATGCCCTTTCCACTTCTTACCAAAAATTATTATTTAATTGGATATATATTACAAAAAAAATTATACAACTACTAATGTGGGGCTATAAGTCAATTGGCTGTAAAAAACATGTCATCTTTCTAACCAAGTATAGCAAAAACCTATAATAAAGTCTTTCATGTGATTATTACATTAACAGAAGTAAGGACCATACAGTATAGTTAACGAGCTAGCCATTTTGTTTGGTTAACAAACAAATTTTCTGTTTCAAAATAAAAAATAAATAGAATATTAAAAAATAATAATAATAATATAAAACTATTTTAAAGAAAATACAATATATTTTTTCTTGGCTTTTAGTGAATGATTAAAATAATTAATTCCAAAAATGAAACTGTTTTAACCATTTTTAACGATAGACACCACGTGAAGGTAAGCCAGAGCCGTCTATCAAAAAATTTAACAAGTCACAACACTTGCTGTATTATTTAGGCAAGTCACAACACTTGCTATGTAACTAACTAGGCAAGTCACAACACTTGCTATATTATTTAGGCAAGTCACAACACTTGCTATATAATTTGTGCAAGTACAACACTTGCTGTATTATTTAGGCAAGTCACAACACTTGCTGTATTATTTAGGCAAGTCACAACACTTGCTATATAATTTATACAAGTCACAACACTTGCTGTATTATTTATGCAAGTCACAACATTTGCAATACATTTTTGGCAAGTCACAACACTTGCAGTGTTATTAAATTAATTAAATTGCAACTCACCGGAAACAACATCAGCAGCAAGCTGGATCTTTTTCATGCAATAGTCAACAGCTTCATTATCAGTTTCATCATCTTTCCAGTAAGAAATGGTGTAAATGAAGTCATTTTTTCTTTTATTAACTTTTTTTACTCTGCCGCGATATAAAACACTTTTGCATGTCTTTGGATCGTACCATTCATGTTCTAGTTTCTTCCCAACAATTCTATCTGACATGACATCTTCTAAATCAAATAGTTGGTCATTGGATAAGTGCTTATATGAATTAATAATCTCTTCAAAATTTAATTTAGATAGGTCACGCTCTAACTTTCTTTTTTCTTTTTCATCCATTTTTTAGCGCTTGATTTTTTGTCTTTTGCAAATCTCATCTCCTACTTTGCATCGATAGAGTCGATTTGTAAATCTGTTTTTACGTGCTACATTAATTGACCATTTAACAATCTTTTCTCTTAAACTTAAATCTAGAGTGTCTAGATAGTCGACAGTCCTATTCTTTTTTGATCTAAGTTTGCAAGAGATATAGCAAGTTGTTGCATTAGTAGCCCGTACTTTTGCATCACTAAACATACCCATTAACTCTTCACTATCTATATTGTGAAGCCTTGCGCTAGCTGTTTCCTCTTTAAATGTCTCTGTCACAGTTAGTGAAAAATATCTACTATATTGTCTATTTAAAACATCTTCCACTGCAATAAGACAGGCCGAAGTCATTTTAAGAAGCTCTTCATCAACAGAGCATAAATTTGTTACTGATTCTAAAATATTTGGCTCTAGCGGTTGTTCAAAAAAATCTGTCTTTCTGCAAAACAAACCAGCTGGATTGGATTTGCATGTTTGAATTGTTTGTATAACATTTTTCACAACCTGGATACCATCAACATGATCAAAAGTTGCTTGCTCTGATGTAACATAAAACTTTTTCATCCAGGGTCCAGTAAGAAGTTTTCCAAATACTGCAAGTACACACATTTGTTTGATTGCGGTTGCACTACAAAATACTGTTCGAAGAGTTTCTTGTAAACTTTTACACTTTACTGTTCCAAATGTAAGATATTGTTTAAATTTACTGTGATGCTTCATTAAAATAAAGCAAGTATGGAAAAGAATGTGAAGTCTGTTTCCACGATACCTAGGAATGATACCTCGTGGTAAATCATTATTATCTAAAAAATTTACAAAGCCTTGTGGATCGCCATTAACATCTTTAAATCTCATTTTGTTTATAGCTAAAATAATCAAGGTTGCCATGCAGTCATTTCCAAACAATTTGCATTTCTCATTCTCTAGAGACTTCAATGCTGTACGGCATGATATGGTAATTGTATCAAGAGGGTGCAAATGGCAGTTCAGCTCATTTAGAGTTTTCCCCCAGGTTGCACATACTTTGCTTATGGTAAGATGATTAACAGTAACTCGGTCAGACATTGTGTTAGAAATATTATTAATAATTGAATTACGAGATTCGTTATAGCTGCACAAGTAAAAATGAGAATAAATAAAAGCCATATGATCGATGGCATTACATATATGGTTTTCATAATCATCAGCTGTCCCACCGGGTAGTTGGTCCAGAGCAACAACTAGGCATTGATCTTTTGACGTCAAATAAATACTGTTAATATGAACACCTTCTTGTGTTGTAGCATCAAACCCAAGAGTAAGTTGACTATTGTTGATTGCCCATTCAGCTGCCTGCAAGCTTGAAATACTGCCAAGCTCCCGAGCCATTTGTTCAACGCTATTGCGGTGTGGAATATCAGAGAAAGCAAAACCCATACATTGTCCAATTTTTTGAATGAGAACAGGAATGTGACCTGTTGAGACATTACATATTAACAAGTTATAAATAACCATTCTCATCTGTAACGAATATGTCTTTCCATCTTCATTTAAGTTCAAAAGTGTGGTTGTGTTCTCCTCTTTTTGAAGCAAATCGTTTCCAAACTAGCAATTACTTTTTCCTTTGCCCTATTATCTGTGTTATGCCTGACCTTTATTTGATGCAACTTTTTTTTTGCATTAAATTTTAATTTTTTTATTGTAGCTGTATGATTGCGAATTTGTCGAGTATAATAATATGTTTGCATTTTTTTCTTTAGTTCTTTTAATTCCGTTCTTAAACCTCTTATAATATCTTCTTTTCTTTTAACACTTTGTCTTAAAACTTTTAGTTTATATGGCATAATATTTAAATTAGATTTAACTATAGCTATATTTTTTTTGTATTTCTTGGAAGAGGTAGCTAATTGATTAGCCAAATTGCATAACCGACTCTTCAATAGATTTTCTCTAGTTGTCATTTCTTGTCCACAAGTGTCACTATTTTGAACATGATTACTACAATTGGCTGTCGGTAAAAGCTCAGAGTATTTCTCTGATAAAGACTTTTGTGTTCAACTGAAGGTAAATTACTTGGACTAGACAGGGATCCTTGTGTCATTGTTGAGATTGATGTATAGCCTGTAAACAGTTTATTGCAAAAATCAACAAAACATTTATAGTCCCTTTTAAAATTATGTCTCCATTGTTTTGCTACATTCACTACATTTATGATATGATTTGGGCAAGTGTTGAAGTTAAAAAACTTATTGAGTTCTTCTAAAGTTTTCTTATGTAACTCACCGCTGTTAATGAAAACAAAAAGTACATGCCCGTTTCTACACTTAACGTTTGTATCTTTAGACAATTTATTGTATAAAATACACTTGTTTCGAGTTATAATATCTATATAATGATGTATTAACAAAGTATACACTTTAAAATATGGAAACGTACAAAACCTACATATTTGTTTGCCATATTCACCTAAATACCAATTTTAAATTAAAACATTTACTTGAAGTTTATATTTGTAATGATGTATCAATTAGTTATATGTTGAAAAATATAGAAATCTATGAAACTTACATATCTGCTGGCCGTACTCACCTAAATACCAATTTTAAATCAAAACGTTTATTCAAAGCTAACAAGGAATACTAACACAGCATACAAATGCTTTTAAATGATATAGTAACTAAAACAATTTAAACTAAACTTACTGGTTGTTTGTTCTAATTTGTCTACAGAAAAAAAAAGTGACTTAATAAAATGTAAGAATTAGGTATACAAAAATACAACTAACAACAATCTACAAAGGCATAATAAAGAACTGTATTTGAAAACTAATTGTAAATGACTAAATACTAAATTAATTCGTATAATAGGGATATAACTAACTGATCCTCTTTAAAGCAAGTTCATCTTAACAAATAATAAATTAACTTTATTTTTACAAAGTAATATAAAAATTTGCATATAGTAAGTCATTTGTATATATATATATATATATATATATATATATATATATATATATATATATATATATATATATATATATATATATATATATATATATATATATATAATAAAAATAACTACCGAGCTATTGAAAAAAGAAAGTAACTAACTCATGTTGTTGGCTGACGCCATTTCACAACTTAGAGCATCTAAAACAGCGAAAGAAATATTTAAGTTATACATAAAGGTTTAGATAGTGGCCAAATAATAATTTAAAATTAATTTAATAAATTTATATAAAAATAACTTATTTATTAGTTATAAATTATAATCTAAAGGCTTTCCTTGTTAAATAAAGACAACGTTCAAACTTCAAATTATATATGATTCATAACTAATTTGATTCATATATAAACTATATAATGAATATGATACAAAATACAATGTGAAAACTTTATTTTCTTTCTCCATTTTGTTTCTAAATGAAATATAAAATTTAAGTCTTATTTTATTATTTACTAAAAATCCTTTTAATAAAACAATTTTGTTTAAATTTACATATTTTTAAATCATATTTTCACTATAAAGTATCTAGGTTTATAATATCAATTTATGAAATAAGTTAAATATTGCTAATAATATTATTAATATGAATGTTATATATAAAAAAAATATATATATACAAATAATCAATGGACCCCTCTGTCTCCCGCGCCAACAACAGGGAAAATGTAAATTAGGTAACAAAAGTGCAGCAAGAAATAGGGTGACTGCTACATAATATTTTTCAACGAAATTTGGCAGGTGCAAAGATAAATGAATAACTTAAAAATAAAAATTGAATAGATAAAATATAGACTATATCCTGGACATTAATTTCACCACAGAAGTACAACTAAAACTTTGACATCAATAAACTCGGTAATATATCAATTGATTATAATTAAAACCAAATTAATAATAAGCTTCAACTATTCTTCTTTCTAAAAATACTCTATGTTGATAACGAATACTAAAAAGTTATTTCAGAAAGCCTTCCTCAAGCACGCTAACTTTGAAGAGACTGCGAAAATCGTGGCACAAAATTTTAGCACAAAATTCGGTTCCGTAAAACGCAATTGTCACGTACCTACTTCAATGCTTTCCATTCGATATTTGGTATCAAGAAAGGCAGAGTGGAGACAATAAAATGGAGCTTGTCAACTACAGGTAGGCCTACTACTTACTACTAGTCACTAGTGTACTTTCTACATTTTAAATATAAATATAATTTCTAAACAAATAGGACCCAGTCTTAACATATTTTATTAAACTATTTGAAGTTTCAATATTGCGTCAATACAATATTTAGGATTATACTTTTTATAGAGATAGGTCATTCATAGGAGTAGGAGTCATAGGCTAGGCCATGGTCATACCCGGCCATAGGTAAAAAATCTTTTTATTAATTTCAACATTAATAAAACAAGTAGGCTTTAGTCTAAGGCTTAGGCCTATACTTTTGGCCTGTAACATAAAACTTAAGCATGTTTATTTTTTTAATTTAATTTTTAAATATTTATAAGTTATAAATATAAGGAAATAAAAATTTAAAAATATATTTTCTCTGCACAAGGGAACCACCAAAGGATCAAAGAGGACAGCACAGTAACAGACCTCAAGACAATCTCACTACTCTTTGGGGAAAAGTCGCCGCATCTATTTGCCCGAGGAGTTGAATATAAACAAAATATATTCAATGTTTAATGACATTTATCCTGATCTGCAGGTTTCTTATGAAACATACAGAAAAATATTTAACAGTGATTTCAATATTTCTTTTGGATACCCAAGAACAGATACCTGTTTGAAATGTGATGAAATAAAGATTAGTATTGAAAAAGCTTCAAAAGATCTTTCCAACAATCCTGACAGTGAACAGCTTAAGCAGGCTCTTCAAAAACTCCAATTAGAAAGGGACGTTCATCAAAGAAAGGCGGACACCTTTTATAGAAGAAAACGAGAAGCTCGGCTCAAGGCAAGTAAAGATCCAAACTTTGAAGCCATTACCATAGATTTTAATAAAAACTTGAGCCTGCCAAACATAACAACAAATGACTTCTATTACAGAAGGAAATTAACTTTTTTATCATTCAATATTCACTTGCTCACAAGTAATGAAGTTTTTATCTATTCATATGATGAAACTATTGCCAAGAATGGTGCAGATGAAGTCACCTCTATTCTTTTCCATTTTTTTATGAATCATTTGAGTGGAGAAATCAAACATTTGGAATTATTTTGTGACTCGTGTGCGGGTCAGAATAAAAACTATACAATGATTCGTTTTCTGGATTTCCTAGTTAATCAGAGGGAAAGGTTTGATTCTATAAAGATATCATTTCCAGAAAGAGGCCATTCTTATCTTGAGTGTGATAAAGACATGGGTCTTATTAATTGTAAAGCACATGCAAGCACACCTTCAGACTGGCATGAAATATTTAGGGCTGCTAGAAAAAATCCAAGTCCCTACAACGTCATTGAGCTAAACCAGGATATGGTAAAAAATATGACTTAGTTTTTAAAACCTGTGTATAAAGCTGGATGTCCTGTACCTATGAGCCCTTTAAAAGAAGTCATGTTCTCAAAAAAATCACTTGGAGAAATTAGTCATAGAGACTCATGGAATGGACCTATCCTCAATACCACTATTTTGTCCAACGCTAGGCGTTCAAATAAAGCTGTCAATATTGGTGAGCCTGTAAGACTATACATGAAAAAAATTATTATTTCTTTGGCCAAATACAAAGATCTACAGGTCCTCAAGAAATTCACTTCAGCCCCTGAATTTTATGACAGTTTGGAACATGATGAAACTAATGATGATCCACTAGATGACCTTTCAGATGATTAAATTTAACTGAAATATAAGAATTGGTTCTTTACTTACCAGTATTAAAACAAAATTAGTTCTTCATTTTATATAAAGAAAAATATTTGTTCTTGTTGTTGTTGTTTTTTATTTTGTTTGTGTATTTTTGTTGTTTTGTTTGTGTATTTTTCGTTGATTAGTCTGTATTTGTAAGGTGTCTGTTTTCTAACTATAGGCCTAACTATGAAACTATTACCTCAGACATAGTGAACTTATTAAAAAACTAAAAAGAAAGGTTAAAATAATTTCCAAACATTAAAAATATTACATGTATTAATAATAATAATGTAAAACTATCATAAAAAGAAAAATTAATTTAAAGCTCTCTACTTATTAAATTATACCTGGGTCATGGGTTTGAACCCTGGTTAAGACTAGGATTTGTTTCTGTGACGTGAGGGTGTCCCCGAGTCTACCAACTCTGATGGGTATCTGACATAGTTGGGGTAAAGTAAACTTTACAGCATTTACAGTAAAGATGGATGGGCATTCTTCTGGCCACACAATCCTCTAGTAAGCAGTGGCCACTCAATCTGCCCTGTGTTCAATTTGTTCCAACAGGTAGTTTACTATTTTATTTATAAAATTAGTCTAATAACTCTTTAGTTGAGTTTAAGAATAAAAACAAGGGAAAACATGGCATAGTCCAAAACAATGGAAAAAAAGGCAGAGTCTATTTTAACCCTCTTTACAAAATTGTCCTAAATCTTTCTAAATATACAAGGTCTAAGCAATATTTCTGCATAATTAGATTATGAAATGGGCACTCTTTAAAAAAAAATAATGAAAGTGACACTTTATTTCATAATTACTATTGCATATGGTTTCAAACTGTAAAATGCGAATAACTCTAAACTACAAAAGTGTGACTGCCGTTTTTTCCCGTGTGGTCTCCATACATTTATTTATATATATGTGTGTGTGTGTGTGTGTGTGTGTGTGTGTGTGTGTGTGTGTGTGTGTGTGTGTGTGTGTGTGTGTGTGTGTGTGTGTGTATTTATATTTATATATATATATATATATATATATATATATATATATATATATATATATATATATATATATATATATATATATATATATATATATATATATATATATACATATATATATATGTATATATATATATATAAATTATGTTAGTGTATTTTACAAATAGAGTGCTTAATGTTCTTAAAGAACAGAGCAATAATAAATTAGTAAAAGACACTTATCTAACTTTTTTCTTCAACTTTAATTATCACCATTGCTGGATCATCAGGAAGAGTCGTCTGAAAGAACTCTAATTCGGCTTACAATTAAAATCTTCTTAGTCCGATTTTTTCATTTTTGAGGTTTGAGTTAAATTAGTTAGTTTTCTTAATTCGCAGCTCTGTGCAAAACCAGGTAAATCTAACTGCCATAAAATATATTAAACTGCCATCTGATAGCAGTTTAATATATTTTATGGCATTAAGAAAACTATCCAATTTAAGTCAAAACCTCAAAATTGAAAAAATCGGGCTTAGGAGGTTTTGATAGTAAGCCGACGATATATACTTACCTAAGTACGTATTAACGTTCGTATCTGCGATTTACGGCACCGATTTTAATATATATAATTATATATAATTATATATTTTCGTCGTTAATAGTATGTACAA
This sequence comes from Hydra vulgaris, assembly GCF_038396675.1. Lineage (NCBI taxonomy): Eukaryota > Metazoa > Cnidaria > Hydrozoa > Anthoathecata > Hydridae > Hydra > Hydra vulgaris. The sequence goes on along the minus strand of NC_088932.1, from coordinate 38,638,523 downwards.
TAACAATGTTCATGAATAAAAAACAATATATGACAGGGGCAAAAAGAAGACTATAATTGCCTTATCAATAAGCCCCGTAATAAATATACCGTAAATTACAATGCTAATAAAAACCATAAAAGTTACTTATGCTATAAATTATTTTTTTTTATTAACGCTTAAGTTTACTTTACTTACTAAAAAGACCAACAATAAAGAAGAAAAAACAAACAAACAAACAAAAAAACAAAAAAAAATAAACAGAAACAAGACTAGAGACAAGATTATTTATCATATTTATGTATTAGAATAGACAATCTTAGTAATAAACAATTATTAATACTAAATCATTAATAATAGTACTCTCATTTTAAACGCTTCAGAAGAAATTTAGTTCATTGTCGTTTAGTAAAAGATTTTGCTTAAGTTTAGTTTTAAATTGATTAAGCGAAGAAAGTGGTTTAAGATCATTATTTAAAAGTGTATTCCAGAGTTTAGGTCCTCGGTTTGTGATTGAGTATTTAGTGGCAGAATAGTAGGTTTTGGATTGAGTATAGTTATTATTTGAAAATCTTGTGCTGTATATGTGATTTATTTTTTTAAATAAAGAGTTGAATAAATATGGTGCCATTTTTTTATCAAGTTTAAACATAAATATAAGAACATGATAGAGATTTAAATTATAAACATTCAGAATATTAAGTTTACTAAAACGTATTTTTGAATGAGAGAAGCGATTTTCATTTGTAAAAATCCTAATGGCGTGTTTTTGTTTACATAGAAGTTTACTTAGCTTTGTAACATTGGTGCTGCACCAAGAAAATTTAGCATAGTTTAGGCAACAGTGTATAAATGAAAAGTATATGTATTTAAGACAAGATTGGTTTAAGACCTGTTTAGCTTTATACAGTATACCAATATTTTTAGAAACCTTATTCTCAACAACACTTATATGTTCTCTCCATGTAACATTTTCATCGAGTATTACGCCCAAAAACTTTGACGATATTTCCCTTTTTATTATATTTTTATCAATAAAAAGATTTGGAAGTTTAAGTGGAATATTTTCTTTTTTATGAACACGATGGAACAATGTGTATTTAGTTTTAGTAATGTTTAAAGATAATTTATTGGCTTTAAACCATTGGGTTAGGTTATCAAGTTCTTTGTTAACTGTTAAAAATAAAATATTAATGTCTTCATGAGAATAAAACTAATTCGTATCATCGGCGAATAAAGTTGTGTTTAAAATATTAGAAAATTTATATAAGTCATTGACATAAATTAGAAACAAAAGGGGCCCTAGAACTGATCCCTGGGGAACACCGCATGTAATAATCATATTATCCGTTTTACCACCATCGTAAGAAATATATTGCTTCCTATTAGACAAGTAACTTTTAAACCAAGCCAAGTTAGAATTTTTGATGCCATAGAACTCGAGTTTGGACAAAAGAATTAAATGATCGACAGTATCAAAGGCTTTACTTAGATCTATGAAAACACCTAAAGTATATTTTTTTTCATTGAAACCTTTAAATATATCGTGGACAAGATGTAAGATTGCGTGATCAGTAGAATGACCAGATTTAAAACCAAATTGTTTATTGTACAAAATATTATTTTGGATTAAGAAAGAATAGAGTCTATTATATATAATTCGTTCAAGAACTTTTGAAATACATGTAAGAACAGAGATCGGCCTATAATTAGTAACGTCACTAGGATCGCTTGATTTGAAAATAGGGACCACCCTAGCAATTTTTATTTTTTCTGGAAAAACTCCCTCTTTTAAAGATAAGTTGAAGATACACAAAAGCGGGATTGTAATCAGTTTTATTGAATTTATAATGATGTTACCACTTATATTGTCGACGCCTATACTTTTTTTGGGCTTAATCGAAGAGACTGCGCATAGTAATTCTTCTTCAGTTAGATTATCATTAGGCATAATATTAGTTTTATTAGAGACTAAGTATGCATCAAAGTTGATCTTTGAGGATTCAATTTTTGATGCTAAAGACGGACCAATATTAATAAAAAATTTATTAAGTGCTTCGGCCACTAGTTCTTTTTCTATAACATAGTTGTCTTTGAATTTAAGAATTTTCGGAAAATTATTTCTCTCTGGATTATTTTTACCAATAACTTCGTTAATTATGCGCCAAGTACCTTGAGGATCATTTGAATGCTTTTTTAGTTGATCTGAATTGTAGTTTTTTTTTGATCTTTTTATAATTGACTCAAAGAGTCGTTTGTAGTTTTTATAATTGCTTTCATTACGTAGGGTTTTTTTTTTTAAGAAATTTATTGTATAATCTTTGTTTTATTTTAGAAGATTTAAGGATACCCTTAGTTATCCAAGGATTTGATAACGTTTTTGATTTAACTAATTTTGTAATTTCAGGAAATGCTTTGTTATAATATTTATAATATTCTGATATAAATATATCGTAGGCTTTATCAGCGTTTAGATTCATTAACAAGTCATCCCATTTAACACTTGATAAAAGGTCATGAAAATGGTTAACTGAAGAGTCGTTTATTATTCTTGTTTTTATTTTTTTATTTTTTTGGCAGTCACTTTTATTATATTTTTGAACAACGATGAATATGGGAAAATGATCAGAAATATCTGTTTTAAATATTCCTGTTTTTATCTTTATATTTATGAAGTCATTGGTGATAATTTGATCTATCGAAGTTTCACTTTTGTTGGTTATGCGAGTAGGTTTGTTGATGACAGGAATGTAGCTATTTTCAAAAATGACGTTAAAAAATTGTTTAATGTTTTTATTTGAGTCATAATCCAAAATATTGAGGTTCAGGTCACTAACCATGTAAACAGTTTTTTTTTAAATATAATTATTTTTAATGACGTTTCTAATGTGGTCTTCAAACACTTTAATAGAACCTGAAGGTGGTCTGTATAAAGCATAGATTATTATATTTTTGGAGGTTTTATTAACGAGTTCAATGCACAATGACTCATAATCATTAGTGGTTGAACTTAAATCTGACTTAACTTTGTTATTATAAATTATAAATTAATATTATTTTTTTTAGGTTTCGCAAGAAGTCCTTACGGTCTTATCGCAGAGCACCACGGAAGAACATTTAATAGGAAGTTCACGCCTCCTTCCCAACCGCTGTTCTCATTTAAAATAAAATATCGAATGCTAGTTATTCTTTTTATAATTTTAGTTTTACAAAATAAATTTACAATATACCTCATTGTGAATGAAAAAGATTGCGAGTCATTGCGCATTGAAATAATTAACCAAAATTCTAAAAACATAATTGATAATGTTATTTATAGAGAACCAGCTGGTAATTTAAAAAATTTTAAAGCTTATTTACGTACTTTTTTAACAAAAGTCAATAAAAAACAAAAGTATTTTTACTTAGTCGGTGACCAGAATATTAATCTTTTGAATCATGCGTCAAATAACAGTGTTAAATATTTTGTAAATACTCTTTTACAAAATAGCCTCATTCCAACAATAACTTAGCCAACAAGAATCACAAAAAGTTCCTCTACCCTACTAGATAACATAATTACTAATAATTTTTCTAATAGCTGCTTTAGTACAGGTATAATAACATTTTTACAAGCGGCAGATCAATGAAAACTCCATACAACAATTTCGCAACCTTCTGATTAACTTCGTTAATTGGGAGCTTGTTCTCCAATCACGTGATGCTAACAATGCTTATGAACTTTTCCTAGCGCAATTTTGTAAACAATACAATAAAGCGTTTCCTATGAAAAAGTGTTACGTAAATTCAAAATCACTTCTATCGCCTTGGATAACAAAAGGCTTACTAAAATCATTAAGAAAAAAACAAAAACTTTCCATCAAGAAAAATTTCTTTAAAAAAAAGTATTCAAACGAAGCAAAATATAAAAACTATAAAAATATATTTGAAAAAATCAAAAAATACTCTAAAAAATTATATTATTCAAGATTTGCTAGAAAATGCAAATGAAAATACTCAACAAACTTGGAATGCTATTAAAGAAATAGTTGAACAAAACAAATATAAAAATAACGCTGTGCCAAAAAAACTTTTAATTGACGGCGAATCAATTTATGATAAAGCACTAACAGCTGAAGAATTTAACAGTTTCTTCATTAATGTTAGCTCTAATTTAGCACAAAGTATTCCTTTAACTTTTTCAACAACTTTGTTATACCAAAATCTTATTTTTAAAAAATTCTTATTCAATTCAGAATCGCGGACAACTTTTGTGGAAAAAATTCCCAAACATTGTTTCCGGAAAAAATATAGTCTCTACATCAGTTCAAAACTGATTCAAAACAGTTTTTATTAAACACAGATTTTGATTTATACTATTATAAGTCTTTCTTTTAAAAATAGATCAGATATATAATTTAAAAACCGAAAAACAAGAAAATTATTCCTCGTAATCATTAAAAATGTTAAAATTTTTTGACAATAACCATTATCAAAAATCGCATTTTCTCGCTTTTTATTTTGTGTGTATATATATATATATATATATATATATATATATATATATATATATATATATATATATATAAATATATATATATATATATATATATATATATATATATATATATATATATATATATATATATATATATATATATATATATATATAAAGTTATTGTATATTCACTCTTACTTTCACTCAATCTATTTATGATATTATGTATTAAACGATATCTTACGTTATTTTTTATATATTTTTTGTTTTTTATATATTTTTTGCTCTGGGCAATAACTTGATTGTAAATTTATGGAAACTGTTATATTTATTAAACGACAAAATACAAAATTAAAAAAAAAAAAAGTTAATTTAAAACATTAAACTGGCTTTTTAACATTTTTTTTTTTTTTTGCAATTTGTTTTTTCATTAAATGGCTTATTTGAAAAAATAGTTTTTTAATAAAAACAGGTATTATGGTGCATGGAGTGCATGGAGTAGTTGCTCTGAATCATGTCAGTCTAATCACATTAGGAGGTGGTTGCGCTGTTTCTCAAACTATGGCTTATAATAGTGGAGTACTTTGTCCAGGTAAGTTTTGTATTGCTTTGATTCTATATAAATTTTTGTTCATAGTTATTTTGTGCCAATACAGTAAAAGTTTAACTATTCCTGTAATTTAGGTACTAAATAAATAATAATATTATGGTATAATATGCATACATTTATGGATGATCCATAAGGAGGGGGGGGGTCAATTTTTCTCCGCCCCTCTTTTTTTTTTATGCATGTATATTTATATATATATATATATATAAATAATATATAAATAAATATGAATATATATATATATATATATGTATATATATATATAAATATATTTATATATATATATATATGTATATTTATATTTATGTATATGTATATATATATTTATATATATAAGTAGGCCCCTAAGCCCCTGAGAGGGAAGGGGGTTGTTTGGGGCAAACCTCCCCCCTCCTTCCCATCAATAAATGATTTTACCTTTTAGACGAGTCGGTTGGCAAATGAAGACCCTTTGATAGTCAGTCGGCAAATTTCAACTAGGCAGTCGGCAAGTTTTAAAAAACGAGGACCTTATTTCTTTTTTTAGTTGGCAAAATTTGTAATTGCACCCCCTTCCCCACACGTGCCACCTACTCACGCCGACCCTGTATTTATATATATAAAAATTAGTTGAAAATCACTTAGCGAATTTTTCACATTTTACACTGTGTTTCGTTAATAAAGACTTCAATTCATACCAAAAATTAAATTACAGGAAGTTGTAGTTTAATTTTTGGTATAAATTGAAGTTTTATTAATTTGATCATTCATTACTGATGAGTTTTTATTGATAAAGCACAGTGTAAAATGTGAAAAATTTTCGTTAAGTGATTTTCTACTAATTTATAATTGCTCTGTTCTTTTAAGAAGATTGAGCACTCTATTTTGTAGAATATATTTTAAAAATTGTTTAAATATATATATATATATATATATATATATATATATATATATATATATATATATATATATATATATATATACATATATGTATATATATATATATATATACATATATATATATATATATATATATACATATATATATATATATATATATATGTGTGTGTGTGTGTGTGTGTGTGTTTATGTGTAAATATATATATATATATATATATGTGTAAATATATATATATATATATATATATATATATATATATATATATATACAAAAAAACACACACAAATTGTTTATACTATGTTTCACAAAAACACTTCAAGGTTAGACATTTTTGTTGGTAGTGTATATGCTTTAATGTATTTATTTCCTTATTTATAGTGTACCACAAAGAGAACCTAAATCAGAATAAACGTAGCACGACTACAGGACCGGATGTAGATTTTCAATCAGAAATCTGAATATCTATTTGCATTCATTACTAATAACATTTAAAAAAACCATACTTATGTCACAACCTGTACATAAAATAATAATTCATGGTGCTTCTATTACTATGTATTTTTAGTATCCTCAAATAGGTTCTTCATAAATGTAGTGAATGTAGCAAAACAATGGAGACATAATTTTAAAAGGGACTATAAATGTTTTGTTGATTTTTGCAATAAACTGTTTACAGGCTATACATCAATCTCAACAATGACACAAGGATCCCTGTCTAGTCCAAGTAATTTACCTTCAGTTGAACACAAAAGTCTTTATCAGAGAAATACTCTGAGCTTTTACCGACAGCCAATTGTAGTAATCATGTTCAAAATAGTGACACTTGTGGACAAGAAATGACAACTAGAGAAAATCTATTGAAGAGTCGGTTATGCAATTTGGCTAATCAATTAGCTACCTCTTCCAAGAAATACAAAAAAAATATAGCTATAGTTAAATCTAATTTAAATATTATGCCATATAAACTAAAAGTTTTAAGACAAAGTGTTAAAAGAAAAGAAGATATTATAAGAGGTTTAAGAACGGAATTAAAAGAACTAAAGAAAAAAATGCAAACATATTATTATACTCGACAAATTCGCAATCATACAGCTACAATAAAAAAATTAAAATTTAATGCAAAAAAAAAGTTGCATCAAATAAAGGTCAGGCATAACACAGATAATAGGGCAAAGGAAAAAGTAATTGCTAGTTTGGAAACGATTTGCTTCAAAAAGAGGAGAACACAACCACACTTTTGAACTTAAATGAAGATGGAAAGACATATTCGTTACAGATGAGAATGGTTATTTATAACTTGTTAATATGTAATGTCTCAACAGGTCACATTCCTGTTCTCATTCAAAAAATTGGACAATGTATGGGTTTTGCTTTCTCTGATATTCCACACCGCAATAGCGTTGAACAAATGGCTCGGGAGCTTGGCAGTATTTCAAGCTTGCAGGCAGCTGAATGGGCAATCAACAATAGTCAACTTACTCTTGGGTTTGATGCTACAACACAAGAAGGTGTTCATATTAACAGTATTTATTTGACGTCAAAAGATCAATGCCTAGTTGTTGCTCTGGACCAACTACCCGGTGGGACAGCTGATGATTATGAAAACCATATATGTAATGCCATCGATCATATGGCTTTTATTTATTCTCATTTTTACTTGTGCAGCTATAACGAATCTCGTAATTCAATTATTAATAATATTTCTAACACAATGTCTGACCGAGTTACTGTTAATCATCTTACCATAAGCAAAGTATGTGCAACCTGGGGGAAAACTCTAAATGAGCTGAACTGCCATTTGCACCCTCTTGATACAATTACCATATCATGCCGTACAGCATTGAAGTCTCTAGAGAATGAGAAATGCAAATTGTTTGGAAATGACTGCATGGCAACCTTGATTATTTTAGCTATAAACAAAATGAGATTTAAAGATGTTAATGGCGATCCACAAGGCTTTGTAAATTTTTTAGATAATAATGATTTACCACGAGGTATCATTCCTAGGTATCGTGGAAACAGACTTCACATTCTTTTCCATACTTGCTTTATTTTAATGAAGCATCACAGTAAATTTAAACAATATCTTACATTTGGAACAGTAAAGTGTAAAAGTTTACAAGAAACTCTTCGAACAGTATTTTGTAGTGCAACCGCAATCAAACAAATGTGTGTACTTGCAGTATTTGGAAAACTTCTTACTGGACCCTGGATGAAAAAGTTTTATGTTACATCAGAGCAAGCAACTTTTGATCATGTTGATGGTATCCAGGTTGTGAAAAATGTTATACAAACAATTCAAACATGCAAATCCAATCCAGCTGGTTTGTTTTGCAGAAAGACAGATTTTTTTGAACAACCGCTAGAGCCAAATATTTTAGAATCAGTAACAAATTTATGCTCTGTTGATGAAGAGCTTCTTAAAATGACTTCGGCCTGTCTTATTGCAGTGGAAGATGTTTTAAATAGACAATATAGTAGATATTTTTCACTAACTGTGACAGAGACATTTAAAGAGGAAACAGCTAGCGCAAGGCTTCACAATATAGATAGTGAAGAGTTAATGGGTATGTTTAGTGATGCAAAAGTACGGGCTACTAATGCAACAACTTGCTATATCTCTTGCAAACTTAGATCAAAAAAGAATAGGACTGTCGACTATCTAGACACTCTAGATTTAAGTTTAAGAGAAAAGATTGTTAAATGGTCAATTAATGTAGCACGTAAAAACAGATTTACAAATCGACTCTATCGATGCAAAGTAGGAGATGAGATTTGCAAAAGACAAAAAATCAAGCGCTAAAAAATGGATGAAAAAGAAAAAAGAAAGTTAGAGCGTGACCTATCTAAATTAAATTTTGAAGAGATTATTAATTCATATAAGCACTTATCCAATGACCAACTATTTGATTTAGAAGATGTCATGTCAGATAGAATTGTTGGGAAGAAACTAGAACATGAATGGTACGATCCAAAGACATGCAAAAGTGTTTTATATCGCGGCAGAGTAAAAAAAGTTAATAAAAGAAAAAATGACTTCATTTACACCATTTCTTACTGGAAAGATGATGAAACTGATAATGAAGCTGTTGACTATTGCATGAAAAAGATCCAGCTTGCTGCTGATGTTGTTTCCGGTGAGTTGCAATTTAATTAATTTAATAACACTGCAAGTGTTGTGACTTGCCAAAAATGTATTGCAAATGTTGTGACTTGCATAAATAATACAGCAAGTGTTGTGACTTGTATAAATTATATAGCAAGTGTTGTGACTTGCCTAAATAATACAGCAAGTGTTGTGACTTGCCTAAATAATACAGCAAGTGTTGTACTTGCACAAATTATATAGCAAGTGTTGTGACTTGCCTAAATAATATAGCAAGTGTTGTGACTTGCCTAGTTAGTTACATAGCAAGTGTTGTGACTTGCCTAAATAATACAGCAAGTGTTGTGACTTGTTAAATTTTTTGATAGACGGCTCTGGCTTACCTTCACGTGGTGTCTATCGTTAAAAATGGTTAAAACAGTTTCATTTTTGGAATTAATTATTTTAATCATTCACTAAAAGCCAAGAAAAAATATATTGTATTTTCTTTAAAATAGTTTTATATTATTATTATTATTTTTTAATATTCTATTTATTTTTTATTTTGAAACAGAAAATTTGTTTGTTAACCAAACAAAATGGCTAGCTCGTTAACTATACTGTATGGTCCTTACTTCTGTTAATGTAATAATCACATGAAAGACTTTATTATAGGTTTTTGCTATACTTGGTTAGAAAGATGACATGTTTTTTACAGCCAATTGACTTATAGCCCCACATTAGTAGTTGTATAATTTTTTTTGTAATATATATCCAATTAAATAATAATTTTTGGTAAGAAGTGGAAAGGGCATTAGAATGCTTCTTTCTTATGACATATTTGGATACGCCCTCTTTTAAACTCCACTCTCTTATGACCATGGATGCACCACTAATGTATCTTTTAATCTAGTGAAATATGTTTTTTACTTCTTTGTTGTTGTACTTTAAATATTCAATCAGATATTTCAAGAATTGAAACATTTTTTGATATTATAGTACTAAAACATCATCAACATATCTACCGTGAGTTTTACATTAACCTCCCATATTTGGTGGTTGTCTGGTATGAATTTATTTTTTAATTTATTTCCAATTTTTTAATTTATCTTTTAAATTTATTGTTCAAATTTTGAAAAAAATATTTATTTTTTTTAGGTTGGGTGGAGAGGTTTGGGGGGGGGGGGAGGTAGGCAGGTGGTGGGCATACGCCCCTTTGTAATAGAAACACCACTTTTATACGTAAGATTGTATAACATAATTTTATATTGTGTACTAATTTTACTCATTATAGTAAAGATATAAATATTTATAAAATCAAGTCGGAAAAAAACACATACTGAAACTTTTTAGTCCCTGTGTAATAGGCATAAAATAATAACATATATGCAAATGATTACCAAGTTAAATGTCAATTATCAATAATAAACTTTGTATTCAATTATAAAACACCGCACATTGAACATTGAGCAAGCAAGACGTTTTTATAAAGCCAAAAAGTTATTTCGTATTAGATATTATTTTATTATAAAATATATAATATTATTATTTTATTATTATATATATATACTCGATATATTTATTATGGCAGTTACAATCGATCAAATAGAGAAAATGATGAAAAAAATGTTTAAGGAGTTTAAAAAAGAAACTGAAAGCATGATAAAACAACAAGAAAAGAATGTGTTAAACATTATAAGTAGTAGCACAAAAATATTATACGAGCGATTAGATAATGTTGAATCAAATATTAAAGAAAATTGTAAACAGATCAAAACAATAAAAAAAGAGGTTGAAGATATTAAAGTGAGTCTAAATTTTCACGAACACTTAATAGATGAAAAAATTAGGTCTGTCGTTAATTCACAAGAGAAGTGTATAACAACAAGCGCAATTCAAAGTAACGAATCAGCATTTATTAAAATTAGAGGTAAACTAAGAGAAATGGAAGATCGATCACGGCGGAACAATCTGAGAATTGACGGAGTTAAAGAAAACGATGGGGAAAGCTGGGAAGACAGCGAAATGAAGGTAAATAAAATTTTTGAAAATTATTTAGGTCTAAAAGGCATTAAAATAGAAAGGGCACACAGAACTGGCCAAAAAAACTCAGTTAAACCAAGAACAATAATAATAAAACTTCTGGACTTTAAGGATAAAATCGATATTCTTAAAAAGACCACTAATCTTAAAGGTAAAAATATCTATATCAATGAAGATTTTTGCGCTGAGACAGTGCAAATTAGGAAGAATCTACGGGAACAGATGAAAATCGAACGAGCGGCAGGAAAGTTTGCAACCATCTCGTATGATAAGCTGATCATACGCGATTGGGCTTCAAGGAAAAGTAATAATTTAATATCCTAGTATTTTAATTTTTTAATATCTTATTTTCGTGATTACGAAATTATTTTATTATTTTTTCTTTTCAAAATGGATGACAACTTTTTATTTAATTTTAATAAGGAAAATAGCAGCTTTGATGACTATTTCAATGAAAAAAACATTGTAAGTGAATACTATTCAGTCCGTGAATCTACTCAATTTTTTAGAAAAAAAATAAATAATTTTTCAATTTTAAATCTAAACATTCGAAGTATTAATAAAAACTTTGATAATCTAAAACTATTATTGCATGATCTAAACCACGATTTTAAAATAATTAGTCTCACGGAAACGTGGTTAAAAAGCAATGAAAAAAATTGCAATTATGAATTAAATAACTACGTATCAATTCACCAACCTCGTAAAACCCACGTTGGTGGCGGTGTAAGTATCTTTATTCACAAATCTATTAACTTTATATTGCGTAATGACGTCAATGTTAATGATACAGATTGTGAGTCGTTGTGCATCGAAATAACAAATAAAGCAACCAAAAATATTATCATTAATTCTATTTATAGAAAGCCAGGTGGGAATTTTAAAATATTTAAATCTTATTTAAAAAATTTTTTAAGCAACACCAACATAACAAAGAAACACGTTTACTTAACTGGTGACTACAATATAAACTTGTTAAATCATTCTTCAAATGTAAATGTTCAATACTTTTTAAATACCTTAATTCAACATGATATAATTCCAACAATAAGCAAATCAACCAGAATAACTAACACTTCATCAACATTACTTGATAATATATTTACTAATAATATTCATAATTGCCTCCTAGAATCTGGTATAATCAAAACTGACATAACAGATCATTTCCCAATATTCTTAATTACAAATAATATAACTGATAATCATTCTGCTTTAAAATCTACAATCCAAATGCGACAGATCAATGAAAACTCCCTGTTGCACTTTCGAAATTTCTTATCAGAAAAAATTGATTGGGACCTTATATTACAATCACAAGAGGCAAATAAGGCGTATGATCTTTTTTTGGCGCAGTTTTGTAAATATTACGATTTGGCATTTCCACTAAAAAAATAGTTTTAAATTCAAAATCACTTTTAAGCCCTTGGATGACCAAAGGTTTACTTAAATCATCTAAGAGAAAACAAAAACTTTATGAAAAATATCTAAAACATAAATCATTCACAAATGAAATAAATTACAAAAATTATAAAAGTTTATTTGAAAAAACAAAGAAACACTCTAAAAGAATTTATTATGCTAAGATGCTAAAAAAAACACAAGGAAACACTCAAAAAACTTGGAATGTGATTAACCAGATAATTGGTAAAAAAAGATGTTCTAACAATAATTTGCCACAAAAACTCATAATTGATGGGGAAATGATCAGTAATAAAGAAACCATCGTTGAAAAGCTCAACGACTATTTCCTTGAAGTTGGCCCAAATTTAGCAAGTAAAATCCCAAAAAACACCACAAATTTTAAATCCTATATAAAACTAACCAATATATCTATGAAAGAAGTTAGTTTAAATATAACTGAGGTGCGTAATGCGTACAATAGTCTGAAAAATAATAAATCCGCTGGCATTGATCAAATTAGCGTGAACGTAGTTAAAGCAATCTTCGATATCATAGAACCATCTTTGTTTCATATTTTTAACCTTTCAATACAATCCGGTATTGTACCGGAGAAATTAAAAATTGCTAAAATATCACCTATTTTTAAAACTGGCGATAACACAATTATGTCAAATTATAGACCTATTTCTGTCTTACCATGCTTTTCAAAATTGTTAGAACGTATTATGTATGATAGGCTTAATAAATATTTAACCAAAAACAAAATACTGTATAATAAACAATTTGGATTCAAAAAAAAACATTCAACGGATCATGCAGTAATCGATTTAATAAATTATATATCCGATGGGTTCAATAATGATTGTTATACACTAGGAGTTTTTATTGATCTGTCAAAAGCATTTGACACAGTTGACCATGACATACTTATAGAAAAACTAGAACTCTATGGAGTATTAAACAATAACCTACCCTGGGGAACACCACAAGTTATAACTAAAGTTATAACTTGTGGTGTTCCCCAGGGATCCATCCTAGGACCACTATTATTCTTGTTGTACATTAACGATTTATATTTAGCTTCAAAGACTTTAAATCTTATTTTGTTTGCTGACGACTCTAATCTTTTTTACTCAAATAAAAATGTAAAAGATCTTTTTAAAATATTTAATGAAGAACTAATAAAAGTTAATGATTGGATTATTTGTAATAAACTTTCATTAAATGTACTGAAAACTAAATTTTTGTTGTTTCATAAACCTAGTAAGAGTGATCACCTCCCTCTAAAATTACCCAATGAAATGATGAAAATATATCATGGAAATCTCATATTAAATCTATTGAAAATAAAATTTCCAAAAATATTTCTGTTCTATATAGAGTTAAACCATTTCTTAATATCAAGTCTTTAAAAATTATATATTTTTCATTTATCCATAGTTATCTATCATATTGCAATATTGCATGGGGAAGTAGCAACTATGGAAAGCTTAAAAAAATTTATAGTAAACAAAAAATTGCATGCAAAATTATTTTTGGCGTTAAGAGAACTGCTCATGGAGAGCCTTTCTTAATGGAACTTAATGCACTCAATGTTTATAAACTTAACATATATCAAGTAATGCTGTTCATGTTTAAATCTAAACATGGTTTGTCGCCTAATATATTTCACTCTTACTTTACTAAAATTTCTCATAAGTACCCCACAAATTTTTCAAATGATAATTTTGTAGTTCCAAGATTCTATTTCAAACTCAGTTCATTCCAAATTCAATATCGTGGAGCATTTCTATGGAATGAATTTTTTCAAAACATTAATAAAAATAACATTCTTCAAAACATATCTTTTGAACAATTCAAAATAGTATGTAAACGTTTCTTATTAGTAAAAAATTTCGATATAAAATATTTATTTTAAAATTTTATTATAAAATAATAAAAAAAATATATAAACTTAATAGGTTTTCATCAAATTTTTTTTTTTTTTTTTTTTTGTGAAAAAGTCATAACTTATTTATTTATATATCTTTGTAGAAATATATATATATATATATATATATATATATATATATATATATATATATATATATATATATACTTTTATGTTTAAAGTTTTTAAATTGTAATATTAACTGACGGCTTCAATGTTAACGGGGCTCGGTGATAAGACAGTATGTCTTCTTCTTGCTCCGGCCATTTATTATATATGTAAACGATTTTTTTCATTGTAAATAGTATTATACGGCAAAATGAAATTAAAAAAAAAAAAAAAAAAAAAAAGTCGTTTTTGATCATAGGGTGTGATACACCAATCGCCACCACACCCACCTCTATTGCTAACATTCACCTCTCGTATATTTTGGTGGTTTACTATAAATTTAAAATAACTTTTTTATGTATTTATATTGCTTATGTATTTAAAAAAAAAAAAATTTCTGAAAAAAGTGTCCAGTTTTATACGGGCGAGGTGGTGGTTTGGTGCCCCCTCTGTCCATCCGATACACCCGGTGGCTAGAGTTTAACATAAAGTTGTAACCCACTCTTACACCTATCTTTTGACACCAAGACATTTGTATTTCGATAAGAATTGGCAAAGTTATGACAATTTAAGTGAAGAAAAACATTATTTTGACCACAGTTTCTTCAACAAATCCATATATAGAAAAAATCGCTACTTAAACCGTCATAACTTTTGAACCAATTGTTCAATTTTGATAATTTTTTCACCTTTAAAATACTGTAATAATCCTCTTTCTAATGATATATAATATTATAGTATTCAAACAATTTGAAATTTTTTACTCACGTACCTAATTGAAGCACACTTGTGCAAATTGTTCTTCATCATTTACAAAAACCTTGTATTTATAGCTGTTATTATTTAATTTTATCTGGTCTTCTTGCCATGGTCTTCTTCTTGTGACATCACACACTGTTATAAGCCCAGCCAGAAAAGAATCTTGCAAATCTTTGGTGGACATTGCATTAAACTTAGCCAATAAACGTGCCCTATTATCTTCTGTTACAATTTCAAATCACTTAAATCTTGTACATTTGCAGTCTGGTCCTGTTGTGTGATTTGACAGTTTTTGTTTCTTTAGTTTTTCTTTTAATCTTCCAACTATTTGTCTTTTCTTCGGTCTATTCGTAAGTTCAACGCGTTCACGACAATCCGCCATCCTTAATGATGTTTTCATCAGCGTTGCCTTCCATTGAAATCTGGAATCACGTGACGCTAAAATCACATGACATAAGTGACTTTGCTTTTATTTTCATTGTAAACAATAGACTTTGCCTCATTTTCCATTGTACAGGGTTTTTTCTTCTCTATTTTTCCTAAGGATATTATCGTTTTATTCACTTGAAAGGTAGTTTAGCACATACTATATATGACTATATATAGGACAGGGGCAATAACTTAGGAAATTAAAAAATGTGACTGCCGTTTTTTCCCGTGTGGTCTTCATATATATACACACACACACACACACACACACACACACACACACACACACACACACACACACACACACACACACACACACACACACACACACACACACACACACATATATATATATATATATATATATATATATATATATATATATATATATATATGTATATGCCTGAAGTTTAATGGAGTGAACAACATTGTTGTTATTAATTTGAACATTTTCTTAAGGAGAAACCCCCCCCCTCTTCCTCTCCGATTTTAAATCTTGTTATATCGTGGTATTTTTACAAAAAATAATTAATGGTAAACTGCTTATAATAAATTTAAAACAATGCATAAATTTTTTTTTTGAAATTCCTACTGTTGCCATGGTAACCACTAAAAAACCCCTTAAAATGACCAAAAAGTGATTTCACGCCGGCCAAAATGCAAAGAAATAGGCACATTTCCACCAATCAATATTGAATCAAAATGTTGCCATAAGGCAGGGCTATGATATGAGTGGAACAGATTTTTCATAACTTTTTGTCACTGCCACAACAGGACGACTAAAGTTCAAAGTCTAATTTTTTGTAATATGATAAACACTTTCTAAAAATTTCATAGAAAATATCATACGGTTCTCCAAATATATTGACCGGCGTACACAAATTGCTATTCTGAGAAAAACACGATTAAAGAAAAAACTTTAAATACAGAAAAGTTTTATTTATAAAACAGGTAAAAAAAGTAAACCAAAATTTCAAAATCCACCAAGTACATATAAGTCACCATCTTTTTCAACTATTTTGTCATTTTTTTTTCAACTTTTTGGCACTTAATATTTGCCGCCTTGACTTTTTATCAGGGTTCATTCTAACTTCGACATTTCTTATTATTTCAATAATTAATGCTTTGCATCCTGCAATCATATGAAAGCTTTTTTTTATGTCCAGTTGTATTAAAATATCTTTCGCTTCAATATTAAATTAAGCTACAGCATCATATACATTAATTTCTAATTGGGTAAGCAAGATAAATATTTGTTTTGGTATACGGTCCCAAAAATTCTATTAAACGACTCATTAGCATTTTTTGTTTTACCATGCAAACATTTTTGTAATTCACTGTCTTTACATTTTTGTAACTCACTTCTCTCCATATCTTAATTTCATAATAATGCCCATTGGTAAAGCCAGTCCTGGCTTATGTTGTTTTATTTATTTTATTAGCATTATATTTGCACTAATTTTGGTAATTACGCATACTTAAAAACATGACAAGTTCTCCATTTTGCAGTTAGATTAGAATTTTGGATGCCTTGAGTAACACTGCAACCTTTACAATATCTGGACATGACTTTTACATCTAAAACTTTGCCACAAACAGTAGAAAAGACTCCGTTCAGCGATGAATGTCCTTGTTTGTACCGTGTACCATCGCAAGATACACAAATATCAGTGCCATATATTTCTTGCAATTTATTTGCAGCATTTATCGTGGTTTTGTCCTGCTACAGTTTTAACATCTGTTACAGTTACTATTAGTAATTTTCAAAACTTTTTTGTTCATAGGCTTAGGTAAATTCATAATTGTACAAAACTTTTTTGTACAATAATCGCATGCAATAAATTATTCGCTTATTACTGTCAAATCTTTTTTTCATAGTAATCATTGATAGAGGTGTAAAACTGACGAAGATAGTTGCAATCTTTTTTCAGACACTCAAGATATAACAAGATAAACCATAGTTTATTATATCTTTCGCCTAATGAGATTGTGGAACTATCACATTCTGGATACAGAAAAGAACTCAAAACAGAAATTAAAACAGCAACATCAATGATACGATAGTCAGATATACTAGGTTTCAAAACAAGTGCATCTTTTAAGTTTTCAACTTTAAGAGATGAAGCGGACAAACTTAAGTGAGTTTTCAATATTTAGTTTTAAAACACAAGTGTAGCATTAAAATTTATTGATGGCAACTCAATATCTACACTATCAGAAACACAATCAATATTAACAGATTTTATTTACACAATCAATAATAACAGATTAACATTTCCCATAAATCTTTTCCTTTTACAGTGAGTTTGTGTACGTTACTTTACTCGACAATCTTTTCCCATTTTCACTAATAAAGCTAACCTGATAAAATAACACAATAGCTGACGCAAGTTGTTGTACTTGATGTACCTTTACAAAAACAATTCATAAAGAAGCTGTTTAAGATTGTACATAATTATCATAACACTTGTGTGGGTTAAACTAGGTGATATGTATGGTGTATACAGTTAATCAAATGCGTTGCTATGGCGTTGCTAGGTATATCACTTCGAAGTAGTTCAATCAAATAGAGAATTTAAGAGAGTTATAGGTTAATATGCTACTTTTCAAACATTTTATATGATCCTACATAGGTAAAAGTAGTTAGAAATTAGGCTTTTTTTTTAATTTTGAAATTTTAAGGGGGATAGCCCCTTAAGCGTACGATTTTCATAAAGATAAACCAGATAAAAATTTTTCCATTTCTATTTTATATTTATTATCCACACCCTTATTGTCGTAGCAACGTTGAAATAATTTCTTTTGTAGGGAATATAACTTCTGAAAGTCTTAACTTATATTTTTAATACAGTAATTAAAAAGGTTTGATCGTTTAAAACTATTTTTTCAATAGGTTTTAAATCCAAAAAAATATTTATTTTAATCTTTCACTGAAGCAGATCTAAGAAGGAATTCTACGCGAAAAGAGCAAAATGAAAATCCTTTTTCTTATTGCTTTACTATGTTTCGTTGTTTTCGTAAGTTGTTTTTTTACTTAGAAAAATTGTCTAATCTTTCAAAAGATCTTAATTTTAAACATAATACAAAACTTTATATTAAACATTGAATTTATGTTTCTTGTTTTATCTTTGAAAATATTGATGATGTTAACTTAATTTGAATTTTAGAACGACGCTCGCTACTATCCTGCATACCTCTGGCCTGAAAGGTAATTACTTGATTGTTTAAAAATATAAGTATTGTAACTGGTGGCAAATAAAGCAAATTGATTATACTAATAAATTTCAAAATAAAACACTCATGGAGTGATTACATATACCTTTTGCAAATTATACTTATTTTGTATATTAGAATATAAAATTATTATTTAACAAGCTGAAACATATAATAACAGTGACCGATTTTGGAGTTTTGGGTGGGGGAGGGAGGGGGCGGAGAGAGGATGTTATTATATAAGGGATGTAAATACTTTTGTATTTGGTATCACATTTGCGTCTCCTAAAAGAAGTGGTCCTCCATTTCTAAGGTATTCTAGGACTTTCAGATTCTGATGGGGGATACATACCCCATATATATACTTTTTTATTTTATTTTATTTTGCTTTTACAACATTTAATTAACATACTTCTGATAAATCTTTATTAATTTATCAATAGTTTAAAGTTTGATGCAAATATAAATTAAAAAAAAAACATTTATCAAACTTAAACGATAATAAATTATATTGTTTACTCATTTTACTAAGCTATACATGAAAAATTAACTGAAAATAATCTAGAATTATTAAATGACCGACTGACTTTAACTACATAATACGTAAATTTATAAAGAATAAATGTATGAGATTTTTTTTTTTTTGCATATGTTTGCCTACTATTTTATTGCATAAGTTTTGCAACTGCAATATCAATTTATATTGTATACATGCACAACCTGTAATCAATGATCGCGGTTTTTTTCTTTAATCATGAACAGCCGGTTTTATTTCGGTGAGGGGGAGTGTCCTAAATAGATAAATTTAAATGGGGATTAATACAGGACCAATATCAATTGTATTTAAAGGCATTGTATATAATATATTTGTATACGGTAGTATACAAATATATTATATACAATGCCAATAAGGTAATTAATGATTGGCCTGGTCTATCTGGTTTTGTTCCATGATACTTCGTCGACCAGGTTTGCAGTTTTTAACTTTCCTTCCAAAAACTTTTGCAATATAAGAGCATATGTCTGCAAATGGTAACGGCCAGTCAATTACATAAACACTGATGTATAAACCTTTTTCAATGTTTCTCAAATTGATATAGCGTCTTATGCACATTTTTTGAGGGTGGATATTTTTGAGGGTGGATATTTTTTGAGGGTGGATATTCAATGTTGGTGTGAACATAAAATGAATTTTCAATTCTTTCAGAATATTTATACACATCAAATGTGTCTTCCATTAAATCTTCTTCACATATTTGACGAATAAGATTTAACTTGGTTTAATGATCCATTTTCACAAAATATCTAAATGACAGTTATGTGAGATAAATAAAAAATGCGCGAAAAGAAAAAATGATCGGTCTCTAAAATTGATTTTATATAACTTATAACTTAATAAGGAAAAGAAAAATAACTACTTTCAGCAACAGAAAATTCGTTTCTTCATAACCTAATTCATTAAAAAATAAAACATTTAAAAATACATATTTTACTGTTTGATTTAAAAGCTTTTGTTGAAAATACTAACTGCAACAACAAAAATTATAATACAATGGTCATATCTGTTGGCTCTCAAATAAATCGCTCTTGTGGTTTAGAAGAAACTCAAAAAATGAAACATTAAAAAATTAAGTTACAGTAGATGAGAAGATGATTCAGAATGATTCAGAATGATTCAAAAAAGAATAAGTGAAAAAACTTAACATACTTTCATGTTTTACAACTGTTGACTGCGCACGCTAAGAATAAAGTTCCGATGGGTGTCGATTCGAAACTGCCGTGGAGTAGGTGTAGGGTCAAAATTTTGTTTTCATATTTTATATTAAATTTAAGAAAATATACTTTATAATTTATATTAAAGTTATAAAATTTGGAAAAAAGAGGGAGGCAAAGGCAAGGGAGACCAGAATAGCCAATTTTAAAGAAATGTTAATATCGTCCCTTAGCTTACAACACCGCCCATGTCGAAAGTAGGCGGTTTTTACATTTTATTGCCTATCGATGGAGCTGCTCATTGCGCATCTAACCACTGGTCACATAATGTAGATTTTAGCAAATCATAGTTTAGTAGTTTTGTGACGATTCATACAGGACTTTTTATTAAAGGATTACGATGTTGTGACGAGAGGGGGAGGGGTCAAAAGCAATCGAAAATTGCGTGACGTAATTTATGGTCAACCGCATACTCAGCTTTTAAACAAAATTTGTAAAAAACTCCATATAAACGCGAATGTTAAATACAGTCGTGAAATATAAGTGTAAATTTGAACAACCACCATTTATCAATTAAAGGATGGTAAACATATATCTCATTACTGAAATTAAAAAGCATTTAAAATAAAAAACTATTAACTAAATATTTTTTTTTTATTTTCTAAAATGTTGACGATATCTCTAAAAAGGTTTGTTTGAATAATAAAAAGAAAGAAAGCGAAAACTGAAAAAGAATAAGAAGTCTTAAAACTAAGAAGCGTTAAAGCTAAGCGTTCTTTAAAAAAAAAAAAACATTTTTTTTCATAATCATTGGTTAAATCAATTTAATCAAATAACTTTAAATATTTTAAAAAATTTCTCTAGACTAAACCAAGATTCAAAATCACGTTACGAAGATGAACCATTGCCTCAACCCGCGCCACAAGAGAATAAAGACATTGTTTTTCCAAATGATACTCCCGAACAAAAATTCAAACCAGATACTTGGATAAAAGATGATGAATATTTAAATGATAAATATGTGCGTAATTTAAACCCAAGAGTTTCAATGCTAGAGGATGATGTTTTTTCAAATGATGAAACCGTGCATCAATCTAACCCTAGAGCTTGGATGGAACAAGATAATGTTTTTTCAAATGATGAAACCGTGCATCAATCTAACCCTAGAGCTTGGATGGAACAAGATAATGTTTTTTCAAATGATGAAACCGTGCATCAATCTAACCCTAGAGCTTGGATGGAACAAGATAATGTTTTTTCAAATGATGAAACCGTGCATCAATCTAACCCTAGAGCTTGGATGGAACAAGATAATGTTTTTTCAAATGATGAAACCATGCGTCAATCTAATCCAAGAGCCTGGATGGAAAGTGATGACTTTTCTAATGATGAACGTCAGCCTTTTATTCATAACGTTCCAGATAAAACAAGGTAATTAGTTGTTGCAAAAGTATAGCAATTTTATTTTTCATTTCTATTTTTATTTTCTAATAGTATTATTTTTTTTTTTCTAAATCGCGGCCAAAGCGTAGTGGTTAAAGCGCTGTACTTCTGAATCAAATGTCTCGAAGTAATATTTTTCCCAAACGTTAGGCTATTTCAAATGTGCTTTTTAATAGAAATGCAATAACTTGTTCTGATAATAAAGAATAGTACAAAAAACACAATTAACACCCCCGTCTTGTATTACTAACAGTTTAAAAATATGCTATGTGTTATAAACTGTAGTGACGTAAAGCCTTTAACTATATAACAGAAATTCTTTTCATTTTATTTTCTTTAGTCCAAATCACGATTTACAAAAATTACATGATGAATCTCCATTGTCTGAACAAAGGTTCACGGAGTAAGACGATGTTTTTTCTAGTGATGCAAAGAAGGGTTCATCAAAATCAACTGATGGTCGCGGAAAATCCAATTCAAAATTCAATTCAAAGCACGGTTCACGCACACACTAATAATTGGAATAAATTGAACGTTTTAGAAGGTCCAGTAAAATAAATATAAATGTAATAATCACTTTTTAATAATAAACAAATTTTGTGCTTTTTTTATCTAATTTATTTTAATTTTTTAACATTTTTTTATTTATTTATAATTTTGTTTTGATTATAAATTGCAAGTTATGAAATGAAAATTTGCCTTGAAAGTGTACAAATAAAAGTTTTTTGCGTCAGTTAGAATTTATTATATTAAAATGCTTCAAAAGTGTGTAAATAGCATTGATAAGTTTTGTTATGTGTGTGGTAAAGCGATATATTCCACACAGAAATGTTCTCTAATTTTATTGATTAGGGATGTTTATCACTTTTATGTTGGGTGCAAGATTGGAGACTAAGATCAGGAGTCCAAATATATGTTGCAATAATTGTGCTTCTAGCCTCTAAAACTGCATTAATCAAAGGAGTATTTCCAAAATAATAAGGCCCTCCCCAAAGTCTTTGGATTACAGTTACACGAACTTCTCAAAGACAATGGATGGTCATGTATTTTTTTGTGATATTTATAAAAGAGAATAAAAAATAATCTATACAAAATATTAGAAACTGAAAAAAAAACCCTCATGTCTTTTGAAATTCAACCTAAAACCCTTAAAATCAAGCAGTGCCTGTGATATACCAATATGAATATTGTTAAGTAAAAAAAGGTCAAATCATAGGTCATTTATATATTGATCTAGAGATTGTTGGCTATCCCTATCTCCCAATTTCTATCTCCCTACAATTATTGTTTGTCTCCCAACAATTATCGCTTATCTCCCAACAATTTTATTTCATTAATCTTTTAATGATTTAAACTTCTCATTTACGACGAAAATCAAATCTTTTTTTGTCTCGTGACTTCGTTTTGATATTTTTCGGTATTCGAACTTTTTTTACAAGTAGAGTTCTAGAATACTCATATTATTTAAAAAAACTTTTATTATATAGTTATATAGGAGTAATACAAGGGTAATTAAATATATAGAATCTTTTAAACAATCACTGAACAACCACGCATTGCCAGAAAAATTGCGTATTACCAACCAATAGAAAAATACTTTATGCTCTTTATAAAATAAAATAACGAGTTACACAATTGTTATTATTTTAAATTGTGGTTCAAGAAGCTCCCTTGCCTTTACATTACTACACCAAAAAATATTACAACAAAAACCGACAATAGGATGCAACAATATGACAACAACCGACAATATGATACGCCGTTTGGCTGAGGAAAGCATACAGATTTTATGCTCACTAATTTTTGCTTAACTGTCTCCTAGTTGAATGCTAGCTCCTGCACAGTTTTAAGACACCTTGCCATAGACTGCTGCACTTAATCCACACTTTCATCAAAAAACATTTGAAGAAGGCGTGAAAAGACATTCATAATCGCCTCGAGTTTTGTAATCGCTGCGAACATTGGTACCGGTTTACATTTTTTACAACATCATGAGATTGTCAATTCCGCAAATTATTTGAAAACTTTGAAAAACAATATGTCTTTTTGGTTTCGAATTGAAATGTTTGACGTTTTAATACACGATAAATACTAAAACATTTTTTACAATGAGACCTCTTTTGTGTTCATGTATGTTCTTTTTTGAATTAAGAAGTTTCCTAATAATACATGCTTTCACAATACAGTAGAAAAACATTTTTTTGCAATAAATATTCGGTGGTCAGATCTTTTTTCCGTAACTGTGTATAACCTATAGACCATAAGCCCTTGTTCCGTCCCAGCACATTAGTGACAATGTTTGTTTACTTAAATTTAATGTAAGAATATTTTTTAAATTTAGTTATTTATAAATATGGCCATAGTAATAATGTTTACAAAGATAATGATCATTGTATTCTTTTTTTAGACTGTGATTCTTTTATAGGTTGTGATAAAATGCATCACATTTTATTTGCAAATAAAGAAAAAGATGTGATGAGTTGTGATAAAACACATGGCATCAAAATCAAAGGTTAAACTCTTTGTTTAAAGATTTGGATCTTTTTATCATTATCTTTTAGTAAAGATTTTGATTTGTTAAGAACATATTTGTTTGTTTTTTTGTTTACTTGGCTTTATTAATAGTAATGGCAACGATGATAAAAATAAGCTTAAATTAAATAAAAAATTGCAATTAAGTTTTAGTCGCTTAGAAAAAATTATTTATTCGGCACCTCAGTGTAAAAACATTTATTCAAAACACTTACATAACCTGTTTATGGCGTGGTTACTTTTGAAATACATCAAGATTATCCAATTAAAGAAATACCTAAACAATTTAAGTTTATCTAATTTTTTGACAATCATTGAGGTTTACAACAAGAATGTGAAAAAATTCAAATTTCTCTATTAATAAACATTAATAGAGGTATATATAATTTTGAAAAAAACATACTTTTTAAACAGGAAGAAGGCTTTTCAATTCTAGAATTTTTTTAAATATATCCCTTAGATTAAAAAAATAAAAGACGTGAAAAAAAAAGCATTTGTAATTAAAAATGAAAAAGCGAAACACGTTGATCTTCAAATAAGCAAAATACCCTGTTAAACGCTGTATAAAACTAAACCCTTTAGAAACGTATTTCATAAACAATAGGGGGTCGTCCATAAAGTACGTACGCCAAAAATTTTGAAATTTGACCATCCCCCTCCCCCCTGTTGCCATGCGTACTTTTATGTCCCCACCCCCCCTTAAAATTACGTAGGTTTCAAAAATCCCCCCCCCCCCCCCCCTCAAATATCCCCCCCCCATCCCTCTTTTTTTTTTTTTCCTTATTAAAAAGTTTAATTAAAAAAAAAAAAGACGGAGGGTACCTTAGATACTTTATACTACCCCAAAGCTCTTCGCTTACGCATTTTAAAAACGTCTTTAAGTATAAATGCACTTAACAATTAAAATAAACTTAAAATTGACTAATGTATGTGTGTATTTGGGCGAAAGGGTTATGCGGCGGCAATAGTCGACGGAGATCCTGGATCGATTCTCGGTGAAATCTAGGAAGACTTTTTTTGTTTTTTTAACGAATCAAATGTAAATAAACTATACTTAAGGTGGACGTTTTTTTCAGGCACCCCTCTTTAGTAAGTAAAAAACGAGTCTAAGGTGAGATCAGTAATATTGAAAACAAAGTGTAAAACCCAGTGGGAGGGAGCAACAGCAAATTTTGTGCCCTTTTGCTATTTTAAGAAGCTTTTTATTTTAGCAAAACCTAGCGGTCTTTGAGACGCCATTGACACGTTTTTTTTGGGGTGACTCCGTCCCATCAACCACGGCCCTCAGGTCTTACTCAGGGCCAGTATATAAGGGCGGGCATGTGTGCATGGGCCCCCTCAGAATTTTTTGATGTTTTGATTTTTGATGATAGAACACTTTCTCACAACGTGCAAACTTAAGTTTGTTAATATGCCAAATGAGGTGGCCTTGCAAAAAATTTGGATGGCGCAGGCCATCCAAATTTTTTTCCAAATCCAAAAGTTATAACCATGCAAAATTTACACCCCTCTCATTTTGGGGGTCGGGAGGGTAAGCGTTTTAAGGCTTTTTGTTCACAGGCCTCCGCCATCCCGATATTTTGCAAGGCCTCCTCATTTGGCATAGGTATAAACAAACTTAAGTTATGAGTTTGCACGATGTGTGAAAGTGTCCTATCTGGAACATCAAAAAATTCTGAGGGCGCCCATACATGTGTGTGCATAGAGGAAAACTATACCCTCTACTTCATATACCATACATCTTTTTATGTTGGCAAACTAGAATCTTTAGTCAGAATGTAACTTTTCTATTGATTAGCTGGTTAATTGTGATAAATTAGAAAATCGAAGTACGTACTTTTAAATTGAACCCCCCCCCCCCCTCCAATACGCTTTCGTACGCTTTCGTACGCTTTTTGAAGACCCCCCCCCTCCCCCCTACGAGCGTACGTACTTTATGGACGACCCCTAGGCGTAATGATTTATATGTTTTAATTTGCTGCTAATCTTTTCAAGAAAGTACTTGTGTATAATAGTAGATAATTGTGTGTAACTATGTAACCAGCTAAATGAAAAAATTAATTTTCATATCCCAGTGGGCACGAGACGTAAGAAAGACGTTTTTAAACGTCATTTGAACATTTTGGACGTCTTTTGAACGTTTTTGGAACGTTCAAAAAATGTCTTTTTTAGGTAACGTGCCTACTGGGTAAACTGATTTCACGAAATTAATTTTTTTCCAAATCAAGATATTAGATATAACAGCAGAAGGAAGGATATGCAAAGATTGTAGGTGCGTACTGACATGATTGCTTTAAATAAATATATTTCAAATGCGTTACATCAAAAATTGATTGCATTTTTTCGCGGGGTTTTTAATGAAAAATGATTGGTTATTGTTGTGTAAAGAGTATGGGTAACTATTTTTGTAACAATAAACACAGCGTTAAACAAAGAACTGGAAAGTGTTCAATAACTTTAGTCGGCTCTTAGACAGCCTGAAAATTATACAACCCGACCAGTAAGTTTTTTATGTATTTACTACTGGTCGGGTTGTATAAAAGTTATACAACCCGACCAGTAGTAAATACATAAAAAAACATTTGAAGAGTACAAGGGAAAAAACGGCAGTCACATTTAAAAAGTTTTGAGAAAGTATATATTAATCATTTATATAAGCTTTCATATAAAGCATAGAGGTAAATTAGAAAAAATTATTTCTTGAATAATTTATCTTAAGTTTACATTTTTAATAAAACATTTGTAACTTTTATTAAAAATTTTTTTTCCTAACTTTATACAAAGAATTTAATAAATGATTAATATATTTTTTCTCAAAACTTTTTAAATGTGACTGCCGTTTTTTTCCCGTGTACCATGTTTTTTCCCGTGTCCCATTTGTAAAAGAAACTTCAATTTTAGTTAATTACTTAACCAGTACAGCAAATATATTGCAGCTGATTTCAAAGAAATTGCAAGCATTGAAAATTATAAAGTAATTTTCCAATAGCATTTCAAGTTTAGATTTAAGAAGCACAAAATTAATTCTTTATAAATCTGGTTTACTTATTTTAGTTTTATTATATCTTTTAAAGAAGTTTTTACTTAAATTTTTTATTTAAATATTTATTTAAATGTTAGCATTGATTGCATATACTGTTGGAAAGAAAAGTTTTCACTGCCAATGTCTTAGGACTAGCGAATATTTGCTAAAATTCAAATAGTGAAGTTTACTGAAAGTTTCATTTATCTTTCAGTTAAATTTCAGTTCCAAAAACAAAATTAATTATAAATTATACTACATGTTTCAAGTATATCAACCTGTTTCTCCGCGTAGCGTCCTTGCTCATCAAGGTTCGTGTTTTGGAGTTAAAGAGTTGAGAGAGGTTTGCTACCGCTGTTAAAAAAATTATCAGACTACAAAAAAAAAAAGTAGCCTCTTAGACTGAAGTGACTCCTTCGGCCTTAGAAAAACAAACACAATAAAAAAGTAAAACGAAAGCATATTAGATATATATTTATCTTACAGTCAATAAAATCAATAAAATTGTTAATGCATGATAAGTCAGTTAATATTCGATATAAAATTCCGAATTTCATTTTCTATTAAATTTATTTTTCAACTTCAAACTCGGTTTTCAGTTAAACTCGGCATAAAGTCTAAATTGCCGTTGCCGGCATAAAGTCTAAATTGCCGTTGCCGGCATAAAGTCTAAATTGCCGTTTCAGTTATATTCGGGGTCCACATATGGCCTTAGTTCGTCTTCCGAATAAAAATTCAGTGTACGCATATGGTTTAAATTCGTTTTTCAGTTAAATTCGGGTCTCGAAATGCCATTTCTATTGGTTTCCCTGTTTTCTGTGCATTCGTTAAAGTTCTGCAGTTTTTAGAATAAGAAAATGGATAGACAAGTCCCTTTTAAAACATATTGCATGCAG
>NC_088932.1:38382500-38607500 GCF_038396675.1 Hydra vulgaris | reverse complement strand
GAGATGAATGTTTATTTATCGATTATGGAGAGTTTAGTAAAGTAATATTTCTGGCCGACGACAAGGGTTTTGAAGTGGAGAGGTACAATCGTCAATATCTAAAAAAAGTATCTATAATTTTCTGAAAAATTCGTAGTGACTACGAATAATTCAAACTTGTTGTTATGACCTGTAAAATATGGGAATCTATTCCACACAGACTTTTTTTATACTTAATTCTTACTTTAATATTGCCTAGTAAGAGGTAAAAAACATAACTATATGAAAATAGAAAAAACTATACTTATTGTTTACATTTAAAGGTATAAAAAATTTTTTTTGCTGCAAATAATCTTAAAAAACTTTAACCGTTGCGGTATACGTTGCTAGTTATCAAGGGATTGAATATTAGTACTAAGTAAGCATCGGCGTTACCGCACCGTCAGTAAAAATGCGTAAATTTGCGTGAAATGCCTAAAAGTGCGTAAAATGCGTAAACTTGCGTAAATTGCGTAAAAATGCGTAATTACCGCGGTAAATTTGCGTAAAAATGCGTAATGCGCAAATTTACCGCATTTATCATTTTTTTTACCGCATATATCACTTTTTACCTTTTTTTTGTTGCTTTTACCGCTTTTTATCACAATTTTACGCTTTTTTTGCTGCTTACCGAAAAACTAAACGAGGATTTTTTAAATTGCTTTTTGTATTTCTATTAGTAAATTTTACATTTACAGTTTAAACAATCAAGTTATGAATAAAAAATCAGTCATCAGATATTTCATCATCTGTTTCTTCTCTTTATTTTCATTATAGACTTTTTGCGTATGGTAAAAAGATAGCGGACTGCAGGATCTGAAAGAAAATGGGATTTTATATGTTTAAAAGGATGCGAATTACAATGCTTAAGTAGTAGATAGTTCATAAAAAGTGAATACATTAACCACAAGACACATTAGTGTGTTTTGAGTAATTCAAAATATATATTTTTTTTATCAAAAAGTGTCGCATTTTACTCAGAAATTCCGAGTTTTTCGTGAGTTTTACCGCATTTACGCCAAGTTACTGAAGTTTAAAATCAATGATCTCAAAATGTTACTGGATAGGCGTATACGGAAAGTTTTTTGAAGCCAGTTTTTGCCTCCCAAGATGGCGGCGGATGTAAGGAACGGCTATATGAAAATTAAGACACTGATGATAATCAAGTTTTATATCTTAAGATCAAATATTGATTCGTTTCAAATAAAAATCTATTTTTTTGTTTAGCAAAAGATTTTTTTTATAAAAATAACTGAATATTACATATTTACGTAAATTTCAAATATAAATATTTTTTTATTTAACAAAACATATTCTTACAATAACTTGTTGTATAATAACTTTCTGTTTTTTGTTTTTTAGAATAAATATGATAAAATAAAAAGCAAATTCTCAGTAAAACTAAGTACGAGTTTTAATTTTAGTTTGTTCAATAGTAGTGAAGAAAAAGTATTTGTTTGCTTGTGCAGAAATCCCAAATTTAAAATCATTAGCATTTGCTATATAATTTATGTACCTTTTCCCAGTGAAAAAGCGCATATGGGATACGCGTGGATTTTTTCCATATGTAACCCATGTGGGGATTATTATTTTGTCCCATGTGGGTTTTATATGGTAAATCCCACATGGGTTTTATGTGGTAAATCCTACATGGGATATATGTGGAAAATACTATATGTTATAGAACTTAAATGCCACATATTTAACCCAAATGGTATAAAAGTAGTCAATACTAGACAAATGAAAGTCCGAATGCTTCTATGATAATTTTTAAAATTCTTTTAATTTAAAAATTACTTAAATAGTAATTTAAAATTAATCATCGAAGCTTTCAGAGAGGCTTAACTTAATTTGGTATTTGGTACTTTATCCCATTTGGTATTCAAAATGTGTAGCATTTTTGATTTTTTACATGTGATGTTTTCCACCTATAACCCATGTGGGATTTACCTTAAACTATTATGACGAAATTTTATAAAATTAAAAAACGTGTTGCAAAATGAATTTATTTTAAAATAAATGCTATTAATCAATACATCTAAAATGAATATTTAAAATATTATTTTTTCTTTTGCGATTAACACGCCGTTTTTTGTCGATTGAATTATTTAAATCGCTTCGGTTTGCATAATACCAAGGTTTTTATTATTTTCTAACTTTCTTCAAACATTTTCTAAAAAAAAAAAAAATACAAATATATATAAATATAAATACAAATATATATAAATATAAATACAAATATATATAAATATAAATATATATAAATATAAATACAAATATATATAAATATAAATACAAATATATATAAATATATATATATATATAAATATATACATATATATATATATATATATAGAGATAGATATATATATATAGAGATAGAGAGAGAGAGAGAGAGAGAGAGAGAGAGAGAGAGAGCAATTTTAATAAGGAACCTTATTAGTCGAGCAATTTTAATTATTAGCCAGGTTGAAGTCATTAATGACTACAATATTTCACAAATAATTATTTCCTAATTTATTACTTACAATGACTAACGTATTATGGGTAATTGAACACATATTATGCGTAATGACCTTGAACCCATGAGGAGAATCCTGAAAAAAAGTGATCAATTAGGATAAGTAGTTAAACAAAAAAACAAAAACAAAAATGTAAAAACCTACTTTTTCAATGATGTAGACGTTGGGTGCAATAGCCACTGGATGCAAAAGTATCTTTACTTTTTCGTCACACACACGGCCTTCTATAATAACAGGCCTTGACATCGCGCAAAATGCCGTAAAAACTGAAGGCCGATGAAACTTTCACTTTTACTTATATTGATATATTTTTATATTAGGTAGGGTGTAATGGCAGTCTATGTTTTCTAATAATAATCTCTAGTAAAGACGGAAATATGAAAAGAAAACCAAAAAATTGTTAAAAGATAATCATATTTTTCGTATTTCAAATTTCATTAAGAATATTTATGTAATATTAAATAGTATCAATAACAAGCAGAACCATATCAAAGTATATATCTATATATTAGAAAGATAACTGTATTTTTAATTTTTTTTGCTAAAAATGGTAACAATAAAAATCACCAACAATAAAAAACACCAACAAAAGTTGATTCAAGCGAAAAAAAGTTTTATCAATATATCTCAACCGGGTAAATATTTACAAATCCAAACATATTGAGAGACATAGGCTAATGAGAAAATAAAAAACATTACAAGTAAATAGCATAATAAATGACAAAACTAATTTTCACATAAATTATGATAGCTTTAGTATTTTGGGAGTGGTAATTAGTGAGTAATTCTTTAGCAGAATATTAGAATATACTCTGCATTGTTTTTTTGTGATTTTAAATTTAATTAGCAGCAATAAACTGAAACTGAGTAACACAAAATGTTCTGCATAAAGGGTCAGTAGCACCTTGAAAAAAAAAAGCAAAATATTGACCATTAGAAAAGAGTATCAGAAGGAATTTCAAGTCCGCCTCTGTTTAGGCTATACAGATAACTTCCATATTTATAATAATAATTGGTAGAATTATCATAAATTTTTATTTCGCTTTTTTGCACATAGCCAGCTATGTAAACTATAGCCACTAATGTAGATTTATTAACTGAGCTTTCAAGATCATGTATATTATCCAGAAGTTCTTTTTCATCAGTAGAAATATCTCTAAAACATATGTCACAAGTATGACCATCGATACCATCAACAGGAATGTCAAGTTGTAATATCAATTTAGTATGTTGAATATTAATTTTTTCAATTTCAGATTTAGCGTTTATAAAGTAAGTACCTCCAGATCCCTGTCGAAGCTTAGAAAAAGCTTTTTCAAGTGGATCTGTTGAAAACCAACCTAATAAGACATACTTTGCTCCATTACTCAACAAAGTTTCTACGAGATCAATAAAGCCATAACATGAATGGGCTATTGCATTGCTAGTATCTAGCGTAAGCTGTTTTACACGCTTACCTGTAGGTTTCATAAAATTTGACAGTTCAGCAATATCTTGTAGCAGTTGTAACTGTTGATCACCAACTGAGTGGATTTCTCCGCATAATTCATTTCTAAACCGAATGCCAGCACCAGGTGCTTTGACATTAACAACATTCGAAAAAAAATTATTTTTTCAATAAATACAGCAGTACCTTCAAATGCTTTATTTTCAATCTCTGGATGCATTCTTAATGCAGCTATTGTTTCTTTGCAAAAAACAGACAAACAAAACTTTACAGATTGTCTCTCTATTGGTTTTGGATAAACTGATTTAGCTGTAAGTTTAGAGAGTTTAAAAAGACTATTGCACTCAGTTTTATATAAAGTTTCTAAATCACTCCACTTAGCCAAAGCCAGTTCTTTATTGTTCAAAAATTGAAGTTCGCCAGTTTTTTTTGTCAACCAATTGTTTCGTATAGATTTTAAGAGATGCACATAATCATACAATAAATATATACCTGATGTTGATAACCATGGTTTACTATCAACTGTTTTAAACATTCCAAAAAACCTTTGATTTACACGGTTACCATCAGTAATTATTACCAGTGTCTTACTACTTTCAATATTATTTATCGTATCAACAATTTGTTGACATTGAGCAAACTGAAATTCAGAGGAAAGACTTGAAACAGGTTGAGCTCTACATATAAATTCTGGACCTCCAAAAAGACATTTAATCATAAATGATAAAATTGTTTTAGCTAACTTTTCAGGGTAGTTTACTACTTGACCAAACAAAGCACCTCTTTGGTAAAGTAATGAAGCTTTGACATAGACCTAATCAATTAGTAGTATGGAAGTTCTTTTCAATGGATTTAAATTCATAAAAATACTATTTATGAAACTTATGTCCTCCATTGAGCTTATTTTTGAACTCAATTGAGTTAAAATCCTTATACTTGGTAACTTGTAGTCAATACACAAACAATCATATAAACTTTGCCGCATAGCAAAATACTCATATGCTCTACATATAATATCTGAAGTATATAAAACTTCACCAACGTTAACTTTTCTCATAGCATTAAGGTGTTCGAATAGAATATTTGACTGAAGCGAACTTTCTTTATTTTTTAAAAATCTGCTTCAAATAAAGCTGCTTCAAAATTTTTTTAAAATCTGCTTCAAAAAAAAACTGCTTCAAATAAAGCTGATTTTGTTTTTATTAACTTTAATTTGTTTACAGCTAAAGATGAAATATTACAAGTTGTGCCATTATGGTTAGCTACAAATGAATAATCATTGAAAATTTCTAATATAAATAATGGAACACCAAGTTTGTACATTTTTGATTGTATGTGTTAACTTTTTTTATTAAGCTGGAAAACAATAACATCATTATTATCACTTAACAAAGATTGAATATCGTCAAATATGAGTTCATCCTCTTTTAGAAAATCATTAAACTCATCTGGTAGAATGCTTCGAAAACCGCTTGAAGTTACAGTTTTTCTAAATTTACTTGCTGGTGTGGCTAAACAACTAGGCGCAATATTTTTAAACAGATTGTGGGTTTAAAGGTCGTTGCTTCCCATATTTGCTTTCAAAAGGTGCTTCATTTGGCCAACGCAGTTGACATACTGCTGTATAGTCTGTAACAATAAAACCAGTTCTTGGGATAGCTTCACTACATCTTTTTCTCTCCTCTAGATTCTTCGGGAATTTATAAATTGATATTTTTGTTGTAGTTGAGTATTGATATTTTTGTTGTAGTTGCAATTGATATTGTAGTTGTAGTTGTATAAATTGATATTTTTGTTGTAGTTGAAATAGTTCGACTTGCAAAGAGTTACACAGCATTTTAAAGGCATTTTAATTATTAAAAAAACTTATCGTTAGTTTGACAATATTATTACCTTACAATGTTAACCCCTTGAACCTTACAATGTTATCGTCTTGAAGTTGCGCTATCTAATTTATAAACCAATCAAATTATAAAGATTTATTAAAAAAGCGTAAACACAAACTTTCGTCTAATGTTAAAAGATGAAAATGTAAAACAGGATTAGGAATCGGCCTTCAGTTTAACAACTTTGTCGTGCGATGTCAAGGTCTGTTATTATAGAAGGTCGCGGTCACACATAATATAATATTCTGAAACTAATAAACAAACATCTCAATTTCTATAAGTAAATTTATTCTTTGATCATTACCTTCATATCCTATCTTATTTTCATATCATAATCTATTATGGTATTATTTATATAACATATCACAACAATATTATTAAATTTGTGATGTTCAAATATCATATGAACATTCTCTAACATGTTCATATGGTATTTGAATATAGTTCTTGAGTATATTATCTGCAAACAATTGACTGATGCAAGTTCAAATGTTGTCAAAAACCAAGCATGGATGCATGGGACACTGCAGTGTCCCACAAAGAAATGCTGGTTTGAAAGTCAAATTTTCTTTATTAAAAAAAAATATTAAAATAGGGGGGAGATAGGGAGGTTTCTGTAACTTTTTTTAGGCTCCAAAACTTTTAACTTTATATATAATAAGGTTTGTAAAATTAAGGGACTTACGAAGTACATTGAGAAACAAAAACAGGATATTTATATAAACTTTTCAATATTTAATCTGGAGTACCACAGTGTAATTGGGAAAAAAGCAGGGATGCGGAGTCCCAAAAGGACTCCGGCTTTATATCTTTACTTTTTCTAAGTCTGTAGTGTCCAGAAGCTCTAAACATGTTTGTTGACTTATTATCTACTATAATAAAAAAATTCATGAGATTTAATGACTTCAAACTTATTGTTTTTAAGCCCGGAGTCCTGGAGTCCCGTAGTCCTTGCCGCCATTATGCCTAAGGACTCCGGGCTCAAAAAACAATTGCTCCTCTAACCTAAAAGTCCTAATTTTTTTTCCTAATAGTAGTCCATAGACTTATTTATATTTTTAGAGCTCCTAGATACCAAAAACTAGGATAAAGTAATCTTTTTGTGACTTTCAAATCTGGAGTCCTTTTTGGGACTCCGCATCCCTGGAAAAAAGTCTCTGGGTCCAGTATTCAAAGTAATACGATCGAAAGTAATATATAAATTTACAAAAATGCTTTAAAATGCATGCAGTTATACATATAACTCCTGATAGTTAACTAGTATAACTAGTTATACATAAAATTTATTATATAAACTTTTTTCTTAAGGTTATGCTTGAACAAATTAGTACCAATTAATTCCAATTCAAGATTTAGTTCAAGTTCAAGTTCTTATTTGTTCATTGTTTTTTCACTATTTTATATTTATTTGTTCAAATTTGTTAACTAGTACTAATTCTTACTACAGTAAGAATATTTATCATTGTTGAACGTGATTTTATTAGTAACTTAATTTTACTTTCAACATATTTTGACAACACCCTTTACATTTTAAATGATGACAGCTTTACTTTTCTATTGATGTTAAATTTACTACGTTTCAATAACTCAGATTGAATTTTAACTGAATTTTTGTAAGCTTTGTAAGGGTTTATTGTATATCAAATGATGTTGTAAATAAAGTAAAAATAATATATATATATATATATATATATATATATATATATATATATATATATATATATATATATATATATATATATATATATATATATATATAGTATTTAGGCTATGGGATCATCCATAAATAATGCCAGTAGATAGAGGGGCAGTGTGAGACCAAAATAATGTCAATTAAAAAATGGAATTAAAAAAAAAAGTAAAATATTTTATTTTAAAAAAAAGTAAAACAATTTATGCTAGCTATGAGCAGGTTTTAGAGGTATTTACACCAACAATGTGGTCTAAAAATTTCTTGCTTTTGTTGCTTAAAACTGCAGAGTATCATAGGAAAAACAATTTAAATTCAGAAATTAGCTTGCTTATCTGAATAAATAATTTATGTTTTTTTTTTTACTTTTAGTACTGTTGAGAATAAATGTATAATTGAACCAGAAAAAAATTGATGGTATATGCATTTTTTATATTATATTAACAATTCAGATATACCATCATAATATGATAACAAAAACTGACATCATTTTCAATGGGAGATGGCAAAAAAATTGACTAAGTTTGATAAAGGGTGAAGGTGTTTAATAAACCGGGTCATCATCTGACATCATTATGCATAGATGACCCTATGATTTAGGTAAAATAAGTAATCAATTTGCCATATTTCTCTTTAGAAAGTGTAAGAAAAAAGCATTGTTATGCTGAGAACCTACTTTTTGAGCAAGCTTTGACCACCTATTTTATAAATTTGAGAGACAGAAGTGGAAGTGCGAATCACAAAAGAACTAATAACAATGCTCTAAATTGATTTTAACTTTGTAGACTAACATTAACATAGTATTTAGAAACAATATATGAAGTTTACATGATTTTTTTAATTTGTATTTATTTCCATTAATTATCAGTTATCAGTCTTTATTTTATAAAATGAATTAAAAAACTATTTATTTATAGTTTAATAATAATACATAAATACTAGTTTCCTAATGCTATTATCATCACAATGTCAATGGTATTCGTTTTAAAGTGAAATTTTGTATCAATTTTATTGTTTTAATGTTTTATATATATATATATATATATATATATATATATATATATATATATATATATATATATATATATATTATTTTTACTTTATTTACAACACCATTTGATATACAACAAACCCCTACAAAGCTTACAATAATTCAGTTAAGATTCAATCTGAGTTATTGAAAAGTAATAAATTTAACATCAATAGAAAAGTAAAGCTGTCAACATTTAAAATGTAACGGGTGTTGTCAAAATATGCTGAAAATAAAATTAAGTTACTAATAAAATCACGTTCAACAATGATAAACATTCTTACTGTAGTAAAAAATAGTACTAACTGATAAATTTGAACAAATAAATATAAAATTAACAAAAACAATGAATAAATAAGAACTTTAACTTTAACTAAATCTTGAATTTGAATTAATTGGTACTAATTTGTTCAAGCATAACCTTAAAAAATAAGTTTTTATAACAAATTATATGTATAACTAGTTATACATATAGTTAACTATATGTATAACTAGTTATACATATAGTTAACTATATGTATAACTAGTTATACATATAGTTAACTATATGTATAACTAGTTATACATATAGTTAACTATCAGGAGTTATATGTATAACTATATGCATTTTAAAGCATATTATTTTATTCAAACATTACTTTAGATCATATTACTTTGAAAACTGGACCCTGAGGCTTTATTCTCAATAACACTGTGGTACTCCAGATTAAAAATTGAAAAGTTTCTGTAAATATCCTGTTTTTGTTCCTCAATGTAGTTCGTAAGTCCCTTAACTCTTAAGGACCTTATTATATCTAAAGTTAAAAGTTTTGGAGCATAAAAAAAGTTACAGAAACCCATCTCCAATCTATTTTTTTCTTTTTTTAATAAAGAAAATTGGAAATTCTTCGACTTTCAAACCTGCATTTCTTTGTGGGACACTACATGGGAATTCCCACGTGGGTTTCCTACAGGAAACCCACGTGGGATTTCCCATGGGTGTAAATACCATATGATTCCCACATGTAACCCATGGGTTTATGGTGACAAATTTCCATACGGATACCACATGGGAAAAACCGTCCCACGTAAATCCCATCAATCCCACACGGAACCCACGCGTAACCCATGTGGGACGCGGTTTTATTTTTCACTGGGTTAATTCTTAACTACCCAATGCTTGTGCTAGAAGGTTAGTAACACAACTGCATATTGTGTTATTGAAAATATAAAATTTGTCAAAATTGTAGGTAGACGCCACTGCCGCTTACCATGCAGTAAAGTTATCAACCTTCTAACACACTGCATCGTGTAACTAAGAACTAAAAGGTACATAAATTATAGATAAATACTAATTTAATTGTAAATTGCACTTAAAAAGTATATCGAATATTTTGAACTTTAATATTTAAATTAATAATTTCTTTAATTGTCTAATTTTTTTTTAAATCATATCATTTCTTTAAACTTTTATTTAAGTTATTATAAATCATGTCATTTCTTTAAAAGTTTAATTCATTGTCTTGTTTTTCTTTCAAAACTCTGTTTAATTATTTTCTTTCATATTTACTTTAAATTCTTATAAGATGTACATCGTTCGCCGCTAAAAGCTTTGATCGCCGCCATTTTAGGCCAATTTTGGCTTTAATTTTTTTTTCCGAAAAAACAATAGAATACGCTATCCAGTTGTATTTTGAAATCAGTGGTTTAAAATGTACTAAATTATAGTAAGAGTAAAGCACTTACTTTAAGCGAGCTTTAACTCCACTTGAGCTTTAACTAACCTTGAGACAGCCTAATCACTTTTTTGCACTTATTGCACTCAGCAAATCCTGATTTTCTGCCGGAGCCAAAGATCTTATCCTCTTCTCTGTCAAGCTTGGTAAAATAGTTCCAAAGAGACATAGATTTTTCAAGATGGTTTAATTTGGTAGTGGTTTTGGTATACTATTTAGATCACTGAAGTAAGAACTTTGAGACTGTTAGTCTTTCTTGACTTTAGCCAAGCTTACATAGGAGGCTAGTTTAATTTTAGGAGGTGATTAATTATTTAACAACTATCTGACTTGATAAAAACAAAGTAATTTTTTACGCTATTTTACCATAATAACTACCGCTTATACTAACTTTTATCGTAAATTACCGGAATTGCCGACTTTTAAGCAGTTTTACCTTTTTTTACTCAATTTTACCGTTTTCACGCATTTTTACCGATTTTACGTAATTTCACGCAATTTTACCGACTTCTGTAATAAGAAAGCGCAAAAATGCGTAATACGCGTTTTTACCGCTTACGGTAAAAATGCATATTACGTATTTTACCGCAGCGCGGTAAAAATGCGTAATTAGCTAAATTCATTTTAAAGGCCTGGTCTCGAAATTAATTCGATGTAGGGAAAAAAGTAAAGATGGTTTGTTAGTTATTAAAAAAAATCATCTTAACAACCCAGTGGGCACGGGACCTAAATAAGACGTCTTTTGAACGTTCAAAAGACGTCTAAAACGTTCAAAAGACATTTAAAAGACGTCTTTTTTACGTCCTGTGCCCACTGGGAATACTGTCTCTGCTACTATTAGTTCCTTGTTTATCATAATTAAAAACCTAAATGGTTAAAAAGATACTTTCGAAGAGTTGCGAAAGAAAATGCAAATGTATTTACGTTTTTTAAAGCTAAAAAAAAGAATAGGCTATTGAATATTGTTAATAAATTGCAAACATGTATTTTTAATAAAGTATCTCTTTAAATACCGAAAATTACAGCTGAATGGTCATCAAACAAGATGTTTTACGATAAGAAAATTAGTGAAGATATTGTTTACAGATATTGTGACCATAAAAAGGAAGGGAACTGCGTCTTCCTGAAAAAACAAAAAATGCTACAAAGTTGCAAAATAAAATAGTTACCTGGTTAAATGTTACATGCATTAAATCTATGAGTATAAAATTATATATTGACTGTTTGAGATCAGTTGTTTTACTTTTTGATTGATTTATTCCTAAAATAGAACATTGAAGTTGTCCTGTTAGTTCTAGTAGGTTGTGTACTGGGTTTACTTTCACTTTGGTGTTTACTTACTTTCACTTTTGCGTTTTTTAAAACACAATAATGATAAAATACTAAATACAATGAAAATCATAAAAGAAAAGATTTAGGCTCTTTCTTGCACAGAACAGTTACAAAGTGTAATCATTTTTTAAAATTACCTGAGTCCTAAATAAAAAAGATGACAATTCCTATATCAGCATATCCAGAACTAAACTATTTTTAAACAGATGTATCATTGTTTAAAAATTGAAATAACACTTTTAAGAAATGGCTGTTTAGTTGTTTCTAAGTTGTTTAGTCTTGTTTCTAAGGGGTAAACAGATTCTATCTGTTGACCAGCCTCGCACCCCTTCTTCATCTATTAGGCTGGCGCAGATGTATTTTAATACATTGTTTCCAGTTTAGGATGTTGAATGCTGGATTTTCTTTACTCAATGCATGAGTTTTGCTTGTGTCTCTGTTTTTATGACTAGGCAACTCATTCTATTATCTCCTAATGAGGGTACAGCTCTAAAACTCAGTTTTATAATTCTGAGGCCGGCTGGTAGTCAGGTTTCCCGAACTCTGTGGTAGCCCTCAGAGAGGCTGATTCCATCAACAGCTAAAAAGTATCAAAGTATTAACAGTACCATATTGCGCATGGATGGTGTCCCTGTTTGTACTTTTGGTGTGCATTGCGGGGGCCACATTGGAGCCCTTTGTTACGGCTTAGGGTTTATTAGTAGTAATGAGGCAATTGCTTGGGCTATTAAACAGTGTTCTGAGTACTATCTATGCTTTGAGTCAAGTTCTTCAATCTAATTTAAGAATGAATAAAGTACCAAAAACTATAAAACACAAAAAACCACCATCATCACCAAGTTCTCTAAACCTATCATTCACTAATATTCGTGGTCTTCAAAGTAACTTTTCTTCTGTTGAGTCTTATCTCTTGCAAAGTTCACCAGACCTACTTGCTCTTTGTGAGACTAATTTGAGTTTGGCTGTCTCATCTTATGATCTTAGTGTTGATGGTTATCTTCCTCTAATTCGCAAAGACTCCAATAGTCACATGCTTGGCCTCGGCATTTACATTCGTAAGAATTCACCCATTTGTCGTGAAACTAGGTTTGAATCTACAGACTATTCTTTAGCACCACTTCACTCTATTGCCTTTCTCTTTGTTCTATATCGCTCTCCTTCATCTCAAGACTGCACACTTTTTGACGTTATTTCTGATCATATTGACCAAGCCCTCTCTCTTTATCCATCAGCTCATATAGTTGTTGTCGGTGACTTTA
The DNA here is from genome assembly GCF_038396675.1 of Hydra vulgaris. Classification (NCBI taxonomy): domain Eukaryota; kingdom Metazoa; phylum Cnidaria; class Hydrozoa; order Anthoathecata; family Hydridae; genus Hydra; species Hydra vulgaris. Next base: position 38,594,601 of record NC_088932.1, on the reverse strand, counting down.
ATGCTCACCACTCTAAATGGCTTGGCTCTTGTGTCAGTGATTCGGCAGGCATTAAAGCCCACAACTTTTGCCTTTCTCAATCCCTAACTCAAATAGTCAACTTTCCAACTTGCTTTCCAGACAACCCGAATCATCTACCTTCTCTACTCGACTTATATCTTGTTTCTGATCCTAGTCAGTGCTCAGTTTCTCCACATTCACCCTTAGGTGCTTCTGATCACAGTTTGATCTCTCTAAAACTAATATCTCATTCTTCTTCATCACCTGAATCCCCCTATTATCGAACCTCTTACAACTACACTAAAGCTGACTTGGATTATTTCCGTGATTTTCTTCGTGATGGCCCTTGGGTAGAAACCTTTCGTCTTCCTGTCGACGAATGTGCTTCTTACATAACATCGTGGATTCAGGCTGGCATGGAATCTTTTATTCCCTCTCGACGATTCCAGGTCAAGCCTCACTCTCCTCCATGGTTTTCTTCACACTGTGCTGCTGCGATTGCCAAACGAAACTGGTACTTCCATATTTATCAGCAAAACATTTCTCCAGAAAACAGACGTCTGTTTATTACTGCTAGAAACAATTGTAAGAAGGTTTTGTCTAATGCCAAAACCCGCTATTCTCAGGTCATGAAATCTTGTATCTCATCTCAAAAATTAGGCTCTCGTGACTTCTGGAGAATCTTTATTAATATCAATAATAAGGGCAAATCTATAATTCCACCTCTCTTGTATGGTTCAGACTTTGTCACCTCACCTAAAGACAAAGCCGAATTGTTTGCTAAAAACTTTTCATCAATATCATCTCTTGATTCCACTAGTTGCGTTCTACCTGATATTGCCAACAAACAGGTTGATCCATTGCTTGACATTCATATCACTCCAGCATCTGTATCTAAAGTGATTTCCTGCCTAGACTCTTCTACAGCTTGTGGCCCGGACAACATACCTGTTATTGTCTTGCAGAAGTGTTCTCCGGAGCTGTCATCTATACTCTCAAAACTATTCAACAAGTGCTTATCAGAGTCTTGTTTTCCAGCCTGCTGGAAAGCGGCATCTGTTATCCCTATCTTCAAAAATTCTGGAGAGCGATCCGATTCGTCTAACTACCGTCCCATAAGTCTTCTTCCTATCATAAGCAAGGTTTTTGAATCTTTAATTAACAAACACTTAATTTCTCATCTTGAATCTAATAACTTACTTTCTGACCATCAATATGGATTTCGATCTTCTCGTTCTACAGCTGATTTGCTAACAGTAATAACTGACAGGTTTTATCGTGCATTAGATAAAGGTGGAGAGATTAAGGCCATCGCTCTTGACATTTCAAAAACTTTTGATAAATTTTGGCATGCTGGTCTTCTCCATATGGTTTCTTCTTATGGTGTATCCGGCATCATCTTTAAGATCATTGAATCCTTCCTTTCCAATCGTAGCATAAATGTTGTCCTCGATGGACAACACTCTTCTTCTTATTCTGTAACTTCAGGGGTTCCTCAAGGTTCTATCCTTGGCCCTATACTCTTTTTAATTTACATTAATGATCTTCCAGATATTCTCACATCTAAGGTGGCATTGTTTGCTGATGATACTACCATTTATTCTTGTCGTGATAAGAAACCATCACCCTCTGATTGCTTGGAGGGGGCATTTGAGCTTGAAAAGGACCTCACTTCTGCTACAGCATGGGGCTCACAGTGGCTGGTGAACTTTAATTCAGATAAAACTCAATTTTTTTCAGCCAATCGTTATCGCAATATTTTATATCTTCCTACATTTATGAACGGTGATGTACTTTTTCTGTGACTGTTCCTAACTGCTCCAAAAACGCTTATTCGTCCAGTTTTTTTCCTCGAACATCAGCTCTTTGGAATTCGCTTCCTTCATCTTGCTTTCCTGATTCATATAATTTGCAATCTTTTAAGTCGTCTGTCAATCGTTATCTTGCTCTACAATCTTCATCTTTTCTCTTTCAGTAACTTCCAACTTTAATTAGTGGCTGCTTAATTAGTAGCTTAACTCTCTCTCTAGGAGAAATTATCTTTTCTCAATTTTTTAAAATTTTTTAAAATTAGTAACATAATCTTTAAAGTCATAAAAATGTTCACCATGAAGATTAGCATTTCTATTAAGTATTAAAAAATCCTATTTTTATTGAACAGAAAAAGTATTAGTTTGTAAATTTATAGTTGAGTTTTTCTCATTAAGGCGCATTGCAGGTGGAGGATTGTCTGATGTAAATCTAGTAGAGAAGATATCAATAAAATTTTGATCAGAATCTGATGGATTCGTTTGATAATCAAACGACTCTATAGCAGCAACTCTAAGATGTTCATCCACCTTTGCACAATTGTAACATCTTTGACTTCGCTCATTATATACTTTATTGCTCATTTCTTTTATGTGTTAAGCGAAAAACTTGATAAAATTGTTAAGATATAGGTACCTTCACAGTGCTTTTATATTTAACTTAAGTCTGCTATAAAAAAACTATTTAAACCAATAGCATTTCAGATAAAAGACAAGGGTTCGCAATAAAAAACCAACGTGGGTCTAATATGAGCAACCCATCAGTTATAAAAATGGTATTATTTAATAAGCGGCCCATATAGGTCTCATGTCGAATCTTTTACACAATCACATGCGTTAAAGGTTCGACGAGCAATTTTCTCTCATAGAAAAAGATATGCAAACTTGAATTTTTCTTTAAAATTAACTGGGCATGAGCCCTAATAAGCTGCAGATCTAAAAAAAAACTTATAGAAACTTATTAAAGAAAAAAAAGTTCCCTGTTCCAGTTTTTTTTTTTTTAGTAGAAATTTGTAGAAGTTATGAAATATTAAACATTCATCGTTAGCTCAAAACAAAGATTTATGTATATATATATATATATATATATATATATATATATATATATATATATATATATATATATATATATATATATATATATATATATATATATATATATAATGAAAAAGAAGTCTTTAATGGGTCTTATCACAGAGCACCGTGGATGAGCATCTAATAAAAAATTTACGCCGCATTTCTAACCGGAGTCGCAAAACTTTCCTAGAGGTGGGGTTTGAACTAAGGATCTTTTGATTCTGAGGCAAGTGCGCTACCAATGCGCCACGGCTGCTCTATTATCTATAACACATATATAAATACTTTTTTTTATAGCTTTCATTGTAAGCAATAAGTATAGTTTTTCTATTTTTATGTAGTTATTTTTCTACCTCTTACTAAAAAATATTAAAGTAAGGATTAAGTACAGAAAAGGTCGCTGTCGAACAGATTCCCAAAACCTGTATTTTACAGATCATTACAGCTATTGTAAATTACTCGTAGTCACTACGAACTTTTTAGAAAATTTTAGATACTTGTTTTAGATATTGAAGATTTTATCTCTCTTATTACTTTACGAATCTCTACATAATCGATACATGAAGAATCGTCTCTCTCTAATCGTATTCAAATCAAATACAAATTTTTTTGTGTATGAAAAAATGCAACTTTATACAATATATTTTAAAACTGATAAAACCAAAATCAGCAAAAATACAATGTCTCGTAAAAGACTTGAAGATTTAAATAAAATTCTAAAAAAGGTTTAAAATTAATTCAAATTTGCATGTATTAGAAGAGACACGAGGACACACACTTGTAGTAATAACCATTACAGTTCTGATCAGTCGAACATTGCTTTCTTCCAGAAGAATCCTTATTTGTCCAACACCACATAAAGCCAAGCCCCTAATAAACATACATTAATATAAAGTGGGATAGAGTGTGGGGAATAGCGGAAGAAGCAAGTAATTAACATCATAGTAACAAAATTATTTAAAAACTATTAAAAATGTAAACCACGCAATCCTCATTAAAATATTATTGATGTTTCCGCAATATAATTGCACTAAAGTGATGGGAGAAAAGTAAGTTATTAATTAATTTCTTTGTTCCACTTCACCTCTCAAAAAAACTTTTTGTTGGGGTATTTTTAAAAATATAGTTTTTACCATACATTAATATTGACACAGGAAACAAAACGATATATGCTAAATGGAGGGGGAAAATCTTCCTATTTAACGTTTTGGGGAATTCCAAATATGTTTCGTTGAGGAAAACAAATATCTTACATTACAATATGCCCAGCAATTTGATTTATAGCAACCATATTCCACAGTAAACCCACTTGCAGGATTAATTCCTTTTAATGTTGCTTCTGTAACTATTATTGATGCAAAAAGAACTGCGACAAAAATGATACCCATTGCAATATCTTTGTTTTAAACCTACATTAAAGAAATATTAAATTTATCTTATATACAAAGTTATATCTAAAATAACGTATGAAAAATATATTGCATATCTAACTTATAGAAAATAAATTTTACAAACTGTTTTACAACCATAAAATCTAGGTTTAAACAACTAATAACAAAATACTTTCTTAATAAAAACTTCATTAATGCTTATTGATTTGGATTAATTTATCAAAAATTTGAAACGTCTGTTTAAAACGAACGTAACTACGTTAAAATTAGATTTAAAAAAAATTGATAAACTTAAAACATTTTATAACCAAAATTCAGAGTAAAAAATAGATAGAAAAGAAAAAAGGCTAAGCACTAAAGATTCTTAAGTTTCAGTAATAAATCAATGTGTTTATATATATATATACATATATATATTTATATATATATATATATATATATATATATATATATATATATATATATATATATATACATATATATATATATATATATATATATATATATATATATACATATATATATACACATTTGTTTTTGCTTTAATTTATACTATTTAGATATAACTATACCTATGAGCATCCGTTTTTAACGTTGAAGAAAGTAACATTCAAATGACAAGCGAATATATAAAGTTTTACCGACTCATATCCAGTACTCTTACAACGACTTTAAGTAATACAATAGAAAAAGAGAAGATAACATACAATAATAGTACAATACATAATTTAATTTTCTACTGCAATAATACTTTGATGGGATATAACCTCATCAAACATAGAAATCATATATATATATATATATATATATATATATATATATATATATATATATATATATATATATATATATATATATATATATATATATATATATTTATATATATTTATATATATATATATATATATATATAATATATATATATATTTATATATATTATATATATATATATATATATATATATATATATATATATATATATATATATATATATATATATATATTTATATATATTTATATATATATATATATATATAAATATATATATATATATAATATATATATTTATTTATATATATATATATATATATATATATATATATATATATATATATATATATATATATATATATATATATATATATATATATATACCCTTAAATTAATAATATAAACCCCTAAATTAACTGAAAGGGCATTTTAGACTTTAACTGAAAACCGAATTTGGATTTTATAAACAAGTTTAATTGAATGAGAAATTCGGAATTTTATATCGAATCTTAACTGACCTCTCATGCATTAATATTATTTTTGACTCTGTAAGATAAATATATTTCTAATATGTTTTCTTTTTCTTTTTTTTTTTATTGTATTTATTTTTCCAAAGGCCAAAGGGGTCACTTCAGTCAAAGAGGCTACTTTTTTATTTTATTTTTTTAATAACTTTTTTTAACAGTTGTTGCAAACCTCTCTCAACTCTTTAACTCCAAAACATGAACCTTGATGAGTATGGCCGCTGCGCGTAAAAACAGGTTGATACACTTGAAAGATGTAGAATATTTTATAATTAATTTTCTTTTTAACTGGAAAAAACTAATAACTTTCGAATTTAGCTGAAAGTAAAGTGACTTTTTCAGTGAACTTCGTAATTCGAATTTTAGCAAATTTTCGCCAGTCCTTAGACATTCACATCGAAAACTTTTCTTTCAAATAGTATATGTAATCAATGATAACATTTAAATAATTGTTTAAATAAAAAGCTTAAGTATAAACTTCCTTAAAAATATAATAAAACTAAAATAAGTAAACTAAATTTATAAGGAACTAAATTTGTGCTTCTTAATTTAAACTTGAAATGCTATTAGAATTACTTTATAAGTTTTAATGCTTGCATCTTCTCTGAAATTAGCTGCAATTGATCTGCTATACTGGTTGAGAAATTAACTAAAATTTAAGTTTCTTTTACAAATGTTTTGAATGTATTTACTACTGGTAGGGTTGTATAAGTTAATTTTCAGGCTGTCTACGAGCCAACTAAAACAATTCACACTTTCCAGCTCTTTTGTTTAATGGCGTGTTCATTGTTACAAAAATAGTTATCCATACTCTTTACACAACAATAACCACTAATTTTTCATTAAAAACCTCTTTAAAAAATGCAATCAAATTCCGAAACAACGCATTTGATATATATTTATTTAGTGCAATCATGTCAGTAAGCACCTGCATCCTTTGCACTCACTTCCTTCTGCTTTTACATCTGTCGTGTTTTAGAAAAAAAGCAATTTAATGAAATCAATTCATCCAGTAGGCACGGTATCTAAAAAAGACATCCTTTGAACGTTCCAAAAACGTCCAAAAAGGTTCAAAAGACGTCCAAAACGTTCAAAAGACATTTAGAAGACGTCTTTCTTACGTCCCGTGCCCACAGGGATATGAAAATTAAATTTTTCATTCAGCTGGTTACATAGTTTCACACAATTATCTACTATTACACACAAGTGCTTTTTTGCAAAGATAAGCAGCTAACTAAAACATATAAATCATAATGCATTTCTTTTTTTTTTTATGAAATAGGTTTCTCAAGAGTTTAGTTTTATACGGCGTTTATATTGGGTATTTTGCTTGTTTGAAGATTAACGTGATTTGCTTTTTATTTTTAAATACAAATGCTTTTTTTTTTTTTCACTTCTTTTGTTCTTTTAATCTAAGGGATATATTTAAAAAATTTCTAGAACTAAATAGCCTTTTTCCTATTTAAAGAATGCGTTCTTTTTCAAAATTAAATATACCTCTTGTAATGTTTATTAACCGAGAAATTTGAAATTTTTCATATTCCTGTTGCAAATCTCAATGGTTGTCAAAAAATAAATAAACTTAAATTGTTTAAGTATTTCTTTAATTGGATAATCGTGATGTATTTCAAAAGTAACCACGCCATAAACAGGTTATGTAAGTGTTTTGAATAAATGTTTTTACACTGAGGTGCCGAATAAATAATTTTTTGAAAAAATTATTTATTCGGCACCTAAAACTTAATTGCAATTTTTTATTAAATTTAAGCTTATTTTTTATCATCGTCGCCATAATAAAAACAAACGAATATGTTCTTAACAAATCAAAATCTTTTCTAAATAATAAAGATAAAAAGATCCAAATTATTTAACAAAGAGTTTAATCTTTAATTTTGATGTCATGTGTTTTATAACAATCACATCTTTTTCTTTGGTTACTGGTAAAATGTGACTTTATAGAAACATATATAAGAATCACAGTCTAAATAAAGAATGCAATGATCGTTATCTTTGTAAACATTATTACTATGGCCATATTTATAAATAATTAAATTCAACAAATATTCTTACATTGAATTTAAATAAACATTGTCACTAAAGTGCTGGGACGGAACAAGGGTTTTTGGTTTATAGGTTATACACATTTACGGAAAAAAAATCTGACCACCCAATATTTATTGCAAAAAAAACGTTTTTTGTCTGCATTGTGAATGCATTTATTATAAGGAAACTTCTTAATTCAAAAAAGAATTTACGTGAACACAAAAGAAAAAAGAGGTCTCATTGTGAAAAATGTTTTAGCATTTATCGTGTATCAAAACGTCAAACATTTCAATTCGAAACCAAAAAGACACATTGTTTTTCAAAGGTTTTAAATAATTTGCGGAATTGACAGTCTCATGATCTTGTAAAAAATGTAAACCAGCACCAATATTCGCCGCGATTGCAAAAGTCGAGGCGATTTTGAATATCTTTTCACGCCTTCATCAAACGTTTTTTGATGAAAGCGTGTGTTAAGTGCAGCAGTCTATGGCAAGGTGTCTTCAAACTGTGCAGGAGCTAGCATTTAACTAGGAGACAGTTAAGCAAGAATTAGTGAGCATGAAATCTGTATACTTTCCACAGCCAAACGGCGTATCATATTGTCGGTTTTTGTCATACTGTTGTATCCTATTGTCGGTTTTTGTTGTGATATTTAATGGAAAGTGAGCTTCTTGAGCCATAATAACTTTAACATTATATCAATTGTGTAACTCATTATTTTGTATTATAAAGGGCAAAGATGTTTTCTATTGATTGGTAATACGCAATTTTTCAGCCAACGCGTGGTTGATCAGTGGTTGTTTAAAAGATTCTATGTATTTAATACCCTTAACTACCCTTGTATTACTCCAATATAACTATATAATAAAAGTTTTTTAAATAGTATGATTATTCTAGAACTCTATTTGTAAAAAATGTTCAAATACCGAAAAATATCAAAACGAAGTCGTTTGACAAAGAAAGGTTTGATTTCAGTCAAAAATGAGAAGTTTAAATCAGTACGAGATTGATAAAATCAAATTTTAGGGAGATAAGCGATAATTATAGGGAGATATAGAAAGGGAGATAGCGATAGCCAACAATCTCTAGATCAATCTATAAATGATTTATGATTTGACCTTTTTTACTTAACAATTTTCATATTGTTATATCACAGGCACTGCTTGATTCTAAGGGTTTGAGGTTGAATTTCAAAAGACATGAGGTTTTTTCTTAGATTCTATTAATATGTATAAGTTATTTTTTAATCTCTTATTATAAATATCACAAAAAAACACATGACCATCCATTGCTTTTGAGAAGTTCTTGTAACTGTAATCTAGAGACTTTGGGGAGGGCCTTACTTTTTTTAGAAATACTCCTTTTATTAATGCAGTTTTGGAGGCTAAAAGCACAGTTATTGCAAAATATATTTAGGCTCCTGATCTTAGTCTTCAATCTTGCACCCAAAATAGAAGTGATAAACCTCCCTAATCAATATAGTTAGAGAACATTTCTGCCTGAATTACATCGCTTTACCGCACACATAACAAAACATATCGGTTCCTTTTATAGACTTTTGAAGCATTTTAATTTAATAGATTCTAACTGACACAAAAAACTTTTATTTACACACTTACAAGGCATTTTTTCATTTTATAACTTGCAATTTGTAATCAAAACAAAATTATAAATAAAAAATTGTAAAAAAATAAAAATAAATTAAATAAAAATGAACAAAATTTATTTATTATTAAAAAATGAAATGCTTAAATACATTTATATTTATTTTACTGGACCTTCTAAACCGTTCACTTTAGTCCAGTTATTAGTGTGTACGTGAATCGTGATTTGAATTGAATTTTAAATTTGAATCTCAGCCAGTACCAGTTGATTTTGATGAACCTTTCTTGAATCACTTAAAAAAAATTGTCTTTCTCCGTTAACCTTTGTTCAAACAATGAAGATTCATCATGTAATTTTTGTAATTTGTGATTTGGGCTAAAGAAAATAAAATGAAAAGAATTTCTGTTATATAGTTAAAGGCTTTACGCCACTACAGTTTACAACACATAGCATATTTTTAAACTGTTAGTAATACAAGACGGGGGTGATAATTTTATTTTTTGTACTATTCTTTATTATCAGAACAAGTTATTGCATTTCTATTAATAAGCACACTTATGAAAGTAATCTTTAAGGCTGTTACAATTGGCTATACAATATGGCTCCTGTTAAGGAGCCAGCTAGTATAGCCTAGCGTTTGGGAAAATTATTCCTTCGAGACATTAGGTTGAGAAGTACAGCACTTTACCACTACGCTATGACCGCAATTTAGAAAAAAAAAACAGCATTAGAAAATAAAAAGAAAAAAGAAAAAGAAATTGCAATACTTTTGCAATAATCAATTACTTTGTTTTTTCTGGAACGTTATGGATAAAAGGCAGACGTTCATCATTAACGTATGTGTTCATCAATTGAAAAAACATAATCTTTTTCTATTTAAGCTCTAGGGTTAGAGTGATGTATGGTATTATCATTGGAAAAATCAATATCTTGTTCCATCCAAGCTCGTGGATTAGATTAGCATAGTTTTATTACGTGAAAAACATCATCCTGTACCATCGAAGCTACTGGGTTTAAATTACGCACATATTTATCATTTAAATATTTACCATCTTATATCCAATTTGTCAAATATAGAAAGAAGATTCTGAAAGAATTGAAAATTCATTTTATGATTACACCAGCATTAGTAATAAAAATATCCACCCTCAAAAAATGTGCAGAAGATGCTATATCAATTTAAGAAACTTTGAAAAAGGTTCATGCACCAGTGTTTTAGTAATTGACTGGCCTTTACCATGTGCAGACTGTGCTCTTGCTTCCCAAAAGTTTCTGGAAGGAAAGTTAATAAATGTAAACCTGGTCGACTATGTTTCATGGAACAAAACCAGAAGAGATAGACCAGGCCAGTTATTAATAACCTTTTTGGTAGAATACCAATATACTATATACAATGCCTTTAAATACAATTGATATTGGTCCTGTATTATATCCCTATTTAAATTTATCTATATAGGATACTCCCCCTCGCCGAAATAAAATCGGCGATCCTTGATTACAGGTTGTGCATGTATACACCATTAAACTCGATATTGCAGTTGCGAAACATCTACAATAAAAAAGTAGACAAACATATGCAAAAAACAAATTTCATACATAACATTCTTCATAAATTTACGCATTATATAGTTAAACTCATCGGTCATTTAATAATTCTAGATTATTTTCAGTTAGCTTGTCATGTATAGTTAAGTAAAATGAGTAAACAATATAAACTACCATCGTTCAACTTTGATAAATGTTTTTTTTAATTTATATTTGCATCAAACTTTAAATTATTGATATATTAATAAAGATTTATTAGTAGTATGTTAATTAAATGATAACATCCTCTCTTCGCCCCCCCCCCTCCCTCCCTCCCCCACCAAAAATTCCACGATCGGTCACTATTTTTATATGTTTCAGCTTGTTAAATAATAATTTTATATTCTATTATACAAAATAAGCATAATTTGCAAAAAGCATCTGTAATCACTCTATTAGTGTTTTATTTTGAAATTTATTAAGATAATCAATTTGCTTCATTTTTTCCTTGAAATAAAAAATGAGAAGTGCCACCAGTTACAATACTTAAATTTTTAAACAATCAAGGAATTTCCTTTCAGGCCAGAGGTATGCAGGATAGTTGCGAGTGTCGTTCTGACAATCAAGTTATGAATAACTTGTTATGACCATGAAAGTTATGAACGAGTGACCGAGTGACCGAGTTTATGAAACGAGTTAACATCATGAATATTTTTAAAGATAAAACAAGAAACAGAATTTTAATGTTTAATATGAAGTTTTGTATTATGTGTATATGAATAATTTTAAATGTATTCTACAAAATCGAGTGCTCAATGTTCTTAAAAGAACAGAACAATAATAAATTAATAAAAAATCACTTTTCAAGCTTTCTTAACAGTGTAAAATGACATACATACATTTTTCAAAAGATTTTTAAATATTAAGTAGTCTTTTACTTCAAAATCATTGACGTTTTAAAATACATTAATTTTGGTCACTTACAGATTATGCAACAACCCGTCACTAATCTCCAATAACAAGAATGTTGTGATATGATAAAAACAAGAATGTTGTAAAAAACAAGAAAGAAAAAAGCAAGAATCTCGATTGAGAAAAATGTATGAGAACCAAGTTTAGTTGCACTGGCCGAAATAATTCCTTTGCATATAAAATTTTTAAAATAAAGCATACTGTTAAAAATGTATATTTGTAAGTAGGAGTAGATTAGTGTAATATAAGCAGCTTAAGCAAAAATTAGAATATTGTCAAAAATAATTTTACTGTACCCAAAATTTTTTTGAATAAACAATTTTTAGGAATCCTTACTCATGATCCACTTAGATATTTGGGCATGCGAAATTTTTTCTTAAAAACACAGAGGTTTTAAAAAAGTAGCAAAAGTGCTCATATTACCCAGATCACTTGGTAATATAAACACTTTAAAATAGCTCAAAAAAAAACAAACATTATTTAAGTAAAAAAATACCGACCTGACAACTAGAACTAACTTTTGGAATATAACAATATTTATCATTAAAAGATCGAATTTTAAGCCACTTTAAATAAAAGAAGAAGATGACCCTAATCAATCTGCTAAATTATTCATGCAAAATTTTGAAAATATTCTTAATACACATGCGCCATTAAAACCTCTTACAAAAAGACAAATCAAATCTAAAAGTAAGCCGTGGATAACTCAAGGTATTTTGAAGTCAATTAAAATAAAAGATAAACTGTACACAAAATTTCTCAACCGTCAACTATAATAAAAGAAAGAACATTTAATTTATTTAAAGCAAACAGAAATAAATTCAGTAATTTATTAAAAATAACTAAAAAAAAGCTTTTATTCAAATTTCTTTCAAAACAATTTACACTATATAAAAAATACATGGAAAGGAATTAGAGAAATAATTAATATTAACAACAGTTTCACAAAAAAACAGTCTATTAATCTTATGATCAACAACAACTTAATTATCGATAATAAAATTATTGCTGATTCATTTAATGATTATTTTTAAATATATCAGTGAATATTTCCGAAAAAATTGAACCATCAATTTAACGATTAAATTGAATAGATTTAACGATTTTCTTAAAATCCTAAATTTTAACTCATTTTTCTTTTCACCTGTAACAAAAGAAGAAATTGAAACAATTATTTCCGTGATGAATGATAGGAAAAGCAATGGTCCTAATAGTCTTCCGACTTCAATTCTTAATCTATCTTCAAAAATTATATCTGAACCAATCTCTAAAATGGTTAATAACTCATTTAAAAAAGGAATTTTTCCTGACGTTTTTAAGATTGCTAACATTATTCCAATTCACAAAAGTGGGTCAAAGCTTGAACCATCTAATTACAGACCTATTTCTTTGTTATTTAACATCGGAAAAATATTTGAAAAAACTATGCACAAAAGACTGTACAGCTTTTTTAATACCTTTAATTGCTTTCATAAATTACAATACGGATTTAGACGTAATCGTTCTACTACACATGCGCTAATTGATTTTATAGAAACTTTAAGAAATGCCCTTGATAAAAATAAGTTTGTTTGTGGTATTTTCCTTGACCTGCAAAAAGCTATCGACACAGTAAATCGCGATGTTTTTCTTACCAATTTACAATACTATGGTGTACGTGGAATTCTACTTACATGGTTTAAATCCTACTTAAATGACCGACTTCAATACGTTACAGTTAAGGAAACATCCTCATTAATCAAAACTATAATTTCGGGAGACCAACAAGGGTTAATATTGGGGCCTCTGCTTTTCCTTGTATACATCAACAAACTAAACACCCGCATTAATAATGTTTTAACACACCATTTGGCCGATGACACTTACCTGTTGATTCTTGAAGATTCGCTTGAAAAAATGCAGTTAAAAACTAATGAGGCAATATTCTCACTTCCTAAGATCCTCTTCATGCAACAATATCTTTGTAGAACATACTAGGACGATAAAATTTGGCAGCGAATCAATTAAACATCAGTGCACCAATGCTTGGAACAATCTCCCTCATTCTTTTAAAACTGAAAACTCAATTTCTCGATATAATTTTCTCAATAAATTAAAAAAACACTATTTGGATAGTTACTAGAATAATATCAATATAAGCGATATACCACAGTTAACCGTCTTATTAAAAATACTCACTCTTGTATATTTTATTTATTTTATCTTTTTTTTTTCCTTTTTTTCTTTTTTTTTTTTTTAAGAACCTTTACATTTATATACAGCTTTTTGGTCGTCCTTGTACAATTATTGAATGTGTATGTGCGTATGCATGTATGGGTATATGTATGCGTGTGTGGGTATATGTATGTGTACAAATGTGTGTATATGTGTATGTATGTGTGTTGTGTGTTAATATGTGTGTGAATGTGTATGTATATGTATGTGCGTATGTAGATAAGTATAGATATATTTAAATATATCATTGTTATTATTATCATTGTTATTATTGTTATTATTATTATTATTACTCAATGCTATTTGATTATACTACATGTTACATCTAAATTTATTTTTAACTGGAATATGTGGAATATTTTTTATTACTAATTATTATAGCAATTCTTAACATGCGATATGAAATTGATATAAATTTTAAAACTGTCAGATTGAATGCAATAAACCGCTAGATTAAATGGAAAAAAAACTACCGGAAAAAAATGCCAGATTCAGCCAGATTTGTGCAATAAACCACCAGATTCGTGCAAAAAACCTCGAGATTCGTACAAAAAACAACCAGATTAAATGCAAAGACGGGTAACAACACCAATAATGTGATATTTTATTATTAAATACCTAATATTTTAAATATAATAATGTCATATTATATATTTAATAATAACTTAATATAATAACTTATTAGATACTCAATATTATATTATTATTTTTAAATGTTTTGAAAATGTCAAAACAACTTTAATTTATTTTGTTGTACGTTTTTTTTATACGTAAATAAATTTAATAAACCAAATTAAGAAAAATTCACTATTTTGTATTAATAGATAACAGTTGACAGTCATAAGGTTATTGCATATTAGTTATTAATTTGCGCGCACTTTGCAAATGCGTGAGATATTGTTTTGAATTAATAAAAATGGATAAAATTCAATAAGCATTTGAAAATATTTGAAAATAAAACTCCCTTATAATTGAATAAAAAGTTTTTTTAATAAAAAAATTTGAAAAAATTATAAATAACGTACATTTATAAATTGTGTTTTGGGAAGGGGGGCGGGGGAAGGGCATGTATATATATATATATATATATATATATATATATATATATATATATATATATATATATATATATATATATATATATATATATATATATATATATGCACAGTATCGGACAAAACGAATGCAACCAAATAATGCTAATTTAGTTTCTTCATATAAAAGTGCTGCATTTTTTCAATTTAGAGAAGTAACTATGTAACCGTTTAGAGACAAAGTTCTTCAAGTTTTATTCATCACAAAGTTCATTATTTGTACGAAAATTATTAAATTAATCAAAAGTATTAAAAAAAGTTGATTTCCTTCTGGACAAAACAAGTGCAACTCGACAAATTGTTGACCAAGCTGTATTTCGCTATCAATATTTCGTGGCGAATCCTTTGTTGTCGATCATAGCCTTGCATCTTCGAGGCATAGATTCGATCAGGTGATCAATGAAACTTTGTGGAATCGCTGCCCAGGCCTTTTGGATTTCTTCTAACAGTTGATCCTTATTACGAACACCTTCACGATTAATTCTGCGGTTGACGATCTCCCACAGGTTTTCGATAGGGTTGAGATCCAGAGATTGAGGCGGCCAATCCATCACCGATAGGTGGTTGTCTTGAAACCACTGCTTGACTACTTTTGCAGTGTGTTTCGGATTGTTGTCTTGCTGAAAAACCCATTTTATTGGCATATTCCATTCAGCATGAGGTAACGTAACATCTTTCAGGATATTTTTATTCATGAAACGGTCCATTATTTTATCGTTTCGATGTATTGGACCTAGACCGTTAGCAGAAAAATACCCCCAGACCATTACATTGCCTCCACCATGCTTCACGGTCTAATGGCAGTAACGTAAATCGAGGCGTTTTCCGGCCGGTCGACGTACACAGCAAATGCCATCGCTCCCAATGATGTTGAACTTCAATTCATCACTGAACAGGACAGTTCGCCATTTCTGCACATTCCAGTCAATATGAGATGTAGCAAATAGGAGTCTTTTCTTCTGGTTTTTTAGTGAAATTAGCGGTTTCTTTGCAGGGCGTCGAGAAAACAATCCGGTTTCAACAGCACGTCGTCTGATTGTTCGGTCCAATACAGACAGCTCTAATTGCTTTTGTATCTCAACTGATGATATCCAGGGATCTTTCTTGACGAATCTGACGATCATAGAATCCTCTCTAGAAGTGGTGGAACGCGGTCTTCCACCTTTATCTGCTGCCAACTTATGTATATATATATATACATGCAAATATATATATATATATATTTCTGGTAAACATACTGTTATTGATGCAGTTATTTATTTTAATGTTTTTAAAAGGAATACTGTTTTTCTTATGGGATAACTTCTATTTAATCTACTTAGTTATTTTTTTGAAGAAAAAGAGCAACATGGTTTTCTTAATAACAAAAGTTGTATAACAAACCTGTTGGAAACATTAGATTTAATCACGCAAGCATATGAAGAGGACATTTCAGTTGATGTTTAAGTTTTGGATTTCAAAAAAGCATTTGATTCAATCTCTCACAGGAAATTACTGAAAAAATTATTTTGACTGGGATTTGGGTAATCTTTTTTAAATTGGTGTGAATCATTTTTGTCAGATTGAACTCAGAGGGTGGTGATAGGAGAACATATTTCAAGTTGGATGATGGTTACTAGTGGAGTACCGTAAAGAAATACAAGATATGCCCAAAAAATGTTTTAAATTGATTAGTTGAAAGTTCCTTTTGAAATCTGCAATCGACAGAAACAAACAATCGATTAACGACTCACTTGCGCCTAAACTTGGCCTGAAGTTACGCTACCGAACGATGAAAAAAACCACTAGTTAAATTAGCAAAATAATTTTTTGGACTGTCGTTTGCCGAATAAAGGGGCCAAGTTAGGCGCAAAAATATTTTGCCTAACTTGATCTAAAGGTACGTTACCGTAGGACAAAAAGGAAACAACTTAATAAAATTTTATTCCATTTTGAAATCTTGTCAGCCAAATAAACGGGCCAAGTTAGGCGCATCTAATATGGTCCGAAATTACGCTACCGATAACAAAATTAGAGTCCACTTTACTATTGATATATTATATAAACTAGATGTCTAACTTGCGGGATTTTATAGGACAAAAAATGAAGCCGCTTTTTTTTGTTTATAACAATAGTCCACCATTTGTAAAAAGGGCAAAAGCTGAAGCCGAAGTGTGGAATAAAAGTTAAAAATGCAAGTCAAAAGTTCCAAATAATTTAAAGATAATTCAAAAACAAATTTTAGTAATTATAAAATACTTATAAAAGTTTTCTTATGAGCCCATGTAAATAAAAAGTTCTTAATTTATAAAAATGCTTCAAAAGCGTCTGTCGTTTTACTTTTCTATCGAAAACTTTAATCCTTTTTTAAACGAAAATAAATGAAGGAATCATAAATTATTATTTACAAGTATTCTAATTTCCACCTAACATTTTTTCATAAATAGTATTTAATTTTAAAATATGTTTACTTCATTTAAGAAAAAAAGTTAAAAATATTTATTTTAAAATTTAATCCGCCATTTGTAAAAAGGGCAAAGAGCGGCTTTACTTTTCGGATCGAAGTTAGACATCTAGTTATATAATATATCATTGCACTTTACAAATATTATTTAAATTTGGAAGCCGGTGAAAAACGATCAAAATGGAAACTTTGTGCGGCCGTGGCGCAGTGTTTAGATCGCTTGCTTTATAAGCAGGAGATCGAGGCTCGAAACGAGCTTTGGATATATCACGGTAAGGAAGGAGGCTTAAACTTCCTGGTTAAATTCACTTCCGCGGTGCTCTGTGACAAGACCGTTAGGTCTTCTTGGGGCACCTAAATAACAAAAAAAAAAAAAAATTTTATACTTATAAAAGCTCCTTCGATATCGCTAATTTACACACAAAAAATCATAAAATAAAGTTAAATAATGTATATTTTTTTTAATTAGAAAGCTTTTTAAATAAAAAGTGTTTACCAAAAAAGATTTTAGTCGACGTTACAAGCTCAACCCTAAACCCGCTCCTGTTATTGTATCAATGTTTAATAGCTATAACTTTTAATTGTTTTTAAAAATAATGAATTTTATAAAATGGTTTAATCTAAATATAAAATAGAATTTTTAATTATGTTTATATTAAAAACATGCTTTTTGAACCGCTTACCATTTTAAAAAAAGTCAAGGTAGCCGCGTGGCAAGTTCAAAGGATCAGCGTGCTTGTTTTTTACTTTTTGTTATCTAAAATGCAAAACAAAAAAACTTTATATTTCTATAGATTTTATACTCTATATATATGAGCCTATTGTATACTCGTTTTCCTTGCACGAACTTAACTTAGTTGTAAAAAAACTTGAAATGTAAAACTAAAGTAACACAAGTATCTCAATCATGACACGGCGATTTTGTTTGCCTTACGAATTCCCAAAGCTTTTTTTGAAGAAATAGAAAACTTGGTCCAAAACGTCCGCATTTTTTTATTTTTTCATTAAAAGTTGCAAAAAATTACCATCTTTAGCATTCAATTAGGGCTATAAATATAGGTATATTTATGTATTTTTTATCTATGTATTTTTTTAATTTTTATATCTATGTATTTTTATAATTTCTAATAAAGTGTAAGTATACATCACGCGTTTTTTTTTTTAAATCTGCTCTTTAAAAGTTATATAGATATTGAAATTCAATTTATTTAAAACACTAGTACAAAACTAGAAATAATCAGCTGGATAGACTAAATGACGGTTTTCTTAACTATCAATGTCATTACTTATAAAGATAAATTTCATTTGGATCTCAAATTCCAGTTAACAACTATATGTCTAAATTACAGTTTAATAGTAATTTTAAGCAAAATAGACATAAAAATCACTGTTTTTTAATAAAATACATATATATTTACAACATTAGTCATCAGAAGGTATATGTTGTAAACTGGAATCCTAGATATACACATTTTGAACCCATGTGTGAATTTTTAGATCATAGGATGCATCATAGATCGAGTCTATCCACGAGTTTGATAGTAGGTTACTTTATCGGTAAAAAGTTGGTTCAGAAACCATTTTGATTTTTTCAATACGTTTATTCGGAGAAAATTTATTTACTTAGCGCGTAAAAATAAAAACTGTGATTTTTATGTCTATTTAAACTGTTTTCGTTACATCCGTATCCGAAAATCTCGTAAACCATAACTAGTGGGAGAAAATCAATCAATAAAAATCGCCGTGAGACACATACGCAACAAATTTCCACCCGGTTTTTGATGTTTTTAGAGTTTTTAACGTTTTTAAAAATCTTTTCGTTTGTTAAAGTGTATAATATCGTTACATATGTTTGTGTATAATGTCTATAAAACTTCAAAAGTATTTTTATTTTAAAAAAATCTAGAAAGATTAAAAAAGTAGATTCGCCTGTGGTAGGACTCGAACCATGGCTTTATAGTACATGATCTTTCCACGCTAACCACTCGGCCACGCGATATTTTAAAACTATATAATATTTTTTTTAATGGAAATAAATACCATAGAAAATTGAGAAGAGGTTGACGCAATGCAATTTTCAAGTAAAAGTCAAAATGTGTAACTTGATATATGTTTAAGTATGTTTTAACATTACATAGTTTGAATTTTACGTACCTTTGATATTTCCAAACACTGTTGTTCACATTTTCTAATAAGGCAAAGTGCTGAGACTCTTTTTCGCTATTACCTCAGTTGCAATGGCTGCCAAGAGTTTTGTGTCAAACCCGTACAAATGAGCATTAATACTACTAAGTTCACCAATAGTTGTTGTTTTACGTAAGAGTTGTATTGTAAAACGAGTTCAATTTATTATAATTAATAAGTATATACAAATATGCGATAAATGCTAAGAAGATATTGTAGATCACAGCTAGTAGTAGAAGATTTGCTCAAGTTCGTTGTTGTTTGATAGGTTACTCCAAGAGAGCAAGGCTATTGTTGCACTAATCAAATTGTAATAAACGTAAATCGTTTGGATTGGCTGATTTTATATAACTGTTAATGTTCCCCTTGGGAGTTTGTATAAATAGCGTGTCTATTGAAGCCTCGCTCTCTTGGAGTAACCTATTAAACAACAACGGGCTCGAGCAACTCTTCTACTAGTAGCAGTGATCTACGATCTCTTCTTTGTGTTTATCGCATATTTGTATAGTAATACTATTATAATATATTAATAAATTGAACTCGTTTTACAATACGACTTTTACTTAAAACAGCATGGAGCCCACGGAGAATACGAAAAGAATATGAAGTCCTGAAGTCCACGATAGAGACTAAAAGACAAAATTAAAGGACGATATATAAAGAAAGAGTTGTGATCAATTAATCAGCTAAGTGAATTTATTATTTGTTTATGAGAACTTCTTTTAAAGATATACATTAGGATTTATTTAAAACTAAGTTGTAACTTTTGAATTGTTGTCGATCATTAACTACAAATTAGGGGTCGTCCATAAAGTACGTACGCTTATTTTCGTCAACCCCCTCCCCCACGCATTTTGCAATACGCTTTTTTGAGTGCTCTCCACCTCCCTAAAAGTACCTACACTTTTAACCTATTTATAAAACATTTTATAATATTTCTTTAATTTAGTGTCTCCTTTCTTTTACAATTGAAATTTACTTTTTTTCCCATCTCATATACGGCATTTGCAGACCCCTTCTTCCCCTCCGAATGTACATACTTTATGGACAATCCCTTATTATTCCTTATTATAGTTATTTATGTGGTAATTGCATTTTATTGTTGTTTTGAAATATTTATTTCATGATTATTAATTAAGAAACTAATTTAAGGTACCAAAGGAATTTAGTTAAGAATATCATAGAAAATTATTTAAAATATTATTAAGAAAATTGTTTAAGATATTATTAAGAATTGAGGTTCATAAGATTCATTTATTAAGTATAATTGTACACAAAGTTATTTAAGTTAATATATATAGTCGAGGTCAATATTATTATCTAATATTATTTTTGCTACGAGGGTTCAATTTGACCGGACATTTTGTTGATACGAAGTTTTATTGATTCATTCATCGAGGTCTCACTTCGAAAAGGCCATACAGTTGTAATTAAAGCCATATTATATATATAATAATGTTATGTATTTGCCAGTTAGTAAAAAAATTTTACAATCGTAATTAATAAAAGAAAAATTGACATAACTGGGGCAAGAAGAAGACAAAATTAGTCTTATCATTAAGCCCCGAAAAATGCATCATTAAAAACAACATTTTCAAAGAAAATGCAAAAGATAAATAAAATATAAAATGTTTTACAATATTTAGCTTTTAAACTTTCAAAATATTTAGTAATTTAAAGAGTTAAATTTAAGAATTAGTTAGTAAAGTAAGAAATTATAAACTAAAAAATATAATTTTAGCTGGTTCAATTTACAAATAATTATATTTGAGTTAATCTCAATTCTTTATGTTGATGTTGTTTTAGTAAGAGTTAACAAGCAGTTATACGTGGAACTATAAGATTAATAAACACAACAAAAGATAAAAAATTACAATAATTACAAATTACAATCTAAAGTTAGAAAAACTGCAATAACATATAATTACAAGTTAATTAATTGTTAGTATTGTTCTTAAATAATATAGTAAAAAATATATTTAAATATAGTAAAATATAGTGAAAAATTAAAAATTTTAGAAGAAATTTCATTCATTTTCAATTGCCATCAGCAATTGCTTAAGTTTTGTTTTGAATTCGTTTAGAGAATAATTTGTTTTCAGCTTGTTATTTAATATAGTATTCCACAGTTTAGGACCTCGGTTTGCAATTGAGAATTTAGTAACTGAATAATATATTTTGGATTGAATATAATTGTTTTTTGAAAATCTGGTATGGTATATGTGTCTTATTTTTTTAAAAATTGAATTAAATAAAATTGGGGATATTTTTTTATCAAGTTTGAACATGAAGATAAGAACATGATAGAGGTTTAACTTATATACATTTAGAATATTGAGTTCATTAAATATTGTTCGAGTGTGAGTGAAACGATCTACGTTTGAGATTATCCTTATAGCATGTTTTTGTTTACTTAGCAACTTTTTTACTTTTGTTGAGTTAGTGCTGCACCAAGCAATGTTTGCGTAATTTAAGTAGCAGTGAATTAAAGAAAAGTATAGGTTTTTCAAACAAGATAGATTTAAAAACTGTTTGGCTTTGTTCAAAATACCCAAATTTTTTGATATTTTATTTTCAATTAGTCCTATGTGGTCTTTCCAGGTTACATTTTCATCTAATATATATAATATAGTTGTTTATTTCTTTTTTTAATCTTATTATGTCTAATCTTGCTAATAAACGTAGAGGACGAACGGTGGCCATCAATTCAGTCAGGCGAGTTTTTGAGCAAGTTAACAATCTTATGTTTGGTGATTTGCACGGAGATTGCTTGAATGAGTTGACGAGTCTGAAAAATACACCCATCGATAAGTATTTGAAAATTACACAGTTTGATTGCGATATATCATCTTTGATTGAGGCGGATGAGGAGTTAGAACAAGAAGAAATTACCAGAACAGAGTTTACAATTTTTTATCAAAATGTTTCTACAAATTTAATTACATGTGTTTATTGTTTAAAAAATCATAAATCTCGTTATTGTAATTTAGTGATTGATGTTTTAGCTAGGAAAAATATTTTAATTGAAAAAAGATGTTGCTTTCGTTGCCTACGCGAAAGTCACTCGAGTAAAAATTGTAGATCAAATTTTCGATGTTTTAAGTGTGACAAGCCTCACCATACATCTGTTTGTGATAGTTTTAAAGAGAATAATAAATTTGATAATAACCCTAAAACAGAACAGTTAACAGCTGTTGCTGATGTTTCTTCTAAAATTAGTTAACGCGATTTACTCCAGACAGCCTGGGTAAAAGTCAAAAATAATAATTCCCGATTTAATTATTGTCGTCTTCTCTTTGATAACTGTTCCCAATTAAGTTATATTACGACTTCATTATGTAAAAAATTAAATTTAAAAATAATAGATTCTACAGAAATTAATATCAAAACTTTCGGAAATAATAATACATATGAAATTCTAGGTATAGTTAAAGTTTATGTTCAAGGTAATGATATTGAAGTTATATGTTTTGTAAAAGAAATTTGTTCTCCGTTAAATGGCGAGTATGTAGAAACTGCGTGTAAAAATCATAATCATTTAAAGTACTTAAAATTACCAGATTATCATAATGAATATTTAGAAGTTGATATTTTAATAGGTGTCGATTACTATTGGTCAATAATTTAAAATAAGATAATAAGAAGGTTTGAAGGCCTAATTGCAATAAAATCTAAGGTAGGATATTTAGTCAGTGGTCCTATCACGGTTAAGAATAAGAATAAAGTAGATAGTTCTGTTCTGTCTTCGCATGTTTTAGAAGTCGAAGCAGAATTATATAATGAATTTTCAAACGTTTTTGAAAGAAAAGCTTTCAACTATTTGGAATAAAAGCGAAGATAATGTTAGTGACAATCTAGTTGTCGAACATTTTTACAAAAGCATTAAGTTTGAAAATAATAAGTATACTGTATAACTACCCTTTAAGGAGAATCATCCTTTGTTATGCGATAATTATAGTTTATGTTTAAAGAGATTCAAATCATTAGAGAAAAAGTTTTTAAATGATACAAAATTAATTGATTCATATAATGATATTATAAAAGAACAATTATTAAATGGAACGGTAAAGCAAGTTTTAAGTAATAAATCTAAGGTCGGTCTTGTTCATTACTTACCTCATAGACCAGTTATAAGAGAAGATAAAGTTACAACTAAGATGCGCATGGTATTTGATGAGAGTGCGACAAACTCAGGTCCCTCGCTAAATGATTGTTTACATTCAGGTCCTTAACAACTCTACTAAATGGGGTTTTGATACGTTTTCGTGTACACAAGATAGCATTTATTGCAGATATTGAAAAAACCTTCATGAACATTTCAATATCTGAGAAACATCGCGATTTCATACAATTTTTGCGCGATAAAAATATTTATAATTTAGATATAAAAAATTTAAAAAATCATAAATTAGTAACATATAAATTATGTCGAGTTTTATTTGGAGTCACTTCTTCTCCTTTTCTTCTTTCAGCAACTTTAATTAGCCATGCAGAGCGTTATACAACTTCTGATCCAATATTTGTAAGTCGATTAATAAATTCTATTCACGTTGACGATTTGAGTTTTTGCACTGATTCTGTAATTGAATGTTTTAAGTTTTATGAAAAATGTCGTTCCCGGCTAGGTGAAGCTGGTTTTAATTTAAGAAAATTTTAATCTAATTCGGTCGAGTTAGATAGGTTAATAAATGAAACAAATTTTTAGAGCCAAAATAATACTAAAGTGTTAGGTTTAACATGGAACAAGAAACTAGATTTATTTATTTTTTCGTTTTTTGAGTTGTTTAAGATTCCCTTTTCTAACAAAAAGAGACGAGCTTAGTTTTAAAGCAAGTTTTTTCGATCCCTTGGGACTAATAAACCCAGTAACTGTGCGTTTAAAAATGTTATTTCAACAAATTTGTATATCTAAAAAAGGATGGGATTGTAAAATTAATAAAGATTTATTAAAAGTATGGCAAGATGTTTATAAGGATTTAGGTTCTGTACAGTCGATTTATGTACCTGATGTTTTTGTTTTTTTTGAAATCGAGTGCAAGTTGCACGCGATATGAACATTATAGGTTTAGTGATGCTAGTTTAAAAGCCTTTGGGTGTTGTATATATTTAAAATGTATTTTTGATGAGAACGAACAGGGTTCCTCTCTTATCACTTCAAAATCTAGAATAGCCTCGCTAAGTAAATGTACAATACCTCGATTAGAATTAAAAGATTGCTTACTGCTTGCAACACTTATTTCAAAAGTAGTTAAGGAACTTTCATCTATTATTCTTATTTCTAAAATTAAATTATTTTCAGATTCTTATATTTGCTAACATTGGATGCTTTTAGCTTCTTGTGCTAGAACACGTTTTAAACATTTAGATTTAGTTCCTTATTGTTCTGCTTTGGCGTGTGTTCGAGGGTTGCGAAGACTCATTAGCAAATTTAGCGCACCCTAAGAAATTATTAGCAATAATGGATCGTGTTTTACAGTCAATGAAACACAACAGTTTGCATCTTCAAGAGGTATTTTATGGCACTTCAATGTTGCAGCCGCTCCGTGGTGGGGAGGATTCTTTGACGTATGGTACGTTCAGTGAAGAGAATTCTCAGAAAAATATTGAAAACTGCAAGATTATCTTACGAAGAAGTACTCACAATTCTTGCAGAAATTGAAGTCGTTACGAATAATCGTCCGTTAACGTTTTCGTGTGAAGAACCGGGAGACAAACCTTTATCTCCTAATCATCTCGTGTTTGGCAAAAGAATAAGTTCAGAAACATTATAAAAAACAGTTATGTAAATTTACTATATTTAAATATATTTTTTACTATATTATTTAAGAACAATACTAACAATTAATTAACTTGTAATTAAATGTTATTGCAGTTTTTCTAACTTTAGATTGTAATTTGTAATTATTGTAATTTTTTATCTTTTGTTGTGTTATTAATCTTATAGTTCCACGTATAACTGCTTGTTAACTCTTACTAAAACAACATCAACATAAAGAATTGAGATTAACTCAAATATAATTATTTGTAAATTGAACCAGCTAAAATTATATTTTTTAGTTTATAATTTCTTACTTTACTAACTAATTCTTAAATTTAACTCTTTAAATTACTAAATATTTTGAAAGTTTAAAAGCTAAATATTGTAAAACATTTTATATTTTATTTATCTTTTGCATTTTCTTTGAAAATGTTGTTTTTAATGATGCATTTTTCGGGGCTTAATGATAAGACTAATTTTGTCTTCTTCTTGCCCCAGTTATGTAAACTTTTCTTTTATTAATTACGATTGTAAAATTTTTTTACTAACTAGCAAATACATACTGAAAATCCTCATTAACAGCTCTTTTCATTTTGTCTTTTAGTCTCTACCGTGGACTTCAGATTTTGAAATATTTTTCGGAACTTCATATTCTTTCCGTATTCTCCGTGGGCTACATGTTGTTTTCGTAAGAGTGGTATTGTAAAACGAGTTCAATTTGTTATAATTAACAAGTATATACAAATATGCGATAAACGCAAAGAAGTTATCGTAGTTCACAGCTAGTAACAGAAGAGTTGCTCAATGGAACAACAAATTAGGTGGTTTATCGTTCATTAGCCAAATTAAGGTGAAGTAACTTTAATTTGAAGAAGGTGAAGAAGCTGCAATGCTTTTATCAGATTTCAAACTGATGATTAAGGTGAAGTAACTTTAATTTGGTGTAAAACTTGCCAAGAGTATTCAGAGCTTTTATGGTTGGTGGTAGCAAAATGAGAATGCATTCGTATAATATTTACCGTCAGTTCTCAGAGTTGAAATGGTTGAAAGCAAACCTCAAAGAAGGTGAAGTAATAATCAGTGTCAATTTTTGAAAGAACTACAAAAATAAACAATTCCATAAGATCCTGAGTGATTATTTTGGGCATAAACATTTCACCATATTCACAGCTTCGCAGCATTCATAGCTTGTTACTTTCATAAAAGTATTGCAGTTCAGAATGGTAAACTTGAAAAAGATTCACAGCAGCTTGTTACTTTTATAAAAGTATTACAGCTCAGAATGGTAAACTTGAAAAAAATTTGGTGAAGTTTCCAATAGCAACCGTATCAAATGAAACAAGGCATGATCGCAATGTTGCATGTACAAACAACAACTGGTTTATTAGCATGATCAAGGGTATATCTTCATCAGTTTCAACCTTCAATTTCTGGAGTAATGGATGTGCTGGTCAGTTCCAATCTCAATTTTTCTTTCGGTCCTTTCCTTATTACTATGAAAATACTACTTGACTTAGAGGTTATGGTGAGATACATCACTTTAAATGACCCCATGCATTATTTTTATGTATTCAAATTCATATAATAAATACCATATTCCATATATCCATTCCATGAAGGAATTGGTGGAACTATTGAAAACCAAGTTTACTGACGTTTTGTCAGCTAAATTTGTAATTGAAAATGCTTAACATTTTTTTGAAGTAGTTAGACGTAAAAGATAGTCGCCAAATTTAAATGATAGAATTTACCTTCATGGAACTTTAAAGGTTCACTATGTTAGAAGATTAAATCCAAGTTCAATTAACTTATGCTTAAACAGCACCTTTAAAAAATCATCAGATGTTTTTAAATCATTGAAATGGGAAAAATAGAATGGAGAAGCAGAAGAAAAAAAAGAAAGTTATTGACAAAGATGAAAAAAATCTATGAAATTTATAAAAGTTTTGTTTTTGTTTGTTTAAAATAGAAAAAAAATAGTAAAAAATATATATATTTGGGTGTTTCAAAAAAAACAAAGTTTAAAAATATCAATGTCCCCTGGCTGTTTTTTGGTGATGGGTAGCGTAAAAACCCTAAATTTCAAATTTCAACCCAAAATGCTTACCCTAACCCTTGTCCCAAGTCCCCCAAAAAGGGGACTTATTTTTGGTTTTTTCAAAGATTTTAAATTATTTTTAATCTATAACTTTTTGTAAGTAAAAAAACAAATAAATTTAGTTTTAACTTTTGTTTTACATATATGTTCAGAAAAAAAAATCATGACAAGTTTTACATGGGGATTAAATTATCATAAATATTACCAATTTATTACGTTTGTTGGTATTCCCTATATTTAGTATTATTGATATTTCTAATATTGAGTAACTATCAAAATTAATCTCATTAAAAAAACAACAAAACATTTTATAACTTATTTTACATTTGAATATTAAAGAATACACAAAGCTATTACAAATTGAAAAGTTTGTTTTACGGTTATTTAAAGTTGCCTTTCTGAAATTTGTAAAACATTTTCTGTGGTTTTCAATTACTTGTAATACACTTTGTTTGGTTTTTTCATCTTTTGTGAGGAAAAATGAAAAACCTTGGATCAATTTTACACCTCTCTCAGCAACATCATGAACAACTCTAATATTTTCCGAAAAGTTCATTGCGCCAATGTATACCTCTATCTGGAATGTGCATTCCTTTTAATCATCTCTTAGTTCAAAATTCTTATTCCTGAGCTGCTTTATAAAAATAGAAATTGCAGAATTTTGCTGTAGCTTCATATTTCTGACTTTAACATTGAAGTATTTGAAATCATTCTTGTCCGAGCTAGAGTTCCATTTTTCCTGAAACTCTTAAAAGTATTCATTATTTGGGCTGTGATTACATCCGAATAGCGCTTTCCATACTGCGCTCTGCAGTCTTTCCAGTATGTGATGCCTGCATGCAAAACAACTTTTTTTCTAAAAGCATTTCAATTTTTACGCACGCACCATTCTGCCACTATGAGTTTGAAGCTGTTGTGTAAAAAGACAATCCAACTGTATTTTCTGCCAAATCCCATTGCTTTACAAAAGAAAATGTAGCAGTGGCTTGACTAAACCCAGTGCTATCCACTATTTCTAGAACGCCTAACAATTTACCTAGTTCGTAACGTGAAGTTTCTGAAATTAGTATTGCTAGAAGCACAAGAAACGGCCAGATAGACATCTGGTCGTTTCCTGTGATGGTCCTCCATCACTTTCCCATTCCAGTGCAAAACACAAAATTCAGGAGCCACAAACAATGATTTTATTTCATCTTCCATTATAGCCATATTTCCTTGACAGTATCGATGACACGAAGTTTTTGAAATAGCCACAGTGTCTAAATCAACTCCACTACTTTTTACTTTTGCAGCTGTAATCCATGCTGCTTGATTAAGGGATAGATTCATGTGGTCAGCCATTTGACAAACCTCTTTAGCTTTTAAAGGACTAGTAAGTGATCTTACAAACAGTTCCTTCTTAGACTTTTTTAGGGGAAGAAATTCTTCATCTGTATAATCAAGATCATCATCGTGTTGATTGCTCTTTAACTTTATTTTCAGCGTACTTTTCACTTAATTATTTCCTTTTTTTATAACTTTTCAATTTTCTTGTATAACTTTTGTGAACATTAAAAGCCTTAAAAGACTTTTTTTACCATTCTTTAAAGCATCTAAAAACATTAAGTCTTCTTCTTTTTTGTTTCCTTAATTTGTCACACTTAACAATATCAGCTGCTTCTTTATGTGCAATATAAAAAAATTCTTCTAGTCAATTTAGAAACATCTTATTTATTTATTATCATATTTATTTTTCATCATTTCTATTTTTATGCTTGGTTAACGTTCTATATGATTTTTTACAAAATTGTAAGTTTCTGCTTCACTTTGTTTTTCCTGTGTTTTTACTCCTATTTTCTTCCCTATAGCACACAGCTCGTCATTATCTTACAACATATAACTGTATTACTTATAGAGTACTTATCATAGAGATATCATAGAGATAGTAGAGAACTTTTCATGTTTCATAGGCCCTTCTTTCAAAAAGAAAAAATACCGCAATACCTCACACTTGGTTGGTATTCGGTTAGAAGGTAGTTGTTCCACACGGTTCCCCAACAACCGAAATTAGCATTTGGAACGTAAACTTATTTGTCTCATATTTACAAAAGCTAACTTTATAACTTTCACAAAACGCACTGCAATATCTCATAGCAAAATAAATATAACCTCAACCTTTAGTTATAACAAAACAAAAAGATGACTATATTGTAAAAACGACAAGCATATGTACTTTTAAGAACTCTGTTTCATACGTACTATTTTACTTCTTATATACAACTTTTCGTAATTAACAAAACTCTCCAGGGATAATAATGTACACAATTATTCCAAGGGAGTTTTGAATGTGTTTTTCATAATTATTTACATGTACATAATTATTCTAAATTAATTCCTATATTAAACTTGTTATCATGGCCTTTGATTTTTTTTCTGAATATATGGTTAAAATAAAAGTTTAAACTGAGTTTACTTGTTTGTTTACTTACAAAAAGTCATAAAATAAAAACGATTTAAAATCTTTGAAAACTATCATAATACCAATATTTTTGCGGGACTTGGTTCAACGGTTAAGGTTAACATTTTTGGCTGAAATTTAAAATTGAGAGTTTTTACGCTACCCATCACCAGAAAACAGCCGGGGAGATTAATATTTTTGAACTTTGGTTTTTTCGGAACATCCTAATGTGTGTATATATATATATATATATATATATATATATATATATATATATATATATATATATATATATATATATATATATATATATATATACATATATACATATATATACATATATATATATACACATATATATATATGTATATAGATATACATGTATATACATATATATATGTATATAGATATACATGTATATATATACATATATATATATATAAATATATATATATATATATATATATATATATATATATATATATATATATATATATATATATATATATATATATATATATATATATGAGCCCCTGTGATGCATAGTGTTATAAGTCACTCATATCTAGTTTGGTATAAGTCTGACTAATATCACTATGCCTGTGAACAAAAACAGCTGTTTAGTGAGGAGTATAGCAAAAAACAGTTCCAGCATCATTACCGATATCATTAGACTTATACCACTCTGCCATGTAATAGAATAAACAAAATGCTAACCATTGGTGGCAATAACTCAAAATATTGAAAAAAGTGACTTGTTGGAATAGTAATAGTTATGATTATTAGTATTTCATAGGGGTGCGTCGTTTACACGTCCGCTAAAAAATGTACTTGTGTTTAAAATTATATCTTTATCAATTACGCTTAAGATTTTCTGATCTTTTGTACGGTATTTTCTATAGCAGCCATCTTGGTAGGCCAAAACTGGCTTCAAAAATTTTAACGAATGCGCTATCCAGTTATTATTTTGAGATCAGTGTCTAATGCCACATGTCAAACAATATCCAAATAAATCTTCCCAATATATAAGCGCTATGTAATAAAATTAAAAAAAAAGTGAATTGAAGTCAATATATATTTCTATCTATATGAAAATTAAAATTCACAATGTCCATTAAGGTGGTACATCTATAAACAATCTTCATTTTTTCGATTTTTCACAAACGTACTTTCTAGATATTTTAAACACCAAAGAATTCAAAAAAGACATTTGTTTTTGTAGAAAAAAAATTATAAATGTTTAAAAAAAACACTATATTTTGAAGTTGTAATGTTTTCGGTCCCTAGTTACGTATATAGCAACCATGTAAGAGTTTTAGAAAGCCTTAATAAGTTACCATTTTCTTGGCAATAACACAGTGGATGTTTATTCATACCTCTACCCATGTTTTTTTTACTTAAAACCCATAACTTTAAACCGCAAGTTGAGCGGAAAGCATGTATATGGTTAAAGATTTTTCGTGTGGATTTTTCTAAGCATTGTGTTTATAGAACAACTTTAATATGGTGTCATCTGATAAAAGGAATAAAGTCTAGAGCAAAAAAACGCAGGTTTAACATTAAAAACAGTACAAACTCTTAATAAAAGCCAAGATACAGTTATAGATGAAGCAATGACATTCACTTCTCAAAACAAATCAGCGTCTACAAAAAAAAAAAAAAAAATGGACACTCCAACAAACCATAATAGTTATAAATGACTCTAAATGCTATATTTTTATGAATAGTGATATACTAAAAGAAATTATCAATTTTATTGGAACTTGTCCATGTTGTCCATGCAAACGAAAATCTACAAGTTAAGCATGGCATTTATGCGGAGAAAGGATTTGCTCATATAATTTTTATTCGTTGCTTGAGATACGATTGTTTAAAAAAGTATTGTACCTCCAAAACAAGGGAGAAAAGCACATGATACTAACATTAAAGCAACAGTGGTATTGCTTCACATAACTGTAGCATTAACCATAAAGGATGGCATGGCATGACCATTCATCAAAATAAAGATGATATAAATGGCATGAAAAAGTGTATTGCTGCACTCATACATCATTGTTCAACAAATAATGATCCTGAAGACCGTCATAAATTTTGCCCTTGTACTGTTGAATCTTGGCGTAAGAACCAATTGGATAAATTAAAGCAATACTTATAAATAAAAAGACAGTATATATCTTACCCAAAGTCAATAAGTAATTTGATTAACCAATATTTCCTTGGAAAGATCTAGGCTCAAACAATCCTTTAAAAAGATGTTTAGATGGCAAGACTCAAAATGTTAAGGAGACGTTGCACAATACTATATTGACCTATGCTCCAAAAACTGTTTATGTTGGTAGAAATATAATTGAGATTACTGTAGCATTAGCAGTTTTTTTATGTAACGATGGATCAAATGGTATTTTGAAATTTTTAAAAACTTGAACATTTATACTCATATAGTTTAATTACAAAGTTTAACTGAAAAAAACAAATTACCTGATAATCAAGTAAATAAAAAGTCTAGTGATTATGGCAAATGACAAAGAAAAAAGTTAAAAGCCAACAAAAAAGGTTTGATGGTAAGAATAATGAAGCAGAGGGTGACATTTATGGAAAAGGAGAGTTTTGAATCATTTTTATATACTTTTTATATTACGTTTTTCTTTATTTACTGTTTTTACGATTTATCTTTTTTAATTTTCTGTCCGAGATTGTAACTTATGTACGCTACCAATTGGTTTCAAATTTTGTACATTTGCCCCAAAGATTATTGTTTATGTTTTGACGTTAAAAAAAAATTTAATCATTACATGAGTTATTTTTAAAAGTTTGTCCCAATTAATTGAAAATCAAAAATATCTTAAAGCATTATGAGTAAAATATTTATGACATGATTTTTTTTTAAATGTCAGAAGGTGCTTCTCAATTTCAACATTTTGTGTTACAATTTTTAGCTTTTAGATATTTTTTGTTTAAAAGTTATTCTTGACAGAAGTTTACCCTTTTTTGCCCAAAAATGGGCTAATTATGCAAATAAATTTTTTTTTTAGTTAAAAAAAAAAAAGATTTTGTTTGTTTTTCTTTTTGAAGGCTACACCAGAAAAATATAACTTTAAATCATATTATTGAAATTTATTTTTTTATAGTTGTACCACCTTAATCGAGATATATCAAGGAAAAATATCAAAGCACTTTTAGATGCACAAAAAAATGAAATCCTACAAGCAATATATACAAATCTTTTTAAAATAACTAGCAATATAACTGAACTAAAGATTACATATACTAATATTAAATCTACAGTACAAAAAAACTGATGGTATTAATGAAATACGACAGCAACTGCTCAATCTGACCTCAGATAACAAAACATTTTCGGAAGACATTAT
The DNA here is from genome assembly GCF_038396675.1 of Hydra vulgaris. Taxonomy (NCBI): domain Eukaryota; kingdom Metazoa; phylum Cnidaria; class Hydrozoa; order Anthoathecata; family Hydridae; genus Hydra; species Hydra vulgaris. The sequence continues at coordinate 38,561,287 of NC_088932.1, read as the reverse complement.
TAAACTTAGTGCTGCATTAGATGACCAAGTAAATAGAAATTTAAGAAAGAAACCAAATTGGTATCAGACCAGGTACATAGACCCGAAAAATGCCCATGACATGATCGAATGCTGTTGTCGAGGAAACGTTCACGAAAACAGCACCAAGTCAATCCACATTTTTGCTAAATTTCATAAACGGGCTGATTGTGAACATATAAAAAATTTTTTAAGTCTAAAAACAATATTCAGTTAGAACAACTGTATTCACCATCACTAACTCAACGCCGTAATGAGGCCATGAAAGAACATCGTCGTCTTATAGAAAACAAGTCAATAGTAAGCGGATACCTCGAATAACCAGCCCTACTTAATTTTGTTTACTTTTAATTTTTTTTTTCGTGTTTTTTTGAGTTGAAGACGTTCCTACAATAGTATTAAATTCTTTTGTTAGAAAATGTGCGCTCGGTTAGTTTCATTGAATAATTAAAAGTTTTATTCCTCGAAATATTTTTTTTCTTTTTTATTTAAAAAAAAAAGCAACAATAACCCAGTAAGCACACAAACGTTTATTAAACGTCGAAACAACGTTTAGATTAAGGGTTTAGATTTGGTCGATTATACGTTCAGAATGAAATCCAGATTAACGTTTAGATCAAACCTCCATAAAACGTCGAGATTACAACGTATTTTCGACGTCTATTATAGGGTTAATAAAGGCATATAAAGCGTATATTATACGTATATAAAGCGTTTAGATTTAGTTCAATTAACGTATATAAATTGTTTAGATTTAGTCTAATAAACGTCTAAAACGTGTTTAGATTTAGTCTAATAAATGTATATAAAGCGTTTAGATGTAGTCTAATTGAACGTATATTTAACGTTTAGCTTTAGTCAAATAAACGTATGTATATCGTTTAGATTTAAATCTAATTAAATCCAACCTAATATATTTATATATATATATATATATATATATATATATATATATATATATATATATATATATATATATATATATATATATATATATATATATATATATATACACACTTTATATGCTTTTCCCAAATATACAAATATTTTATATACTTATATATTATTTATAACTTTTTATAATTTACTACTTTTGTACTATATATACCCATTATAAACTTATAAAATACGCTATAGTTTGGATTTACCTTACAAATAGCAGAGGGAAGGGGGGGGGGGGGGGTCCGTAAACTATATTTGTTTGTTTCAATAACTCTAAAATATTTATTCGCATTATCCATTATGCCTTCGCACTAGCAATATTACAGTGAAAATTTATAATATCAATTTACGTCTAAAAAAATCCATTTTGCAAGAACGCACCTAAACAAATATTTTTTGTAAATTTAATCTCATTTAGCAAAAAATAAAAGTTTACATTAGTATTAAGTTAAAGGTTACTAATAAAATTATTAAACTTATAAAAATGTATTTTGGATCACTGTGTCCTCTGGTTTCTCAAAAATCTTTCTAATATACCGTCCAACGAATGTTCATCAAGCGCCGGTTCTTGTTCATCGTGCGCCAGTTCTTTGTTCATCGGCCTCGGTTCTTGGGCAACATCATCATTCATATTCGTCTCCTGATTGTCTTATTTCGTAACCTGATTTGTAACCGCAAAAAACTATTTTAATTAAAATAATTTTAATGTACATTCATAAAATAAAATTAGAATTACACAGAACAACTTTACATATAGAGGATTTTCTGAATGGAAGTTTCCAAATTTTCCTGTACCATCCATGTTTATTTTTGACAAAAATAAACATGGAAAATTTCGAAAGTCGCGCCATATCATATGCAGTGGCTTTTACCAGCTCTGTTCAACCAAATTTCTTTAGCAAATGTAACTAAATTAAGCTAATATGCATCTAAATTAATAAAATTAAAAAATTTATTTATTAAACCTTAATTAATGCAAAGATGAATACCTACTGCTACACTATCCAACTAACGCTTACAAAATGAATTTAAACTGTTTATAAAACTTACGAAAAAAGTTCTTGCAGCAGGACTTTTATAACGAGAGACCAGCAACTCATATTTTTAACTGTGTCAATGTTGCAATCAATAATTTCTAAAACATCTGAGTCCATTAAGTTGTTGGCATTTTGGAAGGTAGATTGTCGCGATAAGAGATTTTTAACTTTTTAGCTTCCGACACTCGTTTATTATTTATTTATCAGTCGTTTTGCTTTCAGTTGTTGCAAGGAAGTGAATCTTGTAAACGCATTTAAATTAATTATTTAGCCAATAAAAAGTAATTTTTTAATAATTTTTTTTATTTCGTTTTAATTATGCCTATTTAAACCGCGTGATATAAGCTGTTATGTGAGTCTTCTGACCAATGGCTATATTGCTATATTATAATATAATAAACGTTTATTAAACGTCGATCAAACGTTTAGAATAACAACTTATATTAGTCAATATTGTAAACGTTTGATTGACGTTTAATAAACGTATAAATTAAAAGATTTAAAGCGTAGATTTTAAATCTATAAATGTTTACGTTTAATTAAGGTCGATTAAAGGTTTACAATATTGACTGATGTAAGTCGATATTCTAAACGTTAAATCGACGTTTAGTAAACGTATATATAAAAAAGTTTGAAATATACATTTCAAATCAAGCGTCAATTTTTAGTCAATAATAGGTCGCTAAACGTTTTATCTATTTTTCGACCGATTTCGATTAAATATTGACCAATTCTAAACCATTCTGTGTTTACTGGGAAGGAAAGCTCGAAGCGTTTATAAATAGCTCGAAAATCGAAAGTTTTATAATTTTTATTGTTTCTTTCTATTATTTTTACGTTTTTTGTATTGTTCAGTACTTTTTTTTCTTTCTAATTTTTTTTTTTTTAAATTTATTTATTTTATTTATTTCTTGATTTGTTGTTAATATTAGCTTATTTCTCTTAAGTTAACAACCAAAAAACACAGCAAGGCAAATTAATTGTTTTACCTGACTGCTAATATTTATCCTGCATCTAAACATTACTTCCCTCACAAAAAATTTTGATTATTTTGAAAACTTACTATTATCTACAAAAATTGAATTTACATAATTGGAAATCCGAACCTAGACTATTTAAAAATCGAAAGCCTACCAACATCTCTCTCAACGGGTTTTGCTATAAACAAACGCCAACTAAATCTTATGATGGAGGTGCACTATTGTATATTAATAAAAAGTCTGCATATAAACCAAGAAATGATCTTATATAAAAAGAAAAAGAATTAGAACCCATTTTTATTGAAACAGTAAACCCAAAAAAATCTAATATCATTATTGCTGTGAATACAGGCATCCAATCATGTCGTTGGATGACTCTAACTCATTCTATATCAATCCTTTACATATAAAACTGTCTAAAAAAAAAAAGCAAAACTATTTTTATCCTTCGAGGCTTTAAAATTTACTTATTAAAAAGTGACCAGGATTAACCTTCTAAAAATTTTCTAGACTCACTCAATTCAAATTATTTCCTTCCACATATATCTCATCCTACCCGAATAATTACTACATCAAAAATACTAATTGGTAACATATTCTCTAATCTCAAATCAAATGATTTTAGAGCAGGTAACCTTACTACCTCAATATCATTAGGAAAAGATTTTAATAATATTAAGTTACAAAATATAAGTTCAAATGGCTGCACTCTCATGCTTTAAAAATACACTTGATGGTATCAATACACTACTAGATACACACGCACCTTTTCAAAAAGTTACCAAAAAATATCAGATGACCTCAAATAATCTATACAATACAAAAATAAACTTTTTAAGAATATATAAAATTTAAAAATGAACTAAACAAAAAGGTACTCTAAATTGAGTATAAAAATTTCCCTAACATACTCTAATCTAAACTTAAAAAATCTAAAAACAATTATTACTACAGATACTTCAATAATAAAAATACAAAAGCAACCTGGAAAAGCATCACAAATATGGTCAATATTAAACCTAGCTCTACCACAAGCTCAACCATAGCTACCCACAACAATTTAACAATAACTAACCCCAATGAAATTTGCAATGTTTTTAGTAACTACTTTACTAACATTGGTACAGGTCTACAAGCAAACATTCCTCAATCTAAGAATCATTATATAGTCTTTCTAAAAAACCCTTTCTTAAAATCTTTGTTGTGTCCACTAATGAGTTTAAAATCTCTAAAATTATCAATTCACTTGACCCTTGTAAATTGCCAGGACCAAATAGTATATACTAAATAAGGACCGAAAAGTATATAGTAAATACTAGTAAAAAATTTAAAGCTACTTAAAACAGAAATCTCTAAAATTCTTACAATAGTATTTAACACCTCATTCTTGAATGTTGTCTTCCCAGAAAATTAAAAAATAGCTATGATTATGGCCATCTTTAAAAATGGTTTAAAACCTTTCGTTTTAAATTACAGACCAGTATCTTTACTCTGAAACATTGATAAAATATTGAAAGACTCATGTTTAACATTTTGGACGGCTTTCTTAACACAAATAATTTGCTCAGTGACTTACAATTTGGATTTCAAACAAACTATTCAACATCATTTGCATTACTAAATCTGGCTGAAAACATTAATATAGCTCTTGATGGAGGAATGTTTTCATGTAGCATCTTTATTGAAACTCTAAAAAGCGTTTGATAATGTTGATGCTGTGATCCTACTTGAAAAGTTATTTAACTATGGGATCAGAGGGGTATCTAATTCATGGTTTAAATCATTCCTTAGCGGTAGGAAACAATTTACATCTGTGAATGGGGTTAAATCAAACTTAAATAAGGTACAAGTAGGAGTTCCTCAGGTATCTGTTATTTGCGCATTACTTTTTCTTATTTATGTATATATGTTTTTTGTTTTTTTTTTAGTTTACATTTGTTGTCGTAGTAAATAAATTACTTTTACAAACACAAACAAGGTTTCTGAAAGAAGATCGTACTGATCTTATCATTAGAACCTTTTACAAGCGTTTGTACATAAACTACATCAAAACATAATCAACAGAATAAAACGTAGTTAACAATAAAAGTTCTGAAGAAAATATAAAATTACAATTAAAAAAACCGGACTACATCATTCATTAAGATAAATAAATTTTTCAGTTTATATTTGAAAATGGGAAAAGTAAGATGCATGTCGAAATTGGACAAAACAATTTTATTCCAAAGTTAGGGTGCACGATATGCAATACAAAACTGATTAAGTTTGGTTCAACAAAACGGCTTATATATAAAATTATTGTTTCTAAGTGCATATTTATTTATTGGTTTCAAACAAAAAAGATCTTCGAAAAAGGGTAAAGATATGTCATTTTTCCACGTATACATAAAGCACAAAACATTAAAAACATTAAGCTCATAAATATTGAGAACTTTTATTTGAATAAAAAATGGTTTGGAATGAGTGTATTGATCCGCAAAATTTATTAAACGGATTGCTTGTTTCGGACGGCTATAAAGGATTACAACATTAGCATAATTTAAATAACTATGAATTAATGAGTAATAAAGTTGAGTTAGACTTTTTTTACATAAAAATGTTCTAGTCTTATATAAAGTTCCAATATTTTCAGAAATTTTTGTACCAATATAGTCGAAATGCGTTTTCCATGTAATAGTTTCATCAAAAAAAACACCTAAAAACTTTGGTACATTATGTCAACATCATCAATAAAAATTTTAGGCAAACTTCGAGTAAATAAGCTTTTTTTGAGACAGGGAGAAAAAGAACTCGATTTGTTTTTTTAATGTTAAGAGTTAGTTTGTTGCATTTAAACCATTTGGATATACTATTAAGTTCATCATTCATAGTTTAGAAGAGCTTGTAAATCTCATTATCGGAAAAGAATAAGTTAGTGTCATCAGCAAACATGATACTCATTAAATTCGAGACTTCATTTAGGTGTTTATATAAATCAAGAACAATGGTGGTCCCAAAATGGAACCTTGTTGAACGCCGCATGAAATGTTTAGAAACTTATTTGGGTGATCATTATTGCTGAAAATAAATTGTTTACGGTTAGATGGATAACTTTTGAACCATTTTATAACTTTGCAATTTATTCTACAATATTTTAGCTTGTGTAGTAAAATTTTATGATCGACAGTATCAAATGCTTTCGAAAAGTCGATGAAAACACCTGATGTATATTTAGACTTTTCAAAAGAATTAGTGGTTTCACATAAAAATTGGATAACTGCATATTCTGTGGAATTCTTTCTTTTAAAGCCGAACTGATAGTTGTATAAAAAGTTATTAGAATGAAGATAATTTAACAATCTATTGCACATAATACGTTCTAGTATTTTAGAAAATGTGGAGAGGACAGAGATATGGCAATAATTACTAATATTTGTTTGATCAGTTTCTTTTAAAATTGGAGTAATTTTAGCAATTTTTAGTTGTTAAGGAAAAACTCATTTGCGTATAGATAGCGCATAGACTTTAAATAGGATATTTTAAGTATTCAAAACATCCTATGATTAAATTACCGTTATCTAATCTGCTCCGCTTGATTTATTTTTTTAAAGAGTTGTGAAAGCTTTTTCAAACTCTTGAAAAGATATAACAGAAGATAATTCGTTGGAACTAGTGCAATTATCCACCTGTACTAAAAAATCTCTAAATGTAGCATTTGTATGAGGAATTTAGTTTGCTAGTTTGAGACCGATGTCAAAAAAGAATTTATAAAATTCATGAGCTATAGCTATTGATTCGCATATATGTTTGTTATCAACTATAATCGTTAGGGGGAGGCAACCAGAGCATCTTTTTTGTCTACCACTAATTTCATTCGTTATTTGCCAAGTGAGTTTTGAATTATTTTTAAATTTATCTATGAGTCTTGAGTAGTAATTTTTATTTATGTTTTTACAAACCTTTTCAAATAGGCATTTGTATTCTTTATACATTTTTTTATTTGCAGATAATTTTTTTTTAAGATATTTTATATAAAGCTTCTGTTTTATTTTAAATTCCCTGGTCATCCAAGGGTTGTTTATATTTTTCGATTTATTGTTTTTACAATGATAGGATAGTTAGCGTCATACACGGAATAAAATGTTTCAAAAAAAAGTTATCGTAAATTTTGTCTGCATTATCATTAAAGTTAATATGCTTTCGGTGTAGGAGTGATAATTGGTTTTTAAATTGTTTTATATTGGTTTCATTAAAAGTGCGTATTTTAATTGTATTTGATTTATATCAATGATCTACCTAGAGCTTTAAAATTCGACAGAGTGCAACACTTTGTTGACGACACAAATCTTCGTCAACACTTTGCGGACGACACGAATCTTACCTTAGCAAATCTGTCAAAAAAGTTAATAAATTTGTCAACTACGATCTTAAAAAACTCTGTAATTGGTTAAATGCCGATAAAATTTCCCTTAAAACAAAAAAAACTGATCTGATAATATTTAAAGGTAAGCAAAAAAGTTAGACATACAAATCAATATAAAATTAAATGGAAAAAAGATTTATTGTAAGGAGTTCGTAAACTATTTAGGAGTAATATGGTAAGATTTATTTTTATACTATTTAGGATGAGAATTTAACCTTGATTAATCATTATAGTAATATCTCAACTAAATTAAACAACAGTATTGCTATATTATCTAAAAAAGACACTTTGTAGATGAAAAAACCTTAAAATACTATTTATTGCGCTTCTTCATAAACTCAGCAATTAAAGATTAAGATAAAAATTGGAATTATCAGCAAAACCAGTTAAATAATGTCCATTTCTATGATCTCCAAACACATGTGTTTAAGGCCAAACTAAAAAACTATTTATCGAACCTTAAAAATTGTACATTAATGTAAATATTATATTCAAGAGAAACGTTATCTATATATATATATATATATATATATATATATATATATATATATATATATATATATATATATGTATATATATATATATATATATATGTATATATGTGTGTGTGTGTGTGTGTGTGTGTGTGTGTGTGTGTGTGTGTGTGTGTGTGTGTGTGTGTGTGTGTGTGTGTGTGTGTGTGTGTGTGTATCTTACACTTAATCATTTTTTTTATTGTTTTTATTAACTTTTATAAATTTTATTAATTTTATTAATTTCTTTTATTGTCTGTCAGTAATCGCTCTCCGTATTTTAGCTCTGCTATAAGAGAGTGAACCATCCAGAATACTGAGTTTTACGATTTTTAATCTATTTAAACAAAAACAATATATATTCTTATTTCTGGTAAATATATTGTTGTTGTTGTTGTCGTTGTTGTATTGATTGACAGCTACCCTAACAAAGTAATAATATTACTAATTGAAATAAATAAGTAATATTATATTAGTATTTTTATCATTATTATAATGGTTCGTAATATGTAAGATAGTACTGTTTATAACAAACTTTCTAACAAAAACAACAAAAGCCTAATTTGTTTTAAGCTTCTAAAGCTTAAATCAGTTTTACCTTAGGCTTTTAGTTGACGCACGATGTGATTTTTAAATTTTTATATCGTTTTAAATTACATGGATATTACGCATGCGTTAACATTTTCCTAGGTCTGCAAATTTAGTAAAATTGAAAATGTACTTTTAAACAACATTCTATAGCACTAACCTGGTGCAACTTGAGCAATGAAAAAAACTATGTTTCACCCATGGAAATTCTATGGGATTTTAATTTTTATGGAAATTCCTCCATGGAAGTTTCATGGGATTTTATTTTCCATGGAAGAACCATGGTTCACTCATAGAATTCTATGGGATTTCCATAGAATTCTATAAAATATCCATGGAATTCCATGAAATATATCCGTAAAGGTAAGCACTTAAAGCTAATTTTTTCATCAGGAACCATCCATATCTAAAAAGTGCAACATCAGCAAATGCTGTACATTTTTTGCGCAAACCGGAATGTATCTTTTTAATTCAAATATATTTGAAGACTGGACTTTTGTAACTTCATTAACAACAGTATAAGCTGAGCAAGTTAATAGCATTGATAAAACACAAGAGTTTGAGAAATCAGCACTCCAATATCGTATACTTCCAACTATATCAAAACTTCTATTTTGATGCAAAGGCTAAGATCGAGTAATCGAGCAATGGTTGTCTCCCGCGGTTTTTGCTACTCCTAAAACTGAATTTTAAAAACACGAAAACGGAGAAAAACTAGACATCTGAATACTACTCGAAATATAAAAGAATTAAAAGACAACGCAAAAAAAAAAAAAAAAAAATGAGTAAAAGAAAAATTAGTGATATTAAAGTTAAAAATGAAAAAGTTATTAGAAAAATTAAAAGCAAAAATTAAAAGCAAAAATTAAAAGCAAAATAATATTGCAATAAAGAAATAATACAAGTAACAACAACCCTTATTTGCTGTCAAAAGTGCAACTTTTAGCATCATTGTATATGTGTAGGCATAAATAAAGAAAGAAAAAGATTTATATGTAAACCATGTTTATAGATTATTTAATGATTTGCTGTATTGTTAACGATTAAAAAAAAATCATTATTTTTTACTCATTTTATCTAAAGTATGCCATCATAAGAGCAGTTGGATGCCTATGATGGCATAGTAGTACTTTTTTTTATTGGGAATAACTTCTAAAAAAAGGTAAATTGCTAAAAATTCTGAATCTTATAACTATTCTACATATTACAAGAGATGCAGCAATATCAAATGTTTTTATTTATGTCGTCAGGAAATTGAATTATGAAGTTAAGTACGCCATCAGAGGAAAATAATTGACAAGTTTATTCATTCCTTTCAATTTCAGTACACTTACAAAAAAAAGCAAACACGATTAGTTGTTAATAATTACAAAAAACAAATGGGAGGGGTTGATAAAAGTAACCATATTATATTACTGTGAAAAGCGGGAAAAAAAAGAGTAAAAAAGTGGTACAAGCAAGTATTGACTCTTTTAATCAATCAAGTAAGTATTTACTCGTTTAATCGTACAAGCAAATATTTACTCATTAAATCGATCAGCTCGTTTAATCAATCCTCAAATAAAATTAAAAAAAAAATTGAGTCGTAATATATCAGCTTTGAAGTAATCTACTCTTTGAAAATGTCTATAGCAAATAAACATAGGGTAGCATAAAAAACGGTACAAATCCTTATTAAAAGCCAAGTAATAGATGAAGCAACAAAACCAACTTCTCAAAACAAATCAACTTCTTCTGATTTTTTTTTAGAAGTGGATTATTGCCACAAATAAAGCATAAGCTTTACCTAATATAACTTATAGCATCTTAAATAACCTTGAAAAAAAAAACATTTTCACCTGACTACATCATCAACTATGATGAAACAAACTTGATTGAAGATCCTAGAACCAAAAAATATATTAACGGAGGAAGTGCCGCAAGATAGCAATGAAGGTCAAATAACACTTTTAATTAAAACAGGAAGGGGATCAGGGTTACAATCTGCTGTGATTAATATAGCTGATTTAATTTAGTTAGCAAATGATGTTGAAGAGGTTGAAAAGGTATTATTGAACTCAACTAATGAAGCTTTCCGGATGGTTTCAGACCTAACTGGAATCTTTGTAAATCTTACTAGCAGATTCCTTTAAAAAAGGAACCTGTTGATAAGATATTTGGTGGAAATTTCAAGGAAACGCCTGAGGAAAAGATTAGGCCAGAGTTGAAGGAAGTACAACGCGTGTACGTTGACCGGCTAGAGGTAAGAACTCATCTGGATGCCACTAGGCAAAAAGTATGGTTTAAAGAATCTAAACGGTTTGCACCTACAGGGTGAGAAAAAGATGATCCCACGCCAGTTGTGTATCATCTAAATAGAAATAGGTGCCAAACAATCCTTTTGCATAATGGTGACAAAATGAACCTAACGTCAAACTACTGACCTGTGACAATTGGCAATATGCTGAATTGGGTGTACGCTAAGACTGAGACTGACGGATCAGAAAAAACTTGCGTTTTCATATGATGCAAATAGCATTTGCCCCTCTCGATGGGTGCTTTGAGACTGTAAAAACTATCCGTTGCATTCTTGAGTCTTACAAAAAGCGTAGACTGAAACACATTGTCGTATTTGTCGATTTTGCAAAAGCGTTTGATACAATTTTGCATGACTCGACAGAGAAAGCATTTTAAAGAAAAGACATACTGCAAACAGGGAAAACAAAGACTTGACCTATATGTATGAATCAAGACGTTTGGGAGTATGATCAGTGGAGCTGTCTTTCCAAACAAGTTACGCAGTTTTGTGTGCGGTAGATATAACACCTGGTATAATATGTGAAGGTTTCCATCTAGTTGTATAACAAAAGATCACAAATACAGATAAAACTAAACAATCAAACTTTGTTGTTAATGAAAAATCATTAAATATTGACCATAGTCCAAATAGTTTTATTTTAGTAGGTAAAAATAATAAACCTGCCCGCCAAACAAAAATTCTACCTTTAGAATAAAAAACATAAACTATCGGAGTTTATAATTGGAACAAAAATTTAGGATAATCATCCTATTGCCGGTAATTATCCGCAGGTTTGAAGTTTTTATAGGTGGCGTAAGCAACCAAATCAACAAAGATATAGAAGCGGAATTAGGCATCACGTCTAGAAACCGGAAAAAGTTTAAATAATCAAAATGGCTTCAAACACCACATTAAATAAAGAAAAAATTTCCAAAAACGCTCAACTTGTTTACCTTTAATTGCCAGGGACTTAAATCAAACATTAAATATACCAAGACTTTAGTAGTCTCTTATAATACAGGTCAACAAAAATAAAAATTTTTTCTGGTGCCGAGCAAACAATTTGTTTTTTGTATAGCATTTCTCATTTTGATTTCGAATATGCAACTCTTTTTTTACCATCACGTCAAGTTGTAAAGATATTTAGGTTCAAATCTTAAGTATTTAGGGTAAAGTCCCTAATATTGTCGAAAAAAAGTTATTCAAAAGTATGTCAACCTGGGTCTCAAAAGAAGCGTATTTTCATAGAGATTTTAGAAAATATTAATATTTTTTCCTTAAAATTTATTGACAAAAAAATTATGTGAAAAAATGCTAAAGACTCTTAAAAAAATTTCAACAGAATGTTATTCAGCAATAATACAAAAAATACTTATTTTATTACAAATAAACAACATTTTTAAAACCTCTATGAAAATACGCTTCTTTTGAGACCCAGGTTGACATACTTTTGAATAACTTTTTTTTTGACAATATTGGGGACTTTACCCTAAATTCTTAAGATTTGAACCTAAATATCTTTACAACTTGACGTGATGGTAAAAAAAGAGTTGCATATTTGAAATCAAAATGAGAAATGCTATACAAAAAATAAATTGTTTGCTCGGCACCAGAAAAAAAAATTTTTTTGTTGACCTGTGTAATATAACATTTCTGTGCGAATATTAGGTATCAAAACTCGGATATTCTATAACTAAAAATATTGGTAAAAACTCCATCTCCTTATTATTCAGCCATGCAAATAAACACGAACACGTTCAACCTTTTGGTGGAAATGCATTTTTTATACAAAAGAATCAATTTGAAAACATCATATCTTTTTACGAAAATGATAATATATTTGCAATTAAATTAAAAAAAAATTATACTAACATTATTGTAATTGGCATATATCTAAGCTCATCACGAAACAATTAAACGTCGTTAGAAATATACTCAAGTCAATTAGACATAATTAAAGAAATTATGAATAGTTATGAGAGAAATGGCAAAGTAATTATACTTGGAGATTTCCATCCATTTCCTAACAGAAAATATGATCTACTAGAGCGATCTAGCCCCAAGAGAAACAATTATTCTAAGGTATATATCAGAATTTATTGAATCAAAAGAATTAGAACTAGTCGACGTAAATAAAGGTTCTGGTCCTGCAGTCACATGTCGATATCATACATTACCAAACTCATCTTAAATTAATCATATAACTGTTTTAAAGTATACGTCTCTTTTCTATTATAAATGTCTCGTTATCCCTTCTTTCTACTAAAATATTTGTGACCAAGTGATCACAAATATTTTAGTAGAAAGAAGGGATTTAGTAGAGGGAAGGGACCACTATCAATTTTAATTGGAGTTTAAAATAAGAATCTTCAAAAAAATATAAATTAATTAATAGAGGATGTTAGCATTCCAAGAAATGTCTGAAATAATTCAGACTTTATAAACTTATATAATGGTCACTTAAATACAAGTTTCATTAATCTTAACCTAATTGGTAATTTCAAAAATGAACTTACTCGTACCTATGCTATTTTAACTAACAGTGGAGCAAGAGCTCTTTAAGAATACCTGAAGTCAAAGAAACAACCTATGTATTCAAAACCCTGGTGGAAAAAAATTCTTTGATATCATTTTCAAAAATGGAGTGAAACGGATTTCATAGAAGATTCAACATCTTCTATTCTTAACTGGTCTACAATTTCTGCAAAACCGTCAAAGCAGCCAAAAACAATAACCTTTATGAACAATACATAATAACTGAAAACTAAAAAACTCTAACCCAAAAAAATTTTGTTAATACTTTTAAGTGTATAAAAAAGGGTTTAAATCCAAAACTTTTTACAACCAACAATAAAAAGGATAAAGAATCTATCACCACCGATTTTGCTTCTATTTTTGAAAAACGATTGAACACTGAAAAAAATAACTCATACACTACGCGACATAATAAGACACCCCAAAAATATTTAAAAAACTCTACTAAACATTTATATTTAAAAACTTTTATAGTAAATGAGAGCAAAAGGATTACAAGACTAAACAACATTTAAAAAAATTTATATTAAACCTAGCTCGCATTTTATTAAAAAAACTGTTTTTTTAGTGTAACAAAATTATGACACTTTTGGAAAAAATTCATATAAATTGTCATTTATATAAAAAGACGTCTCAATTTTAAACAATCATTAGTGGGTACTTTTACTAATTTTTTTAGATCACTTCAATCATTGTAGAAGGTAAAGAATCATACAACTTTTTTATGTATAAAATGTCAATTGCATCCCATGCAGATGCGATGGATGATTTTAAGTCAGCTAGTGAACTATACTTTTTATCACCTGGTAAACAGTGGTAAACAGTGACAGCTGTGCCCAAGCATTCTGAATGATGTTCAGGTCTGGAAATCTAGCTGACCACTTCAATGTTTTAATTTTACTGCTGTTGAAATATTGCTTTATTATCTTAGCTGTATGAACGCTAGCATTATCTTGCTGAAAACAAAATTTTTACCACCAATTACAGATGCTTCATGTCTTAAAAGTTCTTGAAAAATTAAAAGATAATCCTTAGCCTTCCTTTTTCCGTCAATAAAATGAACTTTTGATTTACCATAATACCCAATCGCACACCAAATCATTACACCACCACCAACCATTTGACGTCGTTGCTGTGTCACTGGTTCTTTACGCAAATTGTGAAATAATAATTCCATCTATCCGGCTCATCAAGACAAAATCGTTTTTTGTCAGAAAATACTACTTGTTGCAACTATTCTTTCCATGTTACGTGGTCCTTTGTAAAAGTTATTCCATTGTTTATGTAATTTGTTGATAAAGGTGGTTTTCACTGAAGTAATTTGACGTGCAGTTAATAAAGAATTCGAAGCTTTTCTCAACAACCTTTGCCTATTACTGTCACTTATTGTTGGTGGACATCCGTGACTTTTTTTATTCTATACATATGAGGACTATTAACGTAGTTTTTAATCACAGTTCGGCTACGTTCAATAGCTCTAGCCATAAAACTAACGGAGTGACCCATTTTCGATAAGTTAGAGAGCACTTTTTTCTTATCTGGACTCAACGGTGCTGCACGACCCGTTATTAAATAATTTGTTATTTTATACTTGATTGAAAAAAAACCTAAACTAAATTTTTGACAGTTCACAAAAATTTACTGTTAAATAATCGTCTGTGTTGTTTACATCAAATAAATATCCTTAATTGCCCTCAGCTGCGGTTTGCAAATAAGGTTTTTTTTTAAATTGTCTTATAATTTTGTCGCACTGAAAAAACGGTTGTTTTTTTTTATAAATGCGAGTTACGTTAAAAATAAATTTGTTAAAATGTTGTTTAGTGTTGTAAGCCTTTTGCTTTCATTTAAAATAAAAATTAGTTTTTAAATATAAATTTATAGTAGAGTTTTATAAATTTTTGGGGTGTCCTATCATTATATCGCGCAGTGTAGATCTAATATTCGTCGAAATCGTCGCTGTGTAAAAGTTCTGATGAGATAATAATTACTGATGAAAATATTATAAGAGCTATTTTATGCACAAAATCAAATAAATCCAATTATCATTTCAATATCTCTGCAGAACGTTTAAAACATCCCATTGTGACGCACTAACAACATGAATCAAACAATTATTTCACTTTTTATGAATCATGGATGGATCAACATTAACTAATATATCATTGGTTAAATCCTATAAAAAATTACTTACGATCTAAACAACTACCGTGGTATTAGCGTTATTCTAATATTTACCAAACATTAATCGCCTATTTATTTATGTGCGCTGACGCTGAGAAAGCTTTTGACAGCTGCAACTGGGATATTCTCTTTGATAAACTTTACTTCGATAATAAACGATTTCTTTAAATAGTCAACACAATATCTTTTTCATACCATAAAGCTGTGCAACTGTATAATACCTAGGTTCCAAATCAGTTTTATTTTCTTTTAAGCAAGTAGTGAGAAAAGAATCAATTCTGTCACCCTACTTGTATAACATATACACTGAAAAGCAACTCGAAACTGTAAAAATTGACAATGTTGATACTACTATATATGAAAACTTTACTAGTGCTGTGGCTTATGCTGATGGAATCATTCTTCTCAGATCTAACTTATCAGGCTTAGAAAGACTTATTACAATGTGCAAATGTGCAACAATTTAAACGGCATAAAGCTTAATGCTGTCAAAACGGAATTTTTACTCTCGGAATAAATAAATTAATAACTACATGATAACCTTAGATCGAATATGAAAAACTTAATGCTGGTTAAGAAGAAAGTAAAAATTAGGGAATCAGAAATAGAAATTCCTAAAGTTACTCTTCAAATTTCGGTACAAGCAGTTCAATGTTGGAATAACAAAGCAACAGCGAACAAATTTTGAAAACATTCTTTAAAAAAACATTCCTAAATGATCCTTTTTGTGTTACTTTTATCTTCTTTTATTCTTGCTTGATATTAAACTATATTTGTTAGTTTGTATTTTTACCTTGTAAACATATTTAAGGAGGTTGATTAATAAAATTATGATATATAATATTATATTTATAGTTCTTTTAAATATTCCCAATTTATGGTAGTTATTTAGATGCTCCAAAACTAACAGCCTCATCACAGACCACCACAGAATAACATTTAACCAGGAATTTCAATACATATATGTCAAGAGCCGGCTTTGAACCACAGACCTCCAGTTCTGAAGACACCACTACTTCATGGCTGCGTCTGAATATAGTATATCTTTACCAACAGTTTTAATAAATTTAGTTAAACTAATAGTTTCTTGAAAAGATCTCGGTTCTGACAAGCTTTAGAATAATGTTTTAATGAGGAGACTCAAAATGCTTATGGTGTTGTAAGGACGCGTGCTCCAAAAACTGTTTATCTTGATAGAAACATACTTAAGATTGCTGCAATATCAGCAGTTTTTAACTTTCTTTTGTTTTTTGTTTTTATTGGATTTTTTTCTTTTTAATTTCTATTTAACCGTTTTAATAAACTAAAAACAGTTTGTAAAAGAATTTCAGAAAAGTTTTTTTATATTCCTACCGCCTTAACTTTGCTCGCAACTTTTAAAATATAAAAAGTTGCATTTACAAAATTTAAATTTTGCATGCGCCCACGAGTACCCACGAAACGAAAGTAAAAGCAGTAGATGGGAAAATCAAAAATATTGGTTGTTTTTTATCACAGATCGATTTTGATTTATGTTTAATTTTCAGTGGTACTTTATTATTTAAATATGCTAAACATTTTAATTTTTCGTTTGTTATCTTGTTTAAAAATCAAATCAAATAGTAATAAAAATAGTTATAATAATAACAATAATATTATTGATAACACAATAATAATAACAATAATAGTAATAATAATAACAATATAATTTTTACTATAGCTATTGTCTTTATCAAATTAGTTCAACAATTAATTTTAGAATATCTTAAATTTGTAAAATATACTGTTTAAAAGGCTACTCATTTTATTGTTGTTAAAACTCTCTAATAACCTTAAACTTTGAATAACAAATCTTTAATGAACAAGCTTCAGAAGAAATGACTTCAGTTGTTTTCCTGTTTTAAATTGACAAAAGTAAGACCATATAAAGCAAAAACCATTAAAACATTAAAGGAAACTACTTAAGTTAAACTTTTTTTTAAAAAAAGAGAAAGAGAAAAAAAAACCCAACTTTATTAACTGAATCATTTTCTTTTTTCTAGTTAAGAATCCTTTTTTTTTTAAATTTATTTTTTATTGTTTTATACTGTTTTTGTCATTCAATTTAGTTTTGTTTTATTGTTTTTTATATTTTTGCTTTAATGACTGATTTTTTAAGAGACTAGCGCAGCAGAGTGTACATACAACAACTGACTATCTAAGGATAGGTACAGTGGAGTGTACATACATCAACTGTCTAGCGATAGGCACAGCAAAATGTAAAAACAGAAACTAAGAAGTTTGAGCAAGCAGTCTTTTAAATTGTTTTAAAAATAATACTTTATGTTGACAGTTTATAGAAAAATTAAAGTTGTTTGTTTGTTTTTTGAGTATTTTTAAAATCATCTTTAGTTTACAAAAATACTGTAAAAATTACTGTTGAGATTTAATGCTATGTTAAATCTTTAACAGACAAAACAAAAACTTAAATATATTTAATTAAGACTAGTATAGTTTTAAATAAGTTTAAGTTTTTACTTCTATTGTTAATTTGGTAAACTAACAATAGAAGTAAAAAAAAATCAACTGGTAATTTGTTCCAGAATTTGGTGCTACTGTTTGTAAAAACACCCTAACGGTTTCGATTTAAATATTTTTTATCAGTAAATAAATGTAAAATTTAAATAGCACCGATCGTAAGGAGGTATTTTATAAGTTATTTTATCCATGTCATGATACCATTTATGAATTTATATTATCATACTTTTCATTGTTTTAAAGATGTCAATTTCATTTTTTATAGCATATCATCGTATAATTATGTAACTGAGGTACAGATTTTATTGTTTGTTTTTAAATATTTTTAAATATACTTATATTTTTTTCAAAATAAGGACACCATACCTGTGTTGCAAGTTCTAAATGAGGGCGTATATAACTGCAATACAACAGTTTTATTAATTCACTGTCTTTATACTTAAATGGTTTGCAGATTATACCTAATTTGTAGTTTGCAATAAATGATGCAATTTTGACTTGTGATTTCCGTTTTAAATCATTTGAAATTAATATGACAAGGTCTTTTACTAATTTTTTAGAAATTATTGCTTGCTTTACATAATTGTAGTCATGAAGTATTTATGTTTAACATATTTAATACCAGTATGCATACTTTTTACATTTTTTTAAATTGAAACCTATTTTTCCTGTTTATTGCCAGTTTTTCAAATATTAACCTCAGCCATTACTTTAAAATCATCTTCATATAACATTTGTAAGTTGACTTGGAAGATCATTGATGTGTATTAAAAATAAAATTGGACCAAGCATAAATTCTTGTGGTACACCCTTTACTGATTTTACCCATGTTGGCACACAATTTTCAAGTACAACCCTTAGCTTTCTATCAGTTATAAAAAAAAGTGTATTCATTTTATTAACATAGATGCAATGCTTCAAGTTTTAGTAATAATCTTTGGTGTGACACTTTGTCAAAGGCTTTTGTAAAGTCATTATAAAGGATATCAAATGATTTTTCATTTGTGACACCTGTCATTACTATATCTTTATATTTTAGCATATTAGTACAACTTTTACATTTTTTGTAAAACCATACTGATAAGATAATAATAAATCTTATCAGCATGGTTTTACAAAATTTAGGAGTTTACAACCCTTGCATAGATGTTTACAACCCTTTGATGAATATAGATATTTACAACCCTTTGTTTTACAAAATGTTTAACAAAAGTTTACAAAGTGTAAGAATGGTTAAGGTTACAACCCTTTGAATAGTCATGGTTATCAGCATGGTTCTCACAAAATGTAAGGAAGAGAAACTTTAGAATATTAGATTTATATTCTGTTTTACAAAGAATAGAAGTCACAGAAACTGGCCTATAATTTAAAACTTTAATTATGCTACCATTTTTGAACAACGACGCTATGTATGCTGCCTTCCACAAATTAGGCACTGAACCTTCATAGATTAATTTGTTAAATGATAAAGTTAATGAAAGGACTTAAACATTCTTTTAATACAAAAAGGATGAATCCTATCTATTCTATTACCAATTTTCTCAGGTTTAAAGCATGTTTCATATTAGTAACATCAATTGAGGTAATACTAATGAATTGTAGTGAACTAAAACACCTTTTATTAAACTTTGATAAAATATCATTTATAGAATATAAATACTGATTGAAAATATTTATTTAAAGTATCTGCTTTTGGTCCTTGAAGACATGCACATTGAAATCTTCATTTGATGTTACATAGTTTTTAATTTTTTGTTTATTTTTTATACAAGTAAGCAGCAATTCTTGGATCTTATTTTGTTTTATTAACTATGTATTTTGAATTGTCTATGGTAGCTTTTTCTACTTGTATTATATACTTCTCTTTTTTTTTTTTATTATATTGGGATTTTTTTAAAGGATCTGTCCATATAGAAAATTTGTTTAAAAAAATGTCCATATAGAAAATTTGTTTATAGTCCAGAGTTTATTTTTCATTTTAATATCATTAATTTGCTAAAAAAAATTTTTTTTGATAATCTTTCAGATGAGCTGCGTAAAATAAAAGTATTTATTTGCTTTTTTGCGCTTGTCACAAATATGTCTGAGCATGGATAAGTTTGTCTGATGTTATGTACTCTTCCACAGATTAAAAAAGAAGATGTTTATTTGAGGGTCAGGATCTGGGTTAAGGTTTTTAAGTAATTATCAAGGTAGAACAACTTAACCCTTGTCTTAGCCCTATTCATTTTTTTCTTTTTCTTTTTTCAACATCTTTGCTTCCAACAAGACTGCAAGCAACCACTATTAGAGTTGGAAGTTACTGAAAGAAAAAAGATAAAGTTTATAGAGCAAGATAATGATTGACAGACGGCTTAAAAGATTGGAAATTATGTGAATCACGAAAGCAAGATAAAGGAAGCGAATTTTAAAGAATGGATGTTTGAGGGCAAAAACTAGATGAATAAGAATTTTTAGAGCACTTAGAAACAGTCACAGTAAAAGGATGAGACTTGATTGAATGACAAGTAACATGAGAATGAATTTTAGTAGGTGGTACAAGAGGCGCTAGCTCTTTAGAGCAGTGCCCATAATAGTATTTATAGAAAAGAGAAAGAGATGCAACATTACGACTATGTGATAATGGTTGGAGGTTGGCAGCAAGAACATGTTCAACTATGTTTACAATGCATTTTTGCACCTTGTCTAAAAGAGAGGGCATAATTGGAAGATACACCCCAGTTTCCAAGAAAGATCGGAAGTAAGAATTAATTCTAGAAGATGAAGGGTATAGGAATCATTGAGTACATTACCGTTCATAAATATAGAAAGATCTAAATTATTACAATAATGATTGGCTGAAAAAAAATTTATCTGAATTAAAGTTTATCAGCCACTGTGAGCCCCATACTGTAGCAGAAGTGAGATCCATTTCAAGCTCAAATGCCCCCTCCCAGCAATCAGAGAGTGTTAGCTTCTTATCAAGACAAGAATAAATGGTAGTATCATCAGCAAACAATGCCACCTTAGATGTGAGAATATCTGGGAGCTTATTAATGTAAATTAAAAAGAGTATAGGGCAAGGATAGAACCTTGAAGTTACAGGATATGAAGAAGAGTGCTGTCCATCGAGGACACTTTTATACTATGATTGGAAGGGAAGGATTCAATAATCTTTAAGATGTTTGAAAGATGTTACCTGATACATAGTAAGAAAAAAGTTTATGGAGAAGACCAGCATGCCAAAATTTATCAAAAGTTTTGGAAATGTCAAAAACGATAGCCTTAACCTCTCCACCTCTATTTAATGCATGATGAAACCTATCGGTTATTACTGTTAGCAAATCAGCTGTCGAACGAGAATATTGAAATCCATATTGATGATCAGAAAGTAAGTTATTAGATCAAGATGAGAGATTAAGTCTTCTTCCTATCATAAACCTTGTTTATGATAGGGAAAAGACTAATCTTGTTTTCTAGCAAGCTGGAAAACAAGACTGATAAGCACTTGTTAAATAGTTTTGAAAGTGTAGATGACAACTTCGAAGAACACTTCCGCAAGACTATAATAGGTATGTCGTCCAGACCACAAGATGTAGAATAGTCTAAGCAGGAAATTACTTTAGATACAGAAGCTGGAGTAATACGAATGTCAAGCAATGGATCAACCTGTTTGTTGGTTATATCAGGAAGAACGCAACTAATGGAATCAAGATATGATATTGTTGAAAAGTTCTGATGATGAAGAAGAATGAGATAATAGTTTTAGAGAGATTAAACTGTGATCAAGTCGAGTAGAAAAGGAAAATAATTTGGGTTGTCTGGAAAGCGAGTTGGAAAGTTGACTTTTTGAGTTAAGGATTGAGAAAGACAAAAGTTATGAGCCTTAACGGCAGGGTTAATTTGGAACAGCCAAGACTTTACATCTGACCCTAATCATGACCCTTGTCACCCAAAGCCTTTTCCTTGCTTGATCTATTTTTCTATTTATGGGAGGGTACCTTGTTTTAGATGTTATTGCAACATGCCCAAAAAAGCTAACAAATAATTTTAATTTATGTCACTGAACACATGCTGCAACTGAAAAAATACCTTAATAGAAATTTGCTTTTGTTATTAAACATTTTTTTATTTTATGTTGTTTTTTAACTTTTTTTTTTTTTTATATTTCTTTTTTTTATTTTTATTTTTTAATATATATTTATACATTTAAGTATACTCGTAACTCAATTATGAAGAGACGAGAGCAGCGGAGTGTATATACAATAACTTTGAGTTTTGGTTTGGACAGACAGTCTTGATCAAAAGAAAAGTATATATAAGTACAAATATCTTGTGCTTTTAATAATTTTTAATATGAGCAAAAATTAGTGTAGAAGATAACCCAAATGTAAATCTAAGGGTATTTGTCTTATCAAGGGCATTGTCTTAATTGACATATAATAGTTATGCTTCATTTATATTTAATTTAATTTTTTTCTATTTATTTGCATTTATCTGAAAATAGCTTGCTCGCAAAGTCTAGTTATCAAAATAAAATATTTAACATGGAAACCTTGGGGAGAAGAAAGAAGGTAAACCGTAAAGAACATTCGCAAGTTTGTGCTATAAATCGATTAGAAAGAAAAAGACCTAAAACTTCAATTTTCCTTTGCCCTGTATGTTCTTTAACTATTCGTGGAAAGCATGAATTTGAGAGACATTATAAAGAGGAGATAAAAATGACATCACTAAGAGATTTAGGTCAACAAATTAAAACCAAAACAACTTTAAAAAAAAAAAATTATTTAACTGATGATGAAGAAAGTTCTTCAGAAAAAATGCTTTTAGAAGATAGGGAAGAAGCTCTACAAAATATTAAAAAGAGAAAGTATTCCAGATATTCAAATATGTATATAATGTCACTAAGTAACCAAAAACTGATTGAAAAAAGTCGCTCAGAACATACAGACAAAGAAACTACCGAGTATGCTGCTCAAGAAATAACTCATTCAGTAGAAGAAGAAGATAACTATATATCTTGTGTTGTATGCAATGAGTTTTTAAATCCAACAAATGACTGTACTTTAAACCATTTGTCAAAATGTCTATCACGAAAAAAGAATGAGTTTAATATATACATTAGTAGTGATGATGAACAAGATGAAGTAGTTGAAGAGTTTTCTTGGGCTGGGCAAACATGGATTCGAACAAGTTCTTTAGTTGATAGTGAATTTTTACGACGAGAAGGAAAACTCATGAGATTGGAAATGGAAGATGGTGATGAAGAATTAGACGTTGACGGGGATACTTTAGAAGAAAATTTTGGTATTTCACAGTATCTTTTCATTTATTTGTTAAATAAATTTAATATTATAAATTTTTTGTTTTTTAATGAAATAAAATAAAACTAGTTTATTCTTGGCTGTAACATCAATTTTATTATGTTATTAATGATAAATGATAATGATAAGTAATTATATTACTTCATATTTGATACTATGTTTTTTCAAAATAAATTGTGAGTATTTTATAATTTTTTTTTTGGTGGTTTGAGTTTTATATTTAAAAGTTTATCAAATTTTCTTACCATTTTTGTTTATGAAATTTAACAATTTCGGGTTTAAATTTATATAATGAGGATTCAAATAATAAGTTTCTTTTATGTTGCAATTTATTCCATCCATTCATCCTAAGCTGAGCTCCATTTCTAAATATGTTTTTATTCAAAATCGAGCTCTAGTTCTAGTTTTAGCGTCCAGGCTCAAACTTCACTTTTATACTTTTTTCATACTTATTTAGTACTAATTATCAATTTAATTTAAGTTAATTTCGTTATAAATTATGTGCAGGTCAATAGAAATTTATGTTCAACTCATAAGAAATTAATGTTTAGTATATAGTGTAAATGTAATTCCAGTGCATTTCTATTTTCTTTTCTTTTTTTAAAGTTAACTTAAGCGTTAAATATATAATTTATTAGATGGTCATAAATATAATTATATTAGATTAAATAAAAAATTTTGTTTTTTTAATGCTTTTTTTTTATTATTAAATTTAACTTTTGAGATTAAAACTATAGAGAACTTTTAAGATTTTAATTTTTTTAAGTTCTGTAATTTATTTTATTGTTCAACTAAAATAATATAATAAAAATTTATAATATAAATTTATATATTTTAGTATCATGATTGTTTAAAACCATTTTTCTATTAGAATAAAAAAATATTTGTCTTAACATTTTTCTTTTTAAATAAGGTTTTCTGATGCAGATATAATTTTATGTAGTTCTTCGTCATTATCTGATAAAAACCAGAAGTCGCTATCTTCTAAAGAAGAATTCCCTACCAGAGATAAACCCGCTTCAACTGGTGAAGAATTTTTAAGCCTCGAGCAACTGGAAAAAAGCGCGGGTGCCAACTCAGAAAAACTTATAGAATTATTAAAATTCGAAATACGGAAGCTAGGCACCCATTTAGACAATGCTTTGAAATGTTCGATATGTGTTGGTCCATATATAAATCCTTTGGTGTCAACAAGTTGCTGGCATGTATGCTGTACCGATTGTTGGCTGCGTTCTCTTGGAACTAAGAAAATGTGCCCCATATGTGGGAGCATTGTATCCTCTGCATACCTTAGAAAAATCTTTTTATAAATAAAATCCTCTTTTTTTAACGGCGCAAACTTGTTAAAGTGCTCTGGAGCGTTAATGTCCCAATCACTTAGAAAAAATCAGGGAATTCAGATATCTGCAAAAATATCAGGGAGTAGTCAGGAAAATAGGGTTAAGTTTTGAAAAAAAACCACACAAAAATCAAGGATAATGGTTCTTCATCAAACTTACGTAACTTAATTAAGTTTTATATCGCAAACGTAATATAAAGTTATATTATTATATTTTAGATGGGGACTGTATTAACGTTTAAATTTTTGCAATTAAAAAAGATTTTCCAAAAGAACCTAAGTCTAATTTTTCTGAAGTTGAGTTAGAGTAACTTTAAATTAAATAAGGTAGAAAAACAGGTAGTGGATCAGGGAAAAATTAAAGAAATCCACCTTATAATTTTTTCAGACACCCTGCTATGTTGATTAGAATAATTTTCAGAAATTAAACTTTGTTAAATTTTAGTGCAATTTATTAAAAAGAAAAAAAAATTTAAAAAAAAAGAAAGTTGTAGTTATTAAAATGAAATTTATAATAAATCTTAAATTAATAATGATAAATCTAAAATTAATCATGATAAATCTGAAATTAATAATCTAAAATTAATAGTGATAAATCTAAAATTTGAACTTGCTAAAGTCGTTGAAAATTTAAGCCTAGTTTATTGCCTTCAGCTTTTATATTGAATAATTTAACCACTGCCTTTACCGCTATTCGATTAATTTTGGTAATGCGGTAATTTTCGATATTTAAATAAGAAGTCGGGGGCGCGTAATTACGAACGCGATATTTAGTTAGGTAATTTATCGAGCAATTTATCGCTGGACGATTTATTGTAAATAGAATTTTATCAAAAATAATTTAGTGCCATAAGATGCAATTTTTATCGCATAATCGAAAAAAATTGTTTTTCTGCAAACTACCAGTGCTTAGAATAATTTATTAACAAAAGATATGAAAGTTATAAACAAAAAAAAATTATTTTCAAATATTTGTTTACTTATCGGCTGAAATAAAAAGAATTAAATTATTACGGAGATATTAGAAATAAGTAAACCCTGCGATTGTGCTTTGAATATTTATGTTATTTAATGTTTAATAAAAACGGTAAGGTGGCATGAGCGGTAACGGGGGAAAATGAAACTGAAATGTTATCTAAAATGTTTTTATAAATTGTTATAAGTATTTTTATTTAAAACTCATTAAAAATCCATAATGGTGGGAAAATGAACAAAAAAGTCTGTAAAATTGACACCGTTATATAACACCTTGTTATATACCACATTTAAACATGCGTTTTTAAAAAATTTTTAAATTACTTTTTTTATCACAACTTTACAAAAATATTAAAAATTTTATTCTGTAGATAAAAAATTTATTTTGTAGATGTAGATTCGTAGTAATAACATTTTATATAACCAAGTTCAAAATAAATCCATTGGTCGACCAGAGCATTATTGTTAAATATGTATTTGCTGAAAAAAAACCATGATGCAAAAAAATCAAGAACTAAAAAAAAATGGATCATTTTGAAGTTTTAAAACTGCTAAAAACCACAAAGTTATTTTTTTCTAATCCTATTCAGCATCGCAGGGTACCATTTTATAAACATTTTCTCCTTTTTCTTTCTTCATTTGATTTTAGGTTCATTTGTTTAACACGAGCAGTGTTTGCTAAAACTGATATTTTAAAAGTTATTGAACCGATTAATTAATATTTTAGCACATTTAATACACCATTTGGACCATCATTATAATAGATCACTGCTGAATGGATATTTATTTCAAAAAAAAATTCTTACAAAATTATTTTTGGGTACAAGAGACCATATCAAATTGTTTAATGCTTCTTTACCCTTGATACCCTTGATTTTTTGAGTAATTTATCAGCTTCTAGATCTTGAACAATAGAAAAAACCAGAGTCTTAATCCATAATAGAGTTGATGCAGATGAATTAACATTTTTTTGTTTTTTTTAGAAATTGACTATTGTGCCCCTATACTTTGAAACCCGTGTCGTCGGCCTTGTTGTATAAGATAAATTGACTAAATTCAGCAAATTGTAATTTGCCAATTTTATAAATTATACTTTAGCATATGGTCACTCTTTTTGTTTGAGCTATAAACGGTGTATTACAATATATATCCATGACACATGACAGCACATGATAGATGAAAACCTTAACTTAGAAGATGGTATATCTTCTAAGTTAAGGCTATTCCTTTATTAACTTCTAAAATAAGTTTCAAATTCAAAAAAAGTTTGTTTCTGCAAAACTTTAGTGTTAAAAAACTTAAAGTTTTAAGGTTTTGGCAACCGCAGTTTGTATAAATATGCAAGCGTTTCACTGCCTCATTAGAGAAACGAATCAATTGTTCAAACGTTTCGCCACCATGTTTAAGAAATTAAATTTATTGTACTCGAAATTTCTTTAAAAAATAATTATATCAAAATTTCAGCAGTGTATGTTTTATTCACAAATTAAGAATAATGAATGATGCTTCAAATAAAACATATTAAAAAAATGATTTTTATTCCATTTTAAACAGTTTTTTGTTATAAATATAAGTTATCTAAACGGCTCAAAAGTTATCTAAGCAATAGAAAACTATACAGAGCACACAAAGAAGGAAAAACTGATTACTTGACTATAACTTGCGGTGTTCACCAAGACTCAATTCTGGATCCACTGTTGTTCCTTATTTATGTAAACAACTTCCATAAGTTTTCAAACGTTTTAAATTCAGTTTTATTTGCAGATGACACAAATTTATTTTATTCTAATGGAGATGTCAGCCTTTTATTTAAAATAGTAAACAAGGAATTTTTAAATCTAGCGAAATGGTTTAAGGCAAACAAATTGTCCTTAAATTTAGATAAAATTAAGTATACTTTTTTTCATAGAATTCACGGTAAAGAACATATTCCATTAAAACTTCCTGATCTTTATATTGGTAACTCTAAAATAATTAGAGAGTCACCATTAAAGTTTTTAGGAGTGATGCTTGACGAAAACCTGACATGGAGAGAACACATAAGAACGTTAGAAGATAAAATTTTTAAAACTATTGGTATTCTATACAAAGCTAAGCAATTTTTAAACCAAAACTGTTTAAAAATCTTATATTTTCCCCTCATACATTGTTATATAAACTTTGCAAATGTTGCATGGTGCAGCTCTAATGTAAGTAAAGTTAAAAAAATTGCTTAGTAGACAAAAAAACGCTGTCAGAATTATTTCAGGTGCAGGTCATTTTACACATTCTAAAGAACTCTTTAAAAATCATCACATACTTAATTTTTTTTAGTTGAACCTTTATCAAATTCTTATATTTATGTATAAATTTCATCATAAAGTAACTCCTGTAATATTTAATACACTTTTCAATAAAATTAACCACGAGTACCCTACAAGATTTTCAAATTACAACTATGAGGAACCTAAAATGCACTATTTGGTTACTAAATTTTCTATTTCCATCAGAGGTCCTAAATTATAGAACACTTTATTAAATAACCAGCTGAAAAACTGTTCTTCACTTTCTCTATTCAAACAAAAACTTCTTAACGATGTTAATGAATTAAATTCTTTTTAAGATCCTTCTTTTTTTTCGTCTTTTTTTTTTTTTTTTTTTTTCTTCTTTTTTAACAACTATCTTATTAACTGGTCTTTAATTTAAATTGTTCTTAAGTTCTCCTATTAACTTATTTTTAATTTTTAGGTGTAATTATTATTATTATTATAATTATTTTTTTTATCATTTTTTTTTTACGATTTTCTTTTGATTATAGATTAGTTACTCGTCTTAACATACTTGCAAAATTTGTATTTTTTATATGGTACAAAGTAATTTTATGTTTACATTTTAATGATTGGACACGTTTGCTGATGAAAGCACGTCAATGCGTAGTGATAAAGTATTGTCATGTTTTTATTTATATAAAATTTATATAAAATTTTATTTATATAAAACGGCATTGTATTCTTTTTTAATGACAAAATAAAATAAAATAAATAAAAATTAAATAAATCTTACGTACACTAATATTGCTTCGGGAAGCAGACACAAGACAAAATTAATGTCTCTTGATAGACGGCAGAAACATGCTTCTAGAATAATATATCATAAAAACAAATATACACATGTTAAACCTCTATTAAAATAATGAAAGCGCTAAACATATATCAAATTAATATCTATGCTAATATACTATTTATGCTAAAATACAAAATGGGATTAGTTTTACCACAATTTACAGAAAACTTATTTCATTCAATTACCAAAAGTTTAACACAAGAGCAACTGGTAACTTTATTCCGAAATAAAAAAAAGACTCTTAACTCTTTATCTCGGCCCCTATTTATATAATAAATTAATTCCGAAATACGCCTTAATTACTTTTACTGACAATATATTTTCTTTAATATCCAAACTTAAAAATTATATATATATATATATACTTTTATATATATATATAGCTTTCAAAAATTATGAGCATAAAAAGTTTAAACCCCTCAATTTGAGGGGGTTATAAATTTTATATGGTCATTATTTTTGAACGCTGAAAGATAATACTATGAAACTTATAATTTATCGATGAATATAAGTCTAGTTGAGAACAGTACAAAAAATATTTCATCAACTTGTTGCTCTCACGTTTGGGGCAGGTGAGTACAAAATTAGGGGCTTTTTTGTTCCCAGCCTCCAATCATCGCAATTTTTTGCAAAGCATCCTTATTTGACATAAGTATAAATATATAAATGTTTGGCGTTTGCTCAATGTCTGGAAGTTAGCTACCTCAAAGACCTATATATATATATAATAAATATTAAAATAATATTAAAATATAGAAATAAATATTAAAAATATAGAAAAAATTATCACAAGCAAACTAGAAGAACAAAAAAAAAGGTATACTAGCAGAAACGGAGAGATTACTCAAAGATCATGAAAAAAACTTCACTACAATAATAAGTTCGAATTTCAAAATAATAACAGCAAGGTTAGACAAAATGGACGCTGAAATAAACAATAACAAGTTAAATATCAGAAGAGTTGAAAATGAAGTTGACGAAATAAAAGTCAGCTTAAATTTCCAAGAAGAAAAAGCTAGGGATGAACTTATTCATATAAAAACAAAATATGATAATGAAATTTTGATGTTGTAAAAAAAATCTATTGACTTAGAGAATCGCTCGAGACGTAATAACTTACGTATCGATAGCATAAAAAAAAACCCTGAAGAAAACTGGAGTGATTGTGAGAAGGCTGTAAAAGACATCTTTAAAACAAAGCTAAATATATTAAGTGAAGTAGTTGTGGAACGAGCGCACCGAGTCGGTGCAGTTAAAGATAATAAAATACCAACATCAATCGTTTTAAAGCTTTTGAATTATCATGATAAAAATAAAATATTAGGCTCAGTAAATAAACTTAAAGAAACCGGTATTTATATTAATGAAGATTATGCAAAAGAAACGATGTTAGAAAGAAAGAAGCTTTGGGAAGAAGTTAAACGATTACGAAACGAAGGTAAATTTGCAGTTATTAAACTTGATAAAATTTGTTGTAGAGATTTTAGAAAGTAAACGCGCGAAGATTTATTAAGCGAAGCGCTATTTTGACGATTTTAAATAATGACTAACTTAACAATAGATTTTGAAAAATTACACTTTAATGTTTTCAATTCAGCAAATATTTTACTTAATGATATTTCTGACGCTGATTTGCATTTTTTTAAAGAAAACAATTTTAGTTCATCCTTTTTTTAAATAAAAACTTTTAAAAGTGAACTAAAAACCTTAAAGAGTAATTTTACTGTAATACACATTAACATAAGAAGTATAAATAGCAATATGGATAAGCTAAAACATTTTCTTATCGAATTCGATTATCTATTCAGTATGATATGCCTAACAGAAACGTGTTATGACGAATCATGCAGAATAAATTCAAAAATAAATATGATATGCCTAACAGAAACGTGTTATGACGAATCATGCAGAATAAATTCAAGTTTAGAAATTCCTAACTACAAATTATTATCATCTGAAAGAAAAACTAACAAAAGGGGAGGTGGAGTTATAACTTATATTAGGAATGATCAAGTTACCAAAATTAGAGATGACCTTTCGATCTCAGATGCCGATAGTGACGTTTTTACAATTGAAATAACTAGCAACAAATCAAAAAACATACTGGTCGCCAAATGTTACCGGCGACCTGAAGGTGATTTATTTAAATTTTCCAATCATTTAAAACAAATTTTTATAAAAAACAACAATGAGAAAAAAAAATATTCTGTATTGGAGACATAAACATAGATTGTTTACAATATGATGAACATGCCAATACTAAACTTTTTGTTGACGAAATGCTTCAACATTACATCTTCCCAATTATTAACAAGCCAACTCGAGTAACTCCAACTTCAATCACTGCAATAGACAATATATTAACTAATTCATTGTTTGATACTTCTCTAAAGGCAGGAATAATAAAGGCAGATATATCTGATCATTTTCCTATTTTCTTCTCCTTGACGCAAGATATAAAATCTAATAATAGTTGTAAAATTATAACTTATAAAAGAAAAATCAGCAAATTTGCTATTCAACAATTTAAAGACTCACTGTCGGCAGAAGAGTGGGATAAAATATACCATGAATGCAATCTTGGGCACACTTACTCTGCTTATAATAACTTCGAAAAAGTTTTCCTAAAAAGCTATAATATGCACTTCCCAATTAAAGTAAAATTAATAAAAGAAAAACACTTAAAATGTCCATGGATCACCAAAGGTATTAAAAAATCCTCAAAAAAAAACAAAAGCTTTATATCAAATACTTAAAAAATAGAAATGAGGCAAACCTAAATGTTTACAAACAGTATAAAAACTTGTTTGAAAAAATTTTAAAAAATTCAAAGAAAAACTATTACTCAAATAAAATAAAAAACACAAATGGTGATATTAGGAAAACTTGGGATATCATGAAAGAAATAATTGGGATAATAACCTGCAAAATAAATAGTTTACCTGCTCAAATTTTCATAGATAATAAAGAGAATGACAATAATAATGCAATTTCAGAAAAATTTAATAGTTTTTTTGTCAACATAGGCCCAAATCTAGCTTCAAAAGTCAATTGTCCAAACAACTCATTTGAAACATATCTAACTAGTGTCAACAACGAATTATTATTTAAAGAACTAAAAATTGATGAACTCGAAAATGCAATAAGCTCTCTTAAAACAAACAAGTCTCCAGGTATAGATGACATTTGCAGTAATATCGTCGTCAATGTCTTTTCGGAGATACGCAAACCTATTTTCGAAATATTTAAATCATCAATTATAACAGGAACTGTACCAGATAAATTAAAAGTAGCTAAAATTGTACCTATTTTTAAAACCGGTGAAACATTTCTAATAAACAATTACAGACCAATCTCAATACTTCCAACCTTTTCTAAAATACTTGAAAGAATAATCTACAATAGATTATATGAATACCTAATTCAAAACAAGTTCTTAAATAAAAAAAAATTCGGCTTTCAAGCACAGCACTCAACAGAACATGCAATTTTAGATTTAGTTAATAGCATAAGTGATTCTTTTAATAAAAAGCAATTTGTATTAGGAACTTTTATAGACCTATCCAAAGCATTTGACGCAATTAATCATGATATCTTAATTAAAAAAATGGAAAAATACGGAATAAAAAATACTAGCCTAGATTGCTTGAAAAGTTATCTGTGCAACAGACAACAATGTGTTATTTCGAACGATAATAAATATTCTAATTTACTAAAAATAAAATGCAGAGTTCCCCAAGGTTCCATTCTTGGTCCTCTTTTATTTTTAATTTATATTAACGATCTTCCACAATCACTAAAAAAAACTTGATGCAATAATGTTTGCTGATGACACAAATTTATTTTATTCATCAGCATCAATTGAAAATCTCTTTGAATCTGCAAATAATGACCTTGAGAGTCTAAACATTTGGTTTAAAGTAAATAAATTATCTTTAAATCAAGAAAAAACAAAATACATCTTGTTTCATTCCAACCAGCAAAAAAACAAAATACCGAGCATGCTACCATTACTAAAAATTGATAACATAAACATCGAAAGAACTGAAACTATTAAATTTCTTGGGATAATTATTGACGAAACGGTTTCTTGGAAACTCCATATAAAAACATTAAATACAAAAATATCAAAAAGTATAGGCATACGTTACAAAGTCAAAACTATACTTTCCCAGGAGAATCTGAAAGTTCTCTACTTTTCTTATATACAAAGTTATCTAACATATGCTAAAATTGCCTGGGGAAGTACAAATAAATCTAAATTAAGTTCTCTATATACACACCAAAAACACGCATCAAGATTGATTTATAATAAAAATAAATTCCCTCATGCCGATCCTTTACTTAAAAACTTGAATGCTTTAAATATCTATCAAATTAACATCTACCAAAATGTTTTATTTATGCTCAAATATAAGCTCGGACTTGTCCCAACTCATTTTACTAATAACTTTTTTCAAACCAACGCCAACAGATATATCACACGAGGAACCGGAAACTTTACATTGCCCATAAAAAAAACAAAATTTTCGAGATTTTCAATTGTATACCGTGGCCCCTATTTATACAACAAAACAATAGCTCAAAATATAGACCTCACTAAATTGGATAATCTTATTGCCCTGAAGAAAAAACTAAAAGATCTCATAATTAACAAAACCAATTTTATCGATATGTATTAAATATAAAAGAACAATTAATATAATAAAATGTAAAAAGAACAATTTAAGCTATAAAAATAAATAAAAAAGAAACAAAACATAAAATATAAAAAGAATAAATAAATAAAAATTGTTAGCAACTATGCATAGTAAAATATTACTGAACAGAAGACCTCAAAAAATTAATGTGTGCCTTTATTCTTTAAATTTTTAGTTTATTTTGTATTTTAAAGGTTCTCGATGAAAAGACTTTTCTTAGTCTTCTGCGAGTTTCCTTACAACTACATAGTACTACTAATATACTACTAATAATGCATGGGTTAATAGCCAGCACTTTATATTATAAACAACGAATTTATTATTTTAACTCGCATGAGTTAAAATGTCAAACGCGCATGCGTAAAACAGCATTGTTAACGCTCTTTAGATATTGTAAATATTTGTGGTGGACATTTATATAAACTGGAGACATGTAAATATTATTTGTTTTTGAAATATATAATAATGATTGTTGTAAAAAAAAAATATATATATATATATATATATATATATATATATATAAAACATTTTAAAAAAATACACAGACACGCAAATCATAATACAACTAGAAAAAACAAAACAAATTTTTATCACAACAATATTTAAAAAATTTGTGCATAAGTATCTCAATGTTTATGTTTATATTGCGTATTACCCCAAGGTTCTCGATGATAAGACTTATTCAGTCTTCTACGAGTTACCTTAACAATATAATCTATCTTATCAATCTCTCATAATATATTTTATTAATGCTTCCTAAATTTAAAATTATTTTATTTTGTATTTTTTATTTTTATTTTTTCTTCTTTATTAATTGAGTGTTATTTTTATTTTTTTATTTTTTTTGTTATTAGATATATTTTAGCAGTATTTGGTTAAATATAATCTTTTGTAACGGAAGTATATTTTGCTTATATTTGATGTGAAAAAAATTGTAACTAATATGTAGCTGTGAAAATATATAGAAAAAAAGCAAAACAAAAAAACGCAATTCGTCAACTTAGCCCCAGTCTCTCCGACTTATTGTTGGTGGCTTATTAGACAAGTTTTCTCTTGAAATCTGACGTACTAATTGTGTCTTAAAATATTTTTTGGTCGTGATAAAAAATAACTTAAAGATTTTCAAAATTTTATTTTAAATTTTATAACATCAAAAATTCTAAAAAAATGATATCTTCTGTTTCTATCTAATCAGCTTTAAATTTTTAGGAAACGCACTGAACAAAAAAAGGAATGTCAGAATTAATTTTATGAACACTTTTATTTTATCATATCATTAAAAATGATAAGGCTCATTTTGGAATATCTATTTGTTTTTCGTATGTTTTAAAAAAATATGTTCTTTAGGAAACTGTTTTAAGTAATTTTTTTTAAAGCTTATTTTTAAAAACCATATTTTATTTATCAAACTTTTATTTCTTAAAGTGTCAAGGTAGAAAATAAAAATGTGATTTTCATTTTCTTTTTATTATTATTTTTTTTCAATGTTTTTTTTATTTTGTGTAGGTTATCTAAAGTTTAAGTATTAGCTACAAAAATAATTTTGTCTCTCATTTAAAAAAAAAATTAAACAGAAAGAAAAAAATACTACTTTACCAACTTTATTTGATGAAGTTAATAGTGCGGTGTCAGCAAACTCATGTAGGCATTGCACAATATTTTATAATTAGCGTATTTTAAATTTATATTTTACATTTATTATGTAAAATAAATTAATTATAAATGTTAACTCTTTTGTCGAATGTTTAAAAAACTTTTTTTAAGTCTGCTTTTAATTGCTACTTTTTTGATGCATCGATATGGTCTATGACTGTTTGTCATAAAGCGTATATATAAAATATATCATTATAAATATATAATATATTATTATTATTATTATATATATATGTGTGTGTGTGTGTGTGTGTGTGTGTGTGTGTGTGTGTGTGTGTGTGTGTGTGTGTGTGTGTGTGTATAATATATCATTATATATATGCAAGTGCGGATCCATAGTGTGTGTGTGTGTGGGGGGGGGGGGGGGGGGGTTCAGTGTTGCGATCGCTCCCCTTAGATATTTTGAAAAGAATTTTTTTTTTTTAATTTGCATATTTCTCTGAGCAATTGTTGGAAAACGTAAGCAAATTAGGGAGATTGTTTAAATGTGATAAAAATTTTTGACAAGTTTGTGTTTAAAAAAATCAAACTGACGGGATATCGTATATGTCGTATATATATTTCATAGTTACATAGATTAAAACTGTGAAAGACTGATATTCTAAAAAAATTAATTAAAAAAAATAAGAATATCCCCTCCCCTTTTCCTCACTTTACTAAAAAGTTTGGATCAACCAAATCAATCTCCTCTTCTCGCCCCTACCCCCCCCCCCCCATTCTTTTTTAAACAGTCTGGATGCACCGAATCAAAAAAATTTCAAATCAACCCTTACCCCTTACTAGATATTCTGGATCTGCCCCTGTATATATGTATATATAATGACAAGTTTACATAAATTTTTTTTAAGGACATGATAAAGATGTTTTGGCAAAATGATTACAAAACGGTGCATTCATTTATTAACTATTGAAAACAGTGTAATTATCTGATTGTTCAATCAGAATCAAAGTAAAGGTTTCAAATATAATTAAAAAAAAGTTTATACGCAGCTGTATATTTTTACGTCTATTTTATATATACTTATTGTGCGTCATTTAGACTCTGACCTCAAAAAAATATTTGTTCGAATGGTGCTAACAAAATTTGAACAAAAATATCCCAAATATATTAATTTTGCAAATAACTAATTTTAAAGACATAAAAACAAGGACAAACTTTAAAATATGCTTTCCTTATTCCCACTATTATACGACATTTGCTCATCACAAAGCTTTAATTTCGTGTTTAAATTAAAGTTAAACAATTAATTATTTATTAATACTTTAAATTATTTATTTTTACAAATTTATTTAAAGTGGTTATTTAGTAAAAAAAACATTTTTTGATTTCTAACTTTTTCTACAAACCAAAACTAATAGCAAGGCTAAATAATGCTTAATTTAATTTAAAATACTGAAACAAAAATTAATTTACCCTTTTTTATGCTGATTCAACTCATGATTTTTTAACTATTTTTTGTTATTTAATTCATATCATGTTATACTTGGTTGAAAAGCCAGTTAAATTTTATAAAAAGTTAGTTAATGAAATAAAAATTAATCTTTTTAATGAAAATCGAATAAAAAGTTTTTACCATATTATAAGTTTTTACCTTAACTAATTTTGATCATAATTATTTTCATTAGATCCTTCAACACAAAAAAATAAAATTAAAAAATTAAAAAATACTGCCATTGTAATAATGTTAGTATTAATAAATTATGTAACATTAAAATAAAATAAAATAAATTTTAAATTCCTATATAGTTAATATTGTTTAGAATTATTACAAAGAAATATTTTTAAATATTTATTTTTGAGCTAATAAAAATAACCGATGTAATGTATTTTAGACAGGTCCGCTTACTTAATATAATGATAAGTTGCTTTTTTTGCTAATCTAAAGTTACAATCATTTTTCTCTCTTTTTTTTCTTTAAAAATTTATCTCACAATTAATGACGTCAAATGATTTTTGATTTCGCGTTACAAACATCGCCGTCATTTAAATTTTAACCAAGTTTAAAATTTATTTACTAAAATGACGAGCAAAACAACAGAAAAAGGGTAATAAAGTAAATTTGTTAAATTTTTATGATGCTTATGATGATCTTGCATAAATTGGTTATTGTTTATAACAATTTTGTAAATTGTTTTTAGCGGATTTATGGGTTTTCTGTGTAGACAAAATGTGCGCTGTAAAAACTTACCTTTTTCTGCTAAATTACATATTTTTCGTGAATCAAATCAGTTAAAAACGCAAAGTGTGCCCAACTACTTATGTTCAAAGGCAACAAAACTTTACAACACGCCTAGTCACTACGTGTTACCTCATTTTCCAGTTAAACCAGCGAGAAATCAAAGTCTTCCTATTGACGTTGCAGCAACAAATACAAAGTAACTTTTTCACTATTAGTAAATTTAATTATCTATTGCAATATAAACGTAAAGATTATATTTAACGTTAATTTTTTTATTATTATTTAATACCATTTTTTCAGTATCATAAACAATGAACAACCCGTATGGTAGTTTAGTTTCCATTTAAGATC
This sequence comes from Hydra vulgaris, assembly GCF_038396675.1. Taxonomy (NCBI): domain Eukaryota; kingdom Metazoa; phylum Cnidaria; class Hydrozoa; order Anthoathecata; family Hydridae; genus Hydra; species Hydra vulgaris. Next base: position 38,523,715 of record NC_088932.1, on the reverse strand, counting down.
CGGATCACAATACTTTTTTATTATTTTAGAATATTATTAAATAACGAGTCGACTGTCCCAATTGTTGCTAAAGAAGAACGAGAATACAAGTTACACCGTTGCAAGAAAATGTATAATATTTGCATTAAGAATGATGATTTAACTCCTAATAAACCGGAAAATGTACTTCCGGAAGATAATGTACTTCTTAGTAGAAAATAAAGTACTTAAAATAATTATGATTTTACTTTTCTAGATAAAATTGCGTAAAAACGAAAGCGTTGTTACGTATATTGTATGGTCTGTTTATATTGTGTTGTATCATAATATATTTTGTTAAGAAAATATATTTAGGAAGCATATCTATATATAGATACAGATATATATAGGAGCGCCATAGTCAATTTTAGGGGCCCCGATATAGGTTTGAGGACCTTTTTTTTTTTTTTCTTAGTCATTTTTCACGCTGCGGCACACAAATTTTGATTTATCATGTGAACAATTCTATGTAATTATCTATGTTAAGAACAAGACTTTTAAGTTTTGATTTTTAAGAAAATATATTGTCAGGAAGAGTAATTAAGGTGTATTAATTTGTTATATAAATAGGGGCCACGATTAGAAATAGAGAATTGAGTTTTTTTTTTTCGGGGTGCGATAAAATTACCGGTTGCTCTTGTTTTAAACTTATTTTGTATTTTAGCATAAATAGTATATTAGCATAGATATTAATTTGATAAATGTTCAGTGCCTTCATTTCTTTCAATAGAGGTTTAGCATGTGTATGTTTGTTTTTATGATATATTATTCTAGAAGCATGTTTCCGCCGTTGATAAGAGACATTAATTTTGTCTTGTGAGTGCTTCCCCAAGCAATGTTAGCATATGTACGATGACCATGTTGTTTTGATTGACTAGTTTGTTTTTATGATGTATGTTCACAAATGCCCACGTTTTTTTTTATTTGTAGTGGCCCAAATACAAACATATATATAAATATATATATATATATATATATATATATATATATATATATATATATATATATATATATATATATATATATATATATATATATATATATATATATATAACTTTATTGCATGAATACTACTTACTTAAACACACAATATCCACTAATAATGATTAAATTTAGTTATGTAGTTTTTAATATATATATATATATTTTTTTTTTACATATATAATAATCGTTATTAAATAATAAAAGAACGCGGGAACTCGTAGAAGTTCCCGCGTTTTAACTCGACGACAAGACCTTACGGTCTTGTCGTCGAGTACCGCTAAGAAATGATCGTGTTAAAATTTATAAGATATTTACAAGATAAAAATAAGTCAACGAAGTAAGAAACTTAAAATATTCCGTTACAAATACAAGATACATTATTATATATTACAGTTGTTAATGAAGCATATATAATTTTTATAAATCAATAGTTAAATAGTAAAAAGGAAGATCACTAAAAAAAATATATCAAAAGTATATTGTTACATCTTCGATTGTAAAAATGAGTTCTTTAAGCTTTCGTTTAAAAGAAAAGTAGTTACTTTGATGAATAAAATCCTTAGTAAAATTTTTTAAAACTATTTTATTTCATAAGAATGGTCCGCAATAATCAATACAAAATTTAAAAAGATTTGTTTGAAAAATGGGCTGCTTAATAAAATTATCAAAACAAAGAATATTAAAAATGTTAAGCTCATATATATTAAAAACTTTCATTTTAAATAATAGAGGCTTGGCATGAGTATAACGGTCTTTAAAATATATGAGACGTGCTACATGCTTCTGCTGACAATAAAGAGGTTTAAGTTTAATTTTCTTTGCACTACCCCAAGCAATTTTTGCATAGTTTATGTGACAATGAATAAATGAGTGATATAATTGTACTAAAGTATGTTTATTTAAAACATTTCTTGCTTTGTACAATATTCCTATACTTTTTAAAATTTTACTTAATAAGTTTTTAATGTGACTTTTCCATGTAAGATTTTCATCTATACAAACACCTAGAAAGTTGGTTACTGTTACTTGTTTAATTTGTATATTGTCAATAACAAGATGAGGCATGTTATTTGTCAGTTTATGTTTTTTGATAAGAGAATGGAAAAGAACCCATTTAGTTTTATCAATGTTAAGAGATAATTTGTTAGTCTTAAACCGTCACATATTTTGATTAACTCAATGTTCAAGCAACTAAATAAAGTAGAAATGATTTTGTCTGACATAAATAAATTGGTGTCATCAGCAAACATAATTGTTATTAAATCCCAGGCTTTGTATAAGTCATTAATATAAATAAGGAAAAGAAGAGGTCTAATATGGATCCTTGAGGAACTCCACATGTAATATTTAACAAATTTGATCATAATGTTTCATCGGCGTAAACAAATTGTGTGCGATTAGTTAAATAACTTTTTAACAATTTTAAAACATTGCCTGTTATACCACAACATTTTTAATTTTTTAACAAGAATTTTATGATTAATGGTATCAAACGCTTTCGCTAAATCAATAAATACTCCCTATGTGAATTTAGAATTATTATATGAGTCTGACATACTTCTTGTAAGCTGAATAATTGCATGCTCTGTTGAATTATTTTTTTTAAATCCATATTGCATGTTATATAATAATTTTATATAACAATTGCATGTTATAAAATAAAAGGTGATTGTATATTCTGTTGTACAAAATTCTTTCTAAAATTTTAGAAAAAACAGAGAGGATAGAAATTGGACGATTGTGTTTAACATTAGTTTTTTCTCCTTCTTTAAATATAGGAATAATTTTTGCTATTTTTAAATCATCAGGAAAAACTCCCTGATTAATAGAGCATTTAAAAATTTGGAAAAGTATATCTTTTAAAACGTCAAAACAGTTTATAATAACATTCCCATTGACATCATCTGGACCAACTGCTTTATTTGACTTTAACAATTTATAAGCACTTTCAAACTCTTCAAAAGACAAATCAAAAAAATTTAGATACGAGTTTAGAGGGTCATATGTTGCCTTAAATGATTTTTTAGGGTTTGGAATTATTTCGGCTAGGTTTTGTCCTACAGATACAAAATATTTGTTAAATGCGGAAGCAATTGTTTTTTGATCAAGAATAAAATTATCATCAACTTTAATAACTGAGGGCAAAGATTGCGATATTTTTTTAGTGTTACCCGTAATTTCGTTTATTAGTTGCCAAGTGCGTTTAGAGTTTAATTTGTATTTTTCAAGTAAATTAGTGTAGTATATTAATTTTGAATTTTTCCTAAGGCGTTCAAATAGTCTTACGTAATTTTTATAATTGGTCTTACTCTCAGTTGTTTTTAATTTTAAATATTTAATATAAAGTTTTTGTTTAATTTTAGATGATTTTAGAATACCTTTAATAATCCATGGCGATTTAATTTTTTTATGTTTGTAATTAATTTCTACTTTGGGAAAATTGATGTCATAAATTTCATAAAAAATTTAAAAAAAAGATTTGTATATTAAATTAATGTCTTCAGAAAAGTTAATAATTTCCCAATTAACTAAAGAAAGTTGATATTTAAAAGATTCTAGGTTTTTATTATGAAAAAGTCGTTTTTTAAATGATTTTTTTTCATTATATAAAATTTTCGCATAAATATCTATTGAAAAGAAAATAGGGAAATGATCAGATATGTCACTTTTAATAATGCCTTTTTTAAGCGAATTATTAAAAATATCATTGGTTATAATGTTATCAATTAAGGAAGTTGTTGTTTGAGTAATTCTTGTTGGTTTGTTTATTAGAGGAACTGCTCCATTTTCAAATAGGCCATTATAAAACCCATTAATGTCTTTTTTGACGTGATACTCAAAGCAATTTAAATTCAGATCACCTAATATGTAAAGTAATTTCTTTTCGTGGTTGCTTTTATTTACAATATCGTCATGTAAAAATGAACTAAATGTTTTAATTTCGCCAGTAGGTGGGCGATAACAACAGCTACTTACAATGTTTTTAGTTTTATTGCTCAATATTTCAATCGTTAAAACCTCTATATTGACGTCAGAAATACTTATGTCATGCCTAACAAAATACCGTAGGTTTTCTTTTACATAAATAATTAAAACCACCGCCGCGTTTATTTGTTTTCCGCCCTAATGAAATTAAATTATAGCACGGTATTTTAAAATTATTATCTAAATTTGAGTCATCAGAACTACACCAGGTTTCAGTTAGGCAAATTACACTAAAAATAGTTAGATTTTCCTCAAAACTATTGCAAAGATTTTCAAAATTTTTTTTAAAACTTCTTATATTTATATGAATTGCATTAAATTTATCACGCTCAAGAAATTCTTTTATTTCAAAAGTATAAAAATAGCTGCAGTTGCTTTGTAAAGCATCTGTTCCACTAAAATAACTTTGATCCGGATCGGACTCTTTGTTAAGTATAAAATCATTAAATTTAAAAATATCAAAATTTTTAGAGCGACTTGAATCCATTTTTGTATATAAAAACAATAAAAATTTAAAAAAATAAATAATAAAGATAAAATCAATAAATCTAAAATAAAAGAAGTTCTTAAAAGTCGCGCGTTACAAGTTTATTATATATAACTTTAGCATATTTACCTTTGGCTCTCAAATCCTTTGCTTCTTTAAATAACTGTTTTCGCAATTCTAAAGTTCTTTCGCTGTAGTCTTCGTTTACGTAAAATCGATCGTTCCACAATTTTAACTGAACATAGTTATCCAACGCAGTTTTTTTGTCTTTGTAGTTTAAAATTTAACTATTATGGTTCTGTTGTACTTTTTTCCATCGCTACTTTTTTTCCCTGTCCTGTGCGCCCGTTCAATTTCAACATTACTTTTAAATCCAAGTTTTGTCTTTAAAACATTTTGAATCTTTTCCTCGCTCAATTCTCACGTTTTGTTTTCATCTTCTTCAATTCCCGTAAACCTTAGGTTATTTCTTCTGCTCCTGTCTTCCAACTCAGCTAGTTTGTCTTTGACAACAACGTTTGTAATATCATTTTGGTTTGATGTTAAGTTTGGCTTTTTTTTTCATTTCAGAAAGTTCTTGAACAATTGATTCATATTTCTCTCTAAGAAACTCCGCCGATTTCCTTAGTTCATTAGTTTCTTTTTTTAGTTTTGTATTTTCTTCTTGAAGATTTAATAGCTTAATTTCCATTTTATCAAACTTCTCGTTAAATATTTTTAACGAGAAGTTAAAAATATTTAACGAGATAAAGTATTCTCATGAATATCTAACAGGTCTTTAATTTGAGAAACGGTAAATTTAGCGATTTTTAATTTAGTTTACAAAAGCACGTCCGTTCACGTTAAAAAAGATATATATCTTTGATTAGAAGCAGCAAAAAAGTGTTCCAACAAACCCCGCCATTAGGGCTATTTGGAACAGATAATAGAGTTAGTTTAAAGTATAAAATACGTCATAATTCAAGTATATATATATATATATATATATATATATATATATATATATATATATATATATATATATATATATATATATATATATATATATATATATATATATATTAGAGGTGTTCAAATGTCATGGAAAAATTTTCACTAACAAATAGGCATTTTTTTGCGGACTTTAATAAGGAAATGAAAAACTGTTTTTCGTTTTTTTTTTTTATTTTTTTTTTACCTCGTGCAGGCCTCATTGAGTTTTAAAAAAAAACTAAATACTGTCGTAACAAATGAATCTTTATGTTATTTTAAAGACATATACCAAAAATTTTTATTGTAGGTTTGTTTTCATGTTTTGCACCAGTCCTGTAACCATTGTTGACACTTTTTACCGGTTGCAACCAATTGATTATAGTATATATACTTTATAAAAAACGCGGTGAAGCCAGTTTTAAAAATCGGCCGCCATCTTGGTTAACCCAAAATATTGTTAAGTTTTGCGCGAAACTTTATATTTCTAGGAGAAAACTTTGCTGGTCAAAATATAGATATAAATGATTGAATAATTTGCCAGTTGTTTACGAGGTTGTAATATATTACAAAGAGTTATTTGCTAAGGCTTGGTTTCCAATGTTTTTTGTTGCCGAAATAGGTTTGATTGTATTTCCGCAACCTTTGTTTTACAACATAAACGAAAATATTTTCTTGCGTAAGTTGTGTAACTTACGCAAGAAAATGTTTCATTATAAAGCATTGTTGTTTTACAACTGTTGTACGACATTTCTACAACTATTGGAAACCAAGCATAACTGATTATTGGGTTCAGTTTATTCCAAAATATTGGAATACTGAAGTAGACATTCAGATAGTAAACACGCTTTTAGAAGAGGCCATATTTTACACAGTGTGAATATCTTATGGAATAAAAAAAAATGTTTGTGAGTTTTTTATTAAATGTAAAAAAAATTAAAGATAAACAAATATATTAATTATACATATTTATCTTTCAATCTCTTAATTGTATATGCTATTCCTATAGTGCTTCAAAAATGCCTGGTATTGCACCATACTGAATTCTTACACATGAGGGTCAATCCATATCAGCTTTTGTAAAAGGTGATTTAGTATTTCTTCTTCTTTAAATATCACTGTTTATTTATGAGGACCAGTAAATTTTTCTTTACATAGAGCAGTTATCAACTTTTGTCAAATCTTGATATTTAATTTTTGACGGAATTTTATAAAAATATAGACTAATAAAACAAAAAATTTACCATTGTAATACCATATATGCTATTACTCTGGTGATTTTGTTATTTTATTAGTCAATATTTTACAGAATATATTTTATTGATATATATCATTGCTTTGTGAAATTTCTTGCTTGGTGTAGCATAACGTACTTATAAAAAGTAATGCCATCAGTACAATCTCTTGCATCTATAGGCAAAACAAGTCAACTTAAATAGGGATAGCAAAATCCCGGACATTTTCTTTTTCAATCCCGAAATCCCGGGATTGAAAAAGTTGTCCCCGGGATTGAATAGAAAAAAACGCAATTGTAGAAAGAGAAGCATAAGAAGAACTATTGTTTTAAGTACTTATCAAATACTTAAAAGTGAATAATTTAATTAAGATATAAATAAAGTACTTCATCCATTAATGAATCTAAGTAATTTAAATTATAAAACAATACCTTAAATGATAACACAGTATAAATAAAAATAATAACTATAAATGATATAAACATGCATGAATATACATGAGTTATATTTGTTTTTGAAAGTTTTTTGTTTTTATTACCCTAAAAAATCAAAGTGTCAATCATATTATTGCTTAATCGTATATGATTATTTAAATATAAAAACTGAGAATGCTTTTTTAAAATCCATACTTATTGGCCGTATAGATAATATATAACCATACTTTTTTTAAAGGTGATCTAATCATAAGCTACTACTCTCAAATAACAGTATTTCTTTTGGAATTTTAAAAGTTATTTTTTACCTTTATATTTTGTGTTCGTATTGCTACTAATCTTTTTTCCATCACTTCATTTAATTTGTTCATTTTAATTGTTTTGACATTGTTCTACTCAAGTCTGCTGCTGTTATTAAATTTGCCGAGTTTAAACACTTTATCAAGTTCATCATAATTTTTTTATTTTGGGTACTTGTATTTGGTAGAAAAACTTCTGGAATTTTTTATAAAGTAACCTGGCCATGAAGATATACTGAGCTCCTTCTGGGAGGTGTTCTCTTAAATTCAGTGACTATATGCATTATACAATTGCTTTCCGATTTCAGTATTCAGATATCAGATTCCAGTATATAAATGTTACCAATATATATAAAAAAAGACTTTATTTTTAAAAAGATAAAACAAAAACAAAAAGTTACAGGGTCATAAAGAAATTTTTTTTTTTTAAATTTAAAAATTAAAAAAAAAAAATTTCTTTTAAAGTAATAAAATAATCAATAAAAAGTAAAATAACAAATTCTTAGAAATAAATATTAAATAAATAAGTATATAAAGATTAATATAAATTTGCACAAAGTAAAACTTGCAATAAAATAAAAAAATAAGGTTTTTAACAACTTTTTTTTTTTTTTTAATTAATTAAGATTAAATACTAAAATTATTAATAAAACACAGAATTGAGAAGAAATTTAACCTTTCCAATTAAAAAATATATATATATTTATATGTATTTAAGCATGCTTCAACCAAAACCATTAAAGTTTGATAAACTTTAAACTAAATCGAATAATTAAATAAAGATGCTTTGCAAAAAATTAATGCCTGGAAACAAAAAACCCAAATTTTTTTGCCAGGTTTTAATCATCACAATATTTGACATCTTTATTTTACACAAGTATAAACATTTAAATGTTTTGAGTTTGCTTTAGTTCTGGAAGTCAGCTATCCCAAAAATAAAAAAATGCTGGATCCACCCAGATGCAATTCTACATAAAAAATTAGGGGGGGGGGGGTAAATCCTTGAAAAGTACACGACTGATTTTTAAAAAAAGTCCCTAAAACAAATATTTACCCAACTGAATTGTATCAAATACCCAACTATCGTCAAAAAACCGACTATAACTTAAAAGTCAACTTCTTTGGGGAAGGAGGGGGGGGGGGTCCTTCAGATCAACCCCCCCCCATCCCCTAATTGCCTTTGGATCCACCCCTGCTTGCTCTTGAAATATGTGATCCCACTACATTAGCTATAGAAATTTTTGAGATAAAACTAATGCATCAAGTTTTCTAAATTTGATAAATATATGGTGGACAATTAGTAACAGTAGGGTCATTCCATGCAAACTAGACCAAGGTCCAACATGGACCCCTCAGATTTTGATGAAACTTAGTGGGTTTGTTAATATCAATAAGAAAAACAATTCCTGAAAATTTCAGGATAAAATCTTTTGTGATTCATGAGATATGGTCATTTGAAATTTCTGATTTTTCCAAAAATAAAAACTTCAGTAGCAAAAACATGATTTGTTCATACTTTGAAGTTCATACTTTATAATAAAGAATATTATTTTTATTAAGAATATTATTAATGTAATGAACAATCAATATAAACAATGAATCTTTTAAATGATTTTTGCTAAAAAACTTAGGCCAAAGTGGTTTATTCTTAATAGAGGTGCTTCAGGTCTCCATTAAGTATGTGTTTGTGAGTACCACCAAAATGCAAAACTTTTAGCATTACAAATACTAGATATTTCAGACTATAAAGACCTCTTGACAATGGTTGTATGTGACTAAACAAATCAAGACTGTATGCTGCATATTTGCCCAGATACCAACACACTAAAAGAGTATCTTACTGCTTTGTTTGATAGACATGTCATCGAAGATATCACCTTTAATCAGTGACAAAAAGCCAACAAAAAATATGATATAGCAGGGCTTGTGATGAAGCGAGCGCGATCGCGCTCCGCTCGTAAAACGCGCCCGTAAACGGTATTTTCAAATGTTCTAGGCGCGATAAACAACGCTCGTTCAGCTTATAACGAGCGTATAAAATAACGCTCGTCCAATAGTTCGGGATTATTTTTCTATTTTCATAAAATATTTAAAAAAGATTTTTTATTAAAGATATTCTATTATCAAAGCACTAATATAAAATATAAAAAGCACTACGTCGTTCTCTTTTGCACTAACGTAATGAATGAGCAGTTTGAAGTCGTTAATAGTCACTAATTTCAATTATGGAATGTGCACGTGGAAACACCGTGTGAATACAAAAATGCGCAAGTAAAATAAGAATAGAAAATCAGAAAACCACTATAAGAAAATTGAAACTGCAGAGTATTTTTAATCTTGTGAAAATATCAAGTAAGATTTATTTGATTTATTGTTTGTAATATTCCACACATCGTTTATAATAAAAATAAATATTAATAATAGAGTAATTTTTAAAATTAGTTTTTGTTTATGGTATAGGTTTTTTTATTAAATATTATTTATTTTAACTCAAATTTAAAACGATTCTGTTGTTTAGAATGTTCGCAATCGCATTCGAAAAGGAAACAAAGTCAACATTTATTAAATGGAAAGTTATTATTCTAAATTATTATTATTTCAAATTATTCTTGCGTTATTTTTTTAAGATAAAAAAATGTAATTTAAAAAAGAAATTTTAGAAAAAAATTAAATAATTAATTTGAATAAAAAATATCAAGAAATATAAAAACCATTAACCGTTAATTAAGTTTACAGCGTAACATTTTAAAATACGTATATCAAAACAACGAAGCAAAACCAAGTCGCTAAATTATACTTCAATACTAAATCAATAAGAAGTTGCGTTTTTGTTTTTATTTTTTTATAAATAGGTAAAAATAAAATCGCGATCTGACAATATACAAGAAGTTTGGAAGTATAAAAATCTACTTCGTTGAAGTAGTTTCATGAGTGTGATACTAATTCAAACATTTTTTGACGAAAGAATTATGTAACAAATAAAAAAAGATATATAAAAAAATAAAAAGCTTTTTATGAGCATCGCCTTCAGCAATTTTCATGATCGCGCTCGCCGACGTTATTTTGGCGCACATAATCACGATCGATGAAAACATATTCTAATTTTACGAGCGCGATATAACACGCTTGACGATTTTCTTCATCACAAGCCCTGACATAGTTCCAGTCACTCTTTCTATGCATGATTTTATTGAAAAAGCTTGTTAACAAATATACCAATTAAGAGACCACCATTATATAGCCAAAAATCAATTACCAAGTAATCATATTTAATCATTACCAAGTAATCATATTTTACATAAAATGTAAAAGTGTTTGTAACATTTCAGATCATTTGCAACAAAATACAAACTCAGGTCATTGTTTCATTTATGAAGTAATAAACAAAAGAGTTGTTGCCTTACTTTAATTATTGCATTTTTTTTAGTGATGGTGCATGTTCACAATACAAAAACTATAAAAACAAATCTAACTTATGTCACCATGAACTAGATCATAAAATATCTGCAGATTGGCATTTTTTTGCTACATCACATGGAAAGAGTGCTTGCCATGGTGTTGGGGGCTCTATCAAAAGACTTGTAGCTAAGGCCAGTTTACAATCATTTACAAATCCTATCAATTCACCTGAGAAAATGTATGATTCGTGTGCGCAAAATATATTTTCAATACATTTCAAATGATGCAACTGTATAATATTGCATAAACTTTACAGAAAAGACGGGTGTCATTTGACAATATGTATACTAATATAAATGTACCTAAAATGCAGCATATAGTTTCTCTTTCATCAGGAATTAATATACCATGTGTTTATGATGCAAAATGATTTTTAGCTAATATTGATTTTTAGTTAATAAAGCAGCCTATTTCCTTAAACACTTTTACTTAGCCACGTAAAGAAGATATTTGCAGTGTTCAAATAACGCATGTTTTGTGCAAAATTTCATCCTCAAAAGTTCAATCAATTCGTAACTGGTATAAACTATCAGCTCAAAAAAAAACTATTTAGATTAATTATTTCATCTATTTATCTATCTTTTATATTATCTTTATTTCGTTTATCAACCATTTCAGCTCAAGAAAAAACTGAACTATTTCATCGTGCAATAGCATAAGTAACATAATTAAATAACAGCTTCGCAAAATTATTATAAACTTGAATTATTTGATTTAAACATGGTTTTTTAGCGAAAATCATTTAAAAGATTCATTGTTTATATTGATTGTTTATTACATTAATAATATTCTTAATAATAATAATATTCTTTATTACATAATCAACTTGCGCATTATGTTGACAAGTAAAATAACTCTTATAACTTGATATAAGTCGTAATCTAAATTTGAAAATGATAATCAAATAAGTCAAATTAATCAGGAAGGGTGGAATCGTGAATGTATTGAAAAAATATTATAAAATTTATAGTCATGGTATTAAATATCAGGTGACATAGACTAAAAGTCTTTCATTTCAGTTTTACTTAATAGGCTACTAATAAGTTTTATATGAAAACATTAAAAACTAAATTTCAGTTTTTATATGTGTATGTTTAGTGGTGTGTTTGGGCATAAAGGCACTTCATACATCATACATAAAACCAGACGCACCATGTAAGGAGAAGTGTTCAATCACAATTTTTTCTAAAATTTGGGAAAAAATGTGTACGTTAAAAAGTAAATGGACGGAGGAGGGGGAGGGGACAGGAAAGAGCTAGGGCTATTTAAAAATTGAGCTTAATTCAGGCTTAACTACAGACTTATTTCTAGTACTGATTATGAAATACTTTTAAACTCATAAATACTTTGTATTACAATATATAATACAAACTAAAGTACAACAATAACTTTATTTTTATTGTTTTTAATGCATTTTGGGCAATTTTCAATTTTCTGATTTTGTAACTTCCCTATGAGTACCCACTATTTTTTTTTCTGAAATCACTGTAATAAAGTCTACTAAATTAGAAGAAAAAAAAATCTTCTTAAAACCAGTGTTGATCCTAGGTTACCGGTGGTTTGAAGTGGAGGCACATTTTCCTAAGTTTTAGCCGCAACCATTTTTAGAGGTCTATAATTTTTTACTGAATTGTATCTTATCAGTAAATTTCTAAAAATTTAGAAGCCTACCATATATAGAAATTAAAAAAAAAATTTTTTTCACTTCTTAAACTGCAGGTTTTGTATATTGACTCATCAAAAACCAACTTTTTATACTTGCAAACAATTTTTTCGTTTTTTTAGGTAGCCATTATGGAAAAAATGTAGCATTCAAGAATTGAATGTCAAAGTTTTATTAAATTAAGTCTAGAGTTGTATACAATAAAAAAAACTAGAAGATTTTCTGAAATTTTGTTTTTAAAATATAGAGCTAAAGTATGAACAAATCATTTTTTTGCTACTGAAGTTTTTATTTCTGGTAAAATCAGAAATTTCAAATGACCATATCTCATGAACCACAAAAGATTTTATGCTGAAATTTTCAGGAATTGTTTTTCTCATTGATATTAACAAACCCACTAAGTTTCATCAAAATCTGAGGGGGTCCATGTTGAAATCCTAAAATTTTGGTCGATTTGGCATGAAATGACCCATGTAAAATTGCAACATCATTTGTATTGGAACTGTATTGGAAATGTTTTTGGTGATATAAAACTTTTATTTTTAAGGAAGTCATCTGATTGAACTGAAGCTTGGCAATAATCTTAAGTTACAAACTCACACAGTTTTACATTAAGTTCAAAAATATCTGAGGATTTGAGAGCCACATTAAGATGGACAGCATCAATTATTGATGATTTAATTAGAAAAGAATATCAATTTTTTTAAATTTCACTCTTGCAAACGGATCTGTTAGAGCTAAGATTTTCAATCTAAGTATCATTTTCTAAGTATCAACAAATTTGTAAGTATCAACAAATAAGTGGTGTTAAACTTTCAACTGGTTTGCATGAACTTAAAACATTTGAATGTATTTTTGTTGTAAAAGCGTTACTTAAAAAACAAGTCAATATCTAGGAGAAAGATATAAGAAAACAAATTTATATAATATCTGTACTTAAAATGTAATATAATAAATTGTAAGAAATTTTACGAGATATTAAAGAATGCAATTTAGGTTCAGACAGTTTTGAAGTTGCTAAAGTTTTTTCTGTTCATTCGGTTTAAAAGTTTGATACAAAGGTAAAATGTGGTATTTACAAAGATTTAATATTAGCTGAACCTGGTGAGGCGGAATGAAGTTGAAAAACCTAATTGCGGTGGATTGATTTTACCAGCAGTTGATCTTACACATTATGTTGCAAAAGCATTTCCAATATTAGATACTGCTGTTTTGCTACCAAGAGACTCAAACCTTTGTGAACGATAGTATGTGTACCTAGTTTAAATAATTATACTACTTCATTCTTATTTGATGAACAACAAGTTTTTGGTGTAAAATTTGTTAATTGTATTGTTACAAACATTTATTTTAACATGGAGGAAAATGGTTTGAAGTTTGATAGAACGATGTAAAAGATTCTATATGCCAAATAAGAAAAAAATAAAAGTTGAATTAAAAGTAATTAATGGTAAATAATACTGAAAAATTTATAATTAATATACCTTTAATGTATTTTTATGTTTTTATTCTTAGGTTTACATATAGTATTTATGATACATTAAATATCACATTAATATTAATTATTATAATATGAGGACGTTATTTTAGAGAAATATGTTTATTTTACTGAGATATATATTTATGTTAAAAGAGTTACTATTTTATTGATAAATAAAGTACAATATAATATTTATTTTTTCAGAGATGTTTCAGAACTTACTTTTTAAACAAAATCATTAGGCATAAGAAAGTTTCTTATTTGCTAATCATTTTTATATTGTATTAATTAGACAAACTTTATATTTTATGCGCATTTCCGAAAATAAAATTGAGTCTACAATAAAAATTTTATTCGCAATAACTGTGACCAATCATGATTTTAGACGAATATATGTTTTGATAAATTACCTTTCTAATTTTTATATATATATATATATACAAATAATATTATTATATAAGAAATTTTCGCTGGGTTATAGATACCAGCATCATCAGCTTGTAAAATATTTTACAAGTTGATGATGCTGGTATCTATAACCCAGTGAAAATTTCTTATATAATAATATTATTTGTATTGAGAGAAACTGTATTTCTTGATGTTTTAAAATAATATATAATATACTCTCATACAAGATGTCATCTTTCAAATATATATTATATATATATATATATATATATATATATATATATATATATATATATATATATATATATATATATATATATATATATATATATATATATATATGACCTAAATCTTTACTTAACACAGTTGTTTTGCATGTTCTTTCGTTGTTTCAAGTTATTTTTCAAACCTGCTCAACTTACCAAATAAATAAGATGACGCAAAGTTAGACTTAAAATTGCGGGAAAATAATCAAAGCCCAATAAATAAATATAATAACAACATTTAAGTGATTCCAGGAAAAAAAATTTATAAGCAAGAGGAAGGTAGCAAGTTCTTTTTTTATCGTAAAGTAAAGATGTGCCCGTGTATCTCACTCGATTGCCGTCCAACAATCATTTTTTATCTATTAGATTTTTTTTTTATCAAGAAAAGCGTATTTTTCAAGATATTTAAATTAACTATCTTGCTCAACTTAAATATATTTAAAAGATAGGTGGACTAAAAAAAATAAAAATAAAAACTTAAATCAAAAAATCATTATCAAAAATAATACAATTTTAATTTTCTTATAAACACTAAACACTAAACTTTAGGTACATATAAACCAAAAGGTCTTAACACTTTGTCTACGAGTAAATTTTCATTCATTTTGAGTTTTATTGAAATGTTATCAATCCTTAATGACGTTTGTTTACAAAAAAATCAGAAAAATAAAACTCAAAATACTGCTCAGCATAACTTTATATGGCTTTTACTCTAAATGTTTATATCTTTTCTAATTAATAATTAACTTTGTTAATATTTAATTAAAGCTAAAAAAAAAGAAATTATTGTTCTTATATTTATAAGGAACGGGGGTTCAAATTTTAGAGCTTACTTTTTTAAAAGCTTCCTAAAAAACAAAACAAAACAAAATAGAGTTTACCCCGTGTTTATATATGTAAAATTTGTATTGATAACCCAGAATTTTTATTTGAATAATTTTATTTCTTATCTCTATAGGTTAAACAATCATAAAAAAAGTCCCATAATTCTCCATAATAATAAGACTATCATTTGTAATTCTTCACATCGCGAAGCTTAGTATTAAGCTGTGAAACCCACTGCAAAAAATAAAATCTTTCGTTTCAGACAAAGTAAACTTTTATTTAATTTGGCTATAAGAGTTTACTTAGTATTTTTTAGTGAAATTGATGAATACAAATTTACTACATTAGTAACTAAAGAATATATTTTTAGGCACAGTTTTTATTTTTCATTTCAGTTTGATTGTATATATTTAATTAAGTGTTTGAATACTATATAATAAGCTGTGCCAGTTATTGATGTAAAAATTCTCATAAAACAAGTTTTGTCCGTTGACGAGCTTTAATTCTGTAGTGCTCCTTTTTTGACGTTGCTTTTATTTAGTTTTGAACTTATTTGTGAAAAAACTTTATTCGAATTGTGTAGCTGAAAGTTCACTCTATTTTATCAAATTTATTTATATCAATCTGTTTTTCAATTTAATATTGTAACAAATCAAAGTACTTTTGGAAAACGGATTTGTACCGATGTTTTATTTTCCTTATTTTTTTATATCTATTTTTTGTTCACTATTGGACTTTGCTTTAATTTTTTGCTCATTTTAAGTTCTCTAAAACATAGAAGTATATCGTAATATCAATGAATAATTAATAATATTGGTAGAATAAATAGATTTTTTCATATACTTAATTTGCTGTAAAATTCAGTCAATACAGAAAATTGTTCGGCTTGCGATTTAATGTAAAAAAAATTCTTTTGATTCTTTTCAATTCAAAAAAAAGTCTTTTGAAGCAAGTTTTCGATATATGGATTTATTGAGCCGCATGTAGCTCTTTTCAAAAGTTTTATTGATTGACTGATAATACAAACTTGAATTATACATAGCCGGAAGACATATTGTTTGAAAAATGGATAGAGCAAAAAATGACAACAAAGCACTTCACAATAAAAATAAGAAAAGAAAAATTGAAGATGAGAACAGTTCATTTCATGATGATTGGACAGAAAAATACGCATTTATTGTATAAGAAAATGAACCTACGTGTATAATTTGCAATACTGAACTAGCTCATAATAAGACATGTAATGTTAAGCGTCACTATGAAACAAAACATATGTGTTTTTTTGAAGAATACCCAATCAATTTATGTCTTAAAAAAATAAAATCAATTTGCTTAAAACAATATTTAAAAATCAACAAATGAATATTTCATCTTCCAGCAACGAATCAAATATTACAACAGAAGCAAGTTTTATTATAGCTTGGAACATTGCAAAAAGGAAACATCCTTACACCGATGGAGAGTTTGTAAAACAAAATCTTTTTGATGTGATTTCAGTTTTAGATTCTAATACTAGCAACATTCAAAAGGTTAATTTCAAATATTTCTATTTTTCGACATACAACTGAAAGAAGAATATCTGAAATAAGTGTCGAAGTTGAACAGCATTTGTTAAATGACCTAAAATTTTTGAAGCATACAGTTTAGCATTGGATGTATCAACAGATATTCAAGATAAACCTCAAATGGCAATATTTGTTAGATATGTAACATCAGATGTACTTGTGAAAGAAGAGTTGCTAGATTTAGTAGAGCTAAAAGACACAACTCGTGGAATTGATTTAAAGGAAGCCCTTGGCACTGTTCTGATGAAAGCCAATGCTCCAAAGAACAAGCTTGTTAGTGTTGCTACAGATGGTGCAACAGCAACGGTTGGAAAACACATTGGGCTTATGGGTTTATTAAATAGTTATCCTACATATCCAGAGTTTATCCCCAGTTCATTGTGCGATTCATCAAGAACATTTAGCAGCAAAACATTTTAATTTTCCAATTGTTTTTAAATCAGTGCTGGAGATTGTAAATTATGTTCGATCTAATGCAAAAAATCACAGACAGTTTAAAAATTTCATTAGTGAATTGTATCTTGCTGACAAACCAAGTGACTTGTCATTTTACTGTGCTGTAAGGTGGCTTTCAAGTAACATTCTTTTTAGGTTTGTAGAACTATTAAAACCAATTAAATGTTTTTTGCTTAAAAAGCAGAAGACATTTGAAATCTTTGACGGTGTGAATTTTTGAAACTGATGTAATGCAACATTTACAAAATCTTAATTTGCCGCTTCAGGGAAAAGAAAAAAATATATCTGATCTTGCTCAGACATATTTAGTTTTCAAAAAAAGTTGTTATATTTCAGAAAGATCTTACCTTAAAAACTGTTAATCATTCTCCTCAAATGAAGAAGATGATTCAGAATCCTAATCCCACAATTCAGTATGAAGATCATAAGATTGAATCATACCAGGAAAAACTACAAAATTTATTTGAAAACTTTCAAATCAGGTTTAAAGATTTGCATGCTCTTAAATCATCATTAGCATTTTTAGTAAACCCTTTTTTAATTGATATTATTAGTGATGGTTGTCCAATACTAGAAAATATACTTAAAGAAACATCTCAGTTTGAAATAGAATTACTAGATCTCTAAGAAGATCAAAATCTTTAAATGCTGCATAAAACACTAGCTTTATTAGATTATTGGAAAGTGGTTCCTGAAGGTAAGTGTCCTCAACTAAAAAGGATTAGTATAAAACTTATTTCAATTCTTGGTTTAACATATACATGTGAATCTTTATTTTCGACTGAAATTTGTTAAATCAAAGTATCGTGCCAATCTAACTAGTGAACATTTGTTACAGTTGCTTTGAATATCAACTAGAAACATGAAACCAGATTTTTAAAAACTTACCAGTAGTAGTGTTGAAAATCTTAATGCCTAATAAATTTATAGTAAATTATGCAGGTTATTATACACTAATGGTCTTTTACAAAAAATAATTGATGTTATAAAAAGAATTCCCTCTGTTATGACTAATTTTTTGCTGAATGATGAAAAGATTTTTCAATTGTAAAAATAAAAGTAATTTGAACTTAAGAGCCGTTTTTTCTAAGAATCAGGCAAATTCCTGAAACTGTGGAAGTGACCTCCTCCAAATTGCTTGAATTTTTTATATATTGATCAGAATATAGAGAAAACCTGTTGGGGAAAAAAAAAAATTTCAAAAATGTTTCGTTCACTCGGAATCTGGGCTTAAATTTTTGAGATTTTTTTAAAAATTTTTAGAAATTTAGTTTTTGCCACCTTTGAACCCATTTTTTTGGCAAGGCAAAAAGTTGCACATAGCTTTTGTAGTTAATATCAGACGTAACCCAAAAGCTCTCTCCAAAAAATATAAAAAAGTTGCGTGACACTGTGCGGTTGGCTAATTATCATAGTTCAAAAGTACAAAATCAATCACTTTTGTCAACTTTTAATCGGAGTTAATTCTAGCGGCGAAGTGTTGCACACAATTTTTCTTTTAGGATTTGAAATTATCAAAGGTATTGAGTCTAAAAATGCAAAGAAAGTTATGTGATACCTAAGGCCTTTTAATATATTAAGGCTTGAAATTGGAAAAAAATGTTTTAGTATACTTACAAAATGAACCATTACGGCAGAGGCGCTTAGTTTTGTAAAAACGTAAACATATCCAACTGTCAATACAAAAAGGTCCTAACATAATAATAAAAAAAATTCGTGTGATTTTGTCACACGCATGATATAACATGAATTAAAAACTGAACAAAAATCTAACATCAAGATAACTATATTGCTAATTAAATAAAACATAAATCAAACATTTAAATGTTTTTCCATTTAAAAATTAGTTATTCATTTATTAATAGAGTCATTTACACACATTATCCACCACATCACACATAATTTCTACTCTGCTGCAGTAAGTTTCTCTAAGAATAATGATATGACTGTATTATAGTCTTCTTCGGATAATGAATAATCGCCACAACCACTGATTAGAAAAGGAGCATTTACTAAACAGATAATTTTATCAGTTTGGTTATTTATCTCCTCGGTAGTAACTGGCAGGCGAAAAGTATTCTTCTCTTGCCCGTTAATCATACAATTAACTCTGATCCCAGTTATAGATACCTAAAAGTATTAGCGCAACATTTAAAATAATATAATAAAGAGTTTATGATTCGTTTAATTTTGCTTACATTCAATAAAACTTGTAAAGTCTTATATAATGTCATTCTGAAATTATTTTTACATTTTATTTATATTCCTTTTATTTTAGAGCACTGTTTTGTAAAACAAAATAAAAACTTGAAACTAATATATATTTTGAATAATATTACCTCCACAATATATCCAATATTCCATTGTTTTTCATATGCAACAGCAACCCAATCATTCACTTTCCATACAAGACAAATTTCTTTTGCAAGATTGGCGATGTCTTCCTCATATTTATTATCATCTTCATTGTCTCCTGCCAGATTAAAGTCATCATTTTCGCCATAAACTTCTTTGTTATCGTTAACCTGACTATTTTCATTATTTTCTGTTGTCGGTTCTACCAGCTTACCTTTTCTTTTCAGGTTACTAAATCTATAACAATATCAATTGTACATATTTTTAAACATATGTAAACAAACACACAAAATTATAACTTTCACCTAAATTTTAATTTCATATTTGTAAAAGAACTATTTAACAGTCAGAAACATAATCTAATTTGCAAAAGTTTTGATAGCAACAATGCCTACCTTGAAAATAAAGATCTTATCTGTTGGCTAGTTACATATTGATCAGGCGGAAGTTCTCTCCTCAGCTGCATGTGAACCTGCTCAGGGCTCATTTTATTACCTGATTCTTCTCCACGAATAAAGTATTTATACAACAGTTCTTTCTGCTGATTTGAAAATCTAAAAGAACTTCGAACTGGTAATGCCCAACCTTGCAATAGAAAAATGTTCATGCAATGTGGTTTGTCTTTTACGGAAGCAATGTTAGAGGATGAAGAAATTGGCATATTTAGTTGTGAAGTAATTTTCATCTTATGAACAAACGAGTTGCGAACTTTATCCAATGATGTTAATGATTTCGGAACTGTATGAAGACCGGATAGCATGTGTTCTTCTAACTCAGCATCGCTTTCAAATGATAAAGTACAATTCATTTCAGTGCAAAATCTTAATGAATATAATTGCCTGTCACTTCTTTTCTGTTTTTCCTTAAGTGACTTGTTACGCTTAATTGAATTATCTGTTTTGCTATATGGCAACAACAACTTAATCGAGGGTTGAATTTTAAGATTTCCATACTCTTGTTCAATTCCCTCACCGATATTGAAATAACGCCACATCTTCATACTTTTCTCACCAAACTCAAATGAATGATAGTTGCTAATGTTCTTAATCTTTGGTCCAGTAACTACAGTTTTATCATTGCTAATTTGAGCAACTGCTACTTTTGCATCTTTAGCGCCAAAACTATAATGCATAGCCTTGTGTATATCTTCAGCAGTCAAAAGATTATTACCAGAGTCAACGTAACTCCTTAAAATTGTCTTTACAACTGCACTCTCCCTGTCACATTGATCTTTTCCACAACAGGGTTCATTATAATCATATCTCAGCAACTTTATATCTCTCTCTTTGCATACATTGTAGATTGCTTCAGCTGAAAGATTTCCCTGATAGCAGCCGGCATTATCAGATTTGGTAAACATTTTCTTGATATGGGGTTGATCAATTCTGAATTGGTCTAAAACTGCAGTGGCTAACGAAACAACATCACCTATTCCCTGATCACACCTATACATTGAAGTAAAGTAAACACGTTTGAATAACTTTCCTGCTATTTTTATGAAGAATATATCCACATGTAAACTCATTCCTTTCTTGCCAAAATACTCTCTTTGGCCCTCTCTGTATCGAACCGGAAGAATTTTTTGACAAAAATCTTTAAGCCAGAAAGCAGTTTCATCGTTTAATTGCTTAAAAGCTTCGATTTTTGCCTTTTTCTGTTGAGAGTCTCTCATCAGGTGTTTTATGTAGTTGAATACATCCTTTACAGCAATTTCCAAATCATAAATAGAATCAGCATCGTCAGAATTTTGAATTGTTAGTTCTTTGATCATCTCGATAGCTTTGCACAAATCATAGCAATCGGCACATACCACTTCTGATATCTCTGTGTTGGATTGAAGATTTTTTTCAGATGGATCTGATAAGGCATGTTTTGAGCTATGAGAAGAAATGTTTGAGTCATTGACACTACAATTGGTTTGATAACTTGTTTTCAAATACCTTTTTCTTTTTTCAAGGGCAGCTTCGAGAGATTTAGAACTAAATCTTTGTACCAATTTTTGTAATGTTTGAAAACCATTTATGCCTGAAGCAGTAACATCATCTAATCCAGCTAAGCTTTTTCGACTTGAAGGTTTTATTGCATGCAATACTTTCCACAAACTTGAATCAGATAATGGTATATAATTGTTTTCACTACAACTTTTTCGATAGAACATGATAGCGTGGCTATATTTTGTCGTCAGTATTGCATGCACTATCTTTTGTTCTTCACCGCTGTCGTATTTTAATTTGGTTATTCCATAAGCAACATCATGCAAAATACCGCTTGTAAATATAAAGTCTAAGAAATGTTCACACTTTGTTTGATCAAGACTAGATCGGACGAATACTTTCTTCTCTGGAAATGCCAACCCTTTATGAGATGCATGCCATTTTCTTGCTGTTTCTATACGATGTTTGGTACACTCAAATGTGTTCATTATAAACTTTTTGGTATACCTGGTATGGTCTAATAATGAGAGGATAACTAACTTTCCCATGGAATCACTTTGCTTATATACTTTCTGAGCACGAATAATTTCAATTGGGAGAGGGCTATTTATTTCATCAACATTTTTACTGTTAAGAAAATCTATAAGTATTTCCTCTTGTCCAGGAGCAACAGCTTCCGCAAATTTTTTCTTTAATAAGTTTTCTAGGCGAACATACTTGCGTTTTAACTTATCTTTAGTAGTATCTTCCAGATATTCGAACTTCCTTTTTAATCTAAATTTTATTGGACTTGCATTAAGAACCTCAGTTACACTCTCACGGCTTCTAAGAGATTCGTCCAAAATCTCCTGTGAAACATTAATTTCACCGGGATCAAATTCTTCATCTGGAGTAGCAGGTGTCATATATGTTTGTTCTTGTTGTGTTTGTGTTTCTGTACATAAATTGGTGTTTTCGTTGACTCTAGATAAAGCAGTTTCTTGCTTTAAATGGGTAAAACACAGCATTGCACTAACTGAAAATACTTCATTGTATCGCTTTGACATTGATATGACGACATGTATTGGTGACGCCCTTAAAGCGGGAGATTTTTTTCCTTTTATATTTAGATGGTGAGGATGAAAGCATGTTTTTGGAGGACTCCATGCAATACCAAACGTGTACCGGTGAAAAGCACATATTTGTTCATCCTTTTTTAAGATTTCTTTTAAGTCTATTTGCAATAAGTCCATTTTCTTCCCAAATATTATTATCGTTTAATCGCATGACCTAAAAACAATTTTTTAAACAATTATTAAGTGTGTCATTTAAAGCATTGTTTATAATCTGACTCTTCACGAAAAATGTTTACAAGTTTGAAATACATTGTTGTTATTATTAAAATACAATATTGCAAGAGTGTGATTAATTTAGTGATTATTTATTAAAAAAGTGAGGAATTAATTAAAAGAGCTATTTTTTTTTGTTTAAAGAACTTTGTCTCAAAATCTTATTGCAGAGAAGTTATAAAGTATGTAATTATAAAAATTATATTACAGTCTGCGTAAATTTAAAATACATAATTACCTTTAAGTTGATGAGGTGTTTCTTAACATCAACATCTCCCAGCTGATGAATGTAGGACATTTTGTTTATAATTTTATGTTTTTTGAATGATCCACAATTTCCTTTTGAAAAGCAACAACAGTTTTCATAAAAATATTTGTTTTGTTTCATACTCAACTAAAAACAAGTTCTATTTATGCAGTACCTATTTCTCAATAGCAATGATAAAATATCTACTCTATTTATGCAAATTTTAAAGATCGTTAAAATAAAGTTAAGACATTTTTATGGTAAAGTAAACAACCGCCCACTAACTTGTTTCTCCACAATCGTGATATCAGCGATTCTTCTTCCATTCGATCACCACAAGTTATTTGGTTATGACGTAAATTTAAATAATTCACTTCTGATCATGTATTGTTTTTTATTATTATTTATTTCAATTGTTATGATTTCTATATCATAGTCAGAAACGCTTAAATTTTTTCTTAACATTACGTGCAATATTTTGTGTAATGCTAAATGCTAATTTTGGATGATAGAAATTTTATTGTGAGCGAAAACCTCATCTGTGTGTCCAAAAAAATATCTCTTCGTACTTAATCATTTTTAACAATTTGTACCTTTATTTTTAACTTAATATCTAAAGATCACACGAATTTTTTTTATTATTATGTTAGGACCTTTTTGTATTGACAGTTGGATATGTTTACATTTTTACAAAACTAAGCGCCTCTGCCGTAATGGTTCATTTTGTAAGTATACTAAAACATTTTTTTCCAATTTCAAGCCTTAATATATTAATAGGCCTTAGGTATCACATAACTTTCTTTGCATTTTTAGACTCAATACCTTTGATAATTTCAAATCCTAAAAGAAAAATTGTGATTAAAAGTTGACAAAAGTGATTGATTTTGTACTTTTGAACTATGATAATTAGCCAACCGCACAGTGTCACGCAACTTTTTTATATTTTTTGGAGAGAGCTTTTGGGTTACGTCTGATATTAACTACAAAAGCTATGTGCAACTTTTTGCCTTGCCAAAAAAATGGGTTCAAAGGTGGCAAAAACTAAATTTCTAAAAATTTTTAAAAAAATCTCAAAAATTTAAGCCCAGATTCCGAGTGAACGAAACATTTTTGAAATTTTTTTTTTTCCCCAACAGGTTTTCTCTATATTCTGATCAATATATAAAAAATTCAAGCAATTTGGAGGAGGTCACTTCCATTGACTGCCTGATTCTCACAAAAAATGACTCTTAATTGAAATTCGATGAAATTTTTTTTTTATTGTGTAATCGTTTATTTATTTGATACTTTGCAGTTTTATGCTATGAAGTGGTTATGAGCAAGTTCAATTCGAATAAAAGCAAGTTTAATTCAAATACATTAAAATAATATTTTTTTCAAAACCTTTTTATCTTTAGATTTTTATATCTTCTTTACAATTACTTTTATAAAAAATTTTTTTTTTAAAGATGAAGTTGGCATAACATATTTATTGCGGCTCTGCGGCACACGTCATTATTTATATGCGGCTCTTGCGTCTAAAATTTTGGCCAGCGCTGCACAGTGGGCCAGAATCCCATTTTTTTGGAAAAAAGTCATAACTTTTTTTCCTTTCATCCATAGGCCTCAAAAATTTGTATATAAAGTAATTGGATGATTATAATTTAAGTAAGCATGGTTTTTTGGTGGTTGCCATAGCAACCCCGATTGCATAGAAACACATATTTATGCTTAGTTCCAAAGTGTTATTTTTAGCCAAATGTTTCTAAACTTGTTTTGCAAATTAAAATAATTTGATGATTCTAATATAATTGAGCATAACTATTTGTTTTAATTTACAGTCACACTTTAATATTAGTACACACATTTCCAAAATTATTAAGATTAAATACAAAAAATACAAAAGACGCATCTATAAACTAATATAATCTGTGGATGACATCAATAAGTCAATAACTCCTGGTGGTAAGTTTTTTGTTTTGGTGTTACTTCCTGCTGTCTTTCTCAGAGATGCAATAAATGGATCGGATGTACACAGTAGTCGATTTAACAAATCTTGGTTCGTTTTCTAACGAGATGATTCTCTTGCAAAATGTTCACGATAGTTTTGAAAGTCTTTATTGCGCGCTTCTTGAGCTTCTTCAGAATACATACCAATGGGTAATGCTAAAGTTTTAATAATTTCAGAACCATGAATTAAAATTTTATGCAGAGATTGTGGCATATAGTACCAAGGAAAATGATGAACGTAAAGACGAGCTGTTTTTAAACAGAAAGCCTCAAATTTTTCAGTGTCAATGTCTAAACCACATGAAATTGTTGCTGGGAAACGTTTTCCATTTGAAAAGCCACACAAGTCCAATGGTACTAGGCAAGTAATAAAAAGTGCCTGCTCATCGTTTAAATTTCTTGTTACTGTTTCTTGCGATATTTGTTTATACATGGACTGTCCTGTGGCACCATCAAAGCCTATTTTGTATCTCAGAGAAAGACTATCTGGAATGCCTTCAGTGCTAAAGACATCATACTGTGCCTGGCATATTCTATTTGATGTATGATCCACCAAAGCTTGCAGTTTTATTTCAGCTGAAAAATCTGAGACAGATATATCTGCAGGATAGCATAACAACTTTGCACCTCGAACATCATTATATGGCGGATATATATCAAATCCCTTTTCAACTGCTTGATTTCTAATAATTTGGTAGGAAGCTTTTGTTAATTTAGCATCTAAAAGAAGACAAAGAGCTTCATCTTTAGACATTCTAAAATCTTTTTTGAGGTTTTTTCAATTGGATTTTCTTTTCTCCTTTTAATTTCTGAAGCAAATTGCAACGCAGAAGCAGAATACATTTCAGTTAAGTGACTAACTTTATGTTTTTTGGTTTTATTAGAGTAGTCATCAAAGTTTGCCTTAATTGGCCTTCCAATAGGTATTGGTGTTATATTTATATCTTCAGGAACATGGCTTTGCAGCCATTTTTCATTCTTTTTTTCAAATCGAGCCATGTTGCTACCTGACTTGCGCCACCTATCTCTTAGATGTGCTAGTATAGTTCCTGATTGCTTCTTGTTACAATCCAAATTCATTGCCTCAATAAGTGTTCCCTCAATACCACAGTCAGATATTTGTAGATTATTACGCTTGTGCACTAAGAATTCATAGATATCAAAATATTTCATTTTCATCCTACATATACAAAAAATATATTATTCATGAAACATTTGGACAACCAGACATGAAACAAGCTCCACATATTTACATGTTCATTTTAATGTGATAAAAAAGATGTTTTGCTGAAAAATTACAATGATTGGAGCCTGGGAACACAAAAAAAACCAGAATATTGGCCCCCCTGTCCCAAACATGCAACTCATAAAAATTATGTATAGAGACGCAGTCGACATCCGTCGACAATAGGTAAAATATATATCGATTATGTACATATTAGACAAGATATTTCAAGTCTCAAATTTCTGGAGGACCTTGGAGCGCAAAAGTATTTAAGTGAAGTTTTCACTAAGAAAAGTACTTTAAATACGCAATCATTAGAAATCAATTTATTTGATATAAATTACGTGCAAAATAACTTTGCAATAAACCATTTGATAGATAATACTTAGTTTTATTAAATTATGCAATAAAAAAATGACGCTCTAAATATTAATAAATTTTTTTTGCTTATTAGTAACACGAAAAATATTATTAAATAAATTAAAAAATTAAAAAAATAAAAAAATACCTTTTTTAAAAACAGTTAAAAATGCAAACGACATAATAGTTATGCAGAAATATATACACTTTATAAAAGCCAGATGTTTAAGCTATAAAATGGTATATAATAATGTCATTTTTGAGAATGTTTTTTAAATACTTTTTTCCACCATCTGGCCCACTGTGCGCTGCAGTGACTCAGGACGATCCAAAATGGCAAAAATTAAATAAAATTTAACATAACTTGTAAATAAATAATGTTATATATTAAAATAATACTTTTCGGGTCAAAAATTTCAAATTTGTTGATTTTTTTTTTCCGCCCAACTTCGACGCGTATAATGCACGTATGCGCGCGTTAAAGGTGACTATACGCGTACAAAAAATTTTTTTTTTTTAAAGTTTTAGAATCTTCAAGACAAACACATTATCTTGATATATTACTCTACTTGATATTAAAAAAAAAAGGTTTTTAAAGGATATTGATACAAAGAGAAAAAAAAACTATACTTTGTTACATTTATTTTATTATTTACATTACAATTAATTTAATAACTTAGTCTGGTAACGGTCTTCCTCGATAGCTTTTATGTTTTCTAAAAAATATGTTTGATACTTTTGAATCTGATCTTACTAGAAGGTAGTGCATCTGATTCATCATTGTGTATAACCTTGATATTTTTGCCGTGTGCTTAAGTCTTGAATTTCTTATCTGTTTAATTAAACTCTTCAATGCATCTTCCGAATATACCCCGATCGGCAAAGGTAATTTATGTGATATAGAAGAATTATGCAGTAGCAGTTTATGTACATTAGGAGGCATAACATACCAGTCGTACAAACTCACTATACGTTTAGCTGTTTCAGTGAAGTATAAATCTAATTCATTGATATATGTGATATAGAAGAACTATGCAGTAGCAGTTTATGTACATTAGGAGGCATAACATACCAGTCGTACAAATTCACTATACGTTTAGCTGTTTCAGTGAGGTATAAATCTAACTCATTGATATATGTGATATAGAAGAACTATGCAGTAGCAGTTTATGTACATTAGGAGGCATGACATACCAGTCGTACAAACTCACTATACGTTTAGCTGTTTCAGTGAAGTATAAATCTAATTCATTGATATTAATAGGATATCCGCAAGATATGGTTTTGAGACAATTATGCAATCTTTCAACTATATCACAATCAACTTTAGTAATTTCAGAAAAGACTTCACTATTTTTAAATGCTCTTCTGTCAGTATTGCCGTCATTGGTATTTGCAGACCCAGTTTTAGGCATGTCAACATATAGACTTAACCGTTTTCTGAAGAGTATGTGAATCTCTTTTTTTTTAAGTCTACAGATAATTTTTCCACAATTGTTTTTGGCTTATACTTTTTCATTTCAATTTTATAACTCAAATGAAGAATAAATCCGAAGCATTTTATCCAGCAATCCAAAGCTGAATTTCCGATTTATTAAAAGCAAAAACTGAGAATGAGTCAGCCCCAAGGCTGACTCATTCTCAGTTTTTGCTTTTAATAAATCAATATTGTTCATTTCGTTGAGTTTATCAATGCACACATTGCTTTTCAATGCACACATTGCTTATCAATGCACACTTTGACTTTAATAATGAACCAATAAGAAGATGTATTAAAATTGATTGTGCTTGGCAAAAAAGAGGACATGTTTCATTAAATGGTTACGTGTCTGGAATCATTGCAGACAAATGTGTTTATGTAGAAATACTTTCTAAGTTTTTTCGGGAATGTAAAATGTGGGAGAGTCGTAAAGGTTCTTTGAAATATAAAACTTGGAAACTATCTCATAGTTGTTCAATCAATCATTTAAAATCTGTTCGTTCTATGGAAAGTGCTGGTGCGATAAACATTTTCAATCGTTCCATTGAAAATTATAACATCATTTATGATAGATATCTTGGAGATTGCAATTCAAGTTCTTATAAAGAAGTTATTGATTCTCAGCCATACAAGTCTTACAATATAACACCAGAAAAACTTGAATGTGTAGGACATGCTCAAAAGCGAATGGGATCACGATTGTGCAGTATTGTACAGTCATATAAAAGTACGAAGACCCCAATTCATGGTAGAAATAAATTGACTGAGTCTGCTATAAACAGTATGCAAAATTATTATGGTCTTGCCATAAGAAAAAATTTAAGTAACGTCTATGCAATGAAGAAAGCAGTTTTTGCTATTCTTTTTCACTCGACGGAGTTTCCGGATCAAAACTTTAGACATTCATTTTGCCCACGGTCTGAAAACACATGGTGTAAATGGCAATATGATAAAATCAAAGGAACTTCTTTCTATAAAAACACTACCAAAGTGGATTCATGATATAATTAAGCCTATATTCTTTGATTTATCTGCTGATACCTTGTTATTAAGATGTCTCCATGGGGAAACTCAAAATGCTAATGAATGTCTTAATTCATTAGTGTGGCAAAAGTGTCCAAAATCAGTTTTTGTTACCAGAGAGGTTTTTGAAATGGCAGTATACTCTGCAGTCTTACATTTTAATGATGGAGGAAATGGTATTAGAGAAATTTTATCATTATTTGGATGTGATGGTTTTGTAACAGCCACTAAAACTCAGAAACAAGATATTCTTCGAATAACACGTATGGAACACAAATCTTGTCAACCTGTTAAAGAGCGTAGGAAAGCTTTAAGAACAATAAAAAAAGGTATCTTGATATTGAAAACCAAAAGGAACAACTGGGATATGAAGCTGGGGGTTTTTGATGCGTTTGTTCAACTTGTAATTGTCTAAAACTATAAAAATAATTTTAAAACTTGATTTACTTGATTTTTAGTTTTTACAATTTTTCAGAAGTTCAAAACATTGTAATTTTAGTTAAACACCTGCTTTTTTAGCAATGTAACACGCAACATTATTGCGTGTTACACTGCATAAAAATATTATTTTTATGCAATGTAACACGCAATAATGTTGATATTTAGTGCAATCTTTAATAATAAAAAAAAATATCATCACACAGGAGCATGTATTTTTAAAAGCCATGACACAAATGAGAGATAAAGTAGTTTAGAACCAGTATGTAAATTTTTGGCACAATCTGATGTAAACATTTTTAGTTGTCCTGTGATGAAATTTTTCCTTTTTTTTTCACTAAAGTGTACAAAAAAGTATGGATAATCGAGGCAAATTACTTTCAATTTTTTTTTTTACAATTCTTCAATATTTATTTTATTATATAAAAAAAAAATTATCTTGGTAGAGCTTATTAAAATTTTTTATAGGTGAACCACCTTAAAAAAAAGACTTTAAACAAAAAAATCAGATTTTTTTTTTTTCTTTTTAGTAAATTTGAAATATATAGAGCCAAAATTATCTTCAAAATAAATATACACTTTTATTTAAATTAAAACTACTGTATTTTAGTTAAATAAAAATCTCACATTTTTCAGATTTCTTTAAAAATAATATCAAATTTTTTCACTTTTTACTATAAAATACAAAATAAAAATTTTATTAAAAATTACATGATTAATGTAATTTTTGACATAAAATTACACTTCAAAAATGAAAAACCATCTGGAGCAAGACTTCCAGTAATATCGTCAAGGTTGTTAATCAAATTATTCAATAAATACTGTTCATATTGATATGGCTGAAATATTCTTTTAGTTGGTGATTTTTTTAATGAATTAGAAGATTTTATAAGTTGTGATGAACCTTCTTCAGTCAAATTTGTGTAATCAAAAATAGTTGGAATAGGTTTTAGTTTTTTATCAATGTAAAACGTTGATTTTTGTTATCTTTCTTAGTAAGAAATATTGTAAGAATCTTACAATATTTTTTTTCAAAATGTTAGATGTTTTTTTTTCGAAATAATTCGAAAAAGGCAAAATCTTTAAAAATTGTAAAAGAATTTTTGGAATGTCATGAAAGCACTTTACTAAAAACCTTTGGAGATAGATTTGATAAATTAGAAGAAAAGTTTTTCAACGAAATTGAAAAATTGAAAAAGGAAAATGCTTTACTGAAGAGAGAAATCGCTGAAGTTACTAAACCAATGAATTTTCAGAATGAATATTATGAACAAGTTGTTAAGGAATCAAATGACTTAAAAGTAAAACTGAATAATTATAACAAAGACAATGTGAATCTAAAATACACCGGAATTATTCAAGATAAATTAGTAGAATTAGAAGATAGGAGTAGGCGAAACAATCTTCGTTTTGATGGCTTTGACGAAAGAGAAGAAGAAACTTGGAAAGATAGCGAATCAAAGGTCAAAGAGTTCTTAAAGGAGAAACTCGGAATTAAAAACAACATTGCAATTGAAAGAGCACACAGGACTGGGAAGAAGCACGAATCTGGAAAAAGAAAAAGAACTATCGTGGTAAAGTTTCTTAACTATAAAGATAGAAAAATCGTATTAAATGAATATAAAAAAAGAAAACTATGGAACAAAAAAATATCTATAAACGAAGACTATAGCAATTACACAATCGAAAAAAGACGACTATTATTTACAAAAGCAAAAGAACTTCGAGCTGAGGGTAAGTTTGCTAAAGTTATAGGGGAGAGTGGGGTATTGGCGAACACCTAAGCGGGAATGCGAATTAAAGACACCAGTTATACAAAATTGATCATATTTATTGCTTATCAATTAGTTTAACTACTCAGTCACAAACCCTCAAAAGGAATTTTTAAAAATCTTATTATAAAATAAAAATTTATGCCAGAAATAAAACCATTGGTGTTCGGAATTACCCTGCCTACGTGGGGTAATTCCTAACACATTGGGGGGCAATCACAAGCACTGTTGTGTAATAGCGAATAAAAAGCTAATTGTAATAACTAAGTCTAAAAACTATATTATGCAACAAAAACAAAAAAAAGGAGTGACTTTATTTCCATAGAAGGTACAACAGAGTGTTACTCAAGAAAAAAGTTGCATAAAATTATCAGAAAAATTTAAAATCAAATTATAGTGAACAACATCCGCAGCTTCATTACACTACTGCACGTCTGGAACTGAGCATAGGATCCCTTCTCAGCAGGTAAAAAAAAATTGTCGAATTTATTTTTTTACAATGCTGTTTTGACCATGTTCGGAGTTACCCCGCGTTCGCCATTACCCCACTCTCCCCTATATACCAAACTTGTAACGCGCGCCTCAAAAGTATAAGAAATTCTTTTAAATCTTATTTAGTATACACAAAATGATAACAACAAAAAATGTAAAATGGAGGACTATGAATCACTTATTTTCAACTTCGGAAACAAATACATTGGATCTGATGAAAACATAGATCCAGATGTTAATTATTTTAATGACTTAAAAATAGATTGTTTTTATCATTATGCTAGTGACTTAAAAGAATTTCTTTCTAAAAATGGCGATGAAAACAAAAAAATCAGAATCGTCCACATAAATATAAGAAGTATGAACAAAAATTTTGAATATCTTCGACATTTTATAGAGGAAACTAAAAACTATTTTGATATTATTTGTTTAACGGAAACTTGGTGTTCACAAAATGTGCTTAATAATAACTCTAATTTCCATCTTCCTAGTTTTGAAACAATTTTATTAGAAAGACAATTGAATAAACGCGGCGGAGGAATTCTGATTTACGTAAAACAAAACATTGCGCATAATGTTAGGAATGATTTGTGCGTTTCCGATGGCGATAAAGAAATCGTTACAATTGAAATTTTAAACAATAAAAGCGATAAGTTTAAAAGCAAAAGCATTCTACTAAGTTGTTGTTATAGACCACCTGGTGGTGCGTCAGAAAATTTAAGCTTATACTTAAAACACGATATTTTTCATAAAGGTAACAAAGAAAAGAAAAAAAACTTTGTAATTGGCGATTTAAATATGGATTGCTTACGATATAGCGAAAACAAAAAAATAAAAAAATTCTATGATGAAATATTTGTATCAGGAGCAATACCGCTTATCAACCGGCCTACTCGAATAACAGAAAACTCAATCACCCTAATAGACAATATTTTAACAACAGATGTATATAACAATAACATACAAAAAGGCATTATAAAATCTGATATATCAGACCACTTTCCCATTTTCTAACAATCAACACAATTTTAACTCCTAATACTATCAAAAGTCAAACTATAAGAAAACGTATTTTTAACAAAAAAAATTTAGAAACGTTTAAGTATAAATTATCAATGTTAAACTAGAAGCATATAAATTTTAATGAAGACATAAATGTAATCTATAATAAGTTCTTTAATACATTCTTCTCGATGTACGATGCAAATTTTCCCGTTTTCGAAATAACCTTAAAACCAAAAACCTTAAAAAGTCCTTGGATTACCAAGGGTCTTAAAAAATCTTCAAAAATTAAACAAAATTTGTATATAAAATATTTAAAAACAAAATCTCATGCTAATTTACGCATATATAAAAACTACAAAACTCTATTTGAAAAAATTCGTAAAAATATGGAAAATATTAAAAGAAATAACGGGGAATCAGAAAACCTGTTCAAATTTTTTTCCGAAAATGATTAAAATAAACAATTTATGTGTATATGAACCAAATGAAATAGCGGAAGAATTTAATAAATACTTTACTGATGTCGGAAGTAGGCTGGCTGATAGGATTCCTTCTACGAATATTTCCTTTAATGATTTTTTGACAACTTCTAATAATTTACTTTCTCCTAATGACTTATTCCTAGATTTATCAATTGAAGAGTTTGAAAGAGCCTTCAAATCTCTAAAAAGACACAAAGCAATCGGTGCCGATGGAATAAACGGGAACATAATTATAGATTGCTTTGAAAGTTTGAAAAACATTCTATTTAAAGTTTTTAAAACATCTATACAACAAGTGGTTTTCCCTGACCTATTAAAAATTGCTAAAGTTATCCCGATTTATAAAGACGGAGAAAATTCAAACGTCAATAATTATCGCCCTATTTCTATCCTTCCTACATTTTCAAAAATTTTAGAAAAAATCATCTTTGAAAAGACATACAACTACCTGATTTCAAATAATTTACTATATAAAAATCAATTCGGCTTTAAAAAAAATAGTTCAACTGAACAAGCCATTCAGTTTACACGTGAAGTCTCAAATTCTTTTGCTAAATCACAATATACACTTGGTGTTTTTGTCGATTTATCAAAGGCTTTTGATACAGTCAACCATGATATCCTACTTAAAAAACTTGAGTTCTACGGAATAACTGGTAAATTGATCAAATGGTATAAAAGCTACTTGCCAAATAGAAAGCAATTCGTCTACCACGGAGAAGATTTGCTTCCTATTGATTTTCAAAATAAAACATTAATTGAAATAAAATGTGGTGTTCCACAGGGTTCTATACTTGGTCCACTTCTCTTTTTAGTATACATCAACGATCTAAATAAGGCCTCGAACCTTATGAGTATCATGTTTGCAGACGATACAAATTTATTTTTATCAAACAAAGACATTAACAAACTTTTTTTAAATATGAACGAAGAACTTATAAAAATTTCGACTTGGTTTAAATGCAACAAACTAACCTTAAATATTGACAAAACAAAGTGGATCCTTTTCCACTCCTCAACAAAAAAGCGTTTTTTGCCTAATGATTTACCAAAACTTTATATTAATGAAGTAGAAATAAAAAAAGATTTCGTTTTAAAATTCCTAGGTATTTATCTTGACGAAAATATGACATGGAAAACTCATATTGATTATATATCAACAAAAGTTGCAAAAAGTATTGGAATCCTCTATAAGGCCAGAAATTATTTAAATAAAAATAATTTAAAACAACTATACTACTCATTTATTCATAGCTATATAAACTATGCAAATATTGCCTGGGGAAGTACAGGCAAAAGTAAATTGCAATGTCTTTACCGCCATCAGAAACATGCAATGCGAATAATACATTTTTTAAATCGTTTTTCAAATACAACCCTTTATTCAAAGATATGAATGTATTAAACGTTTTTGAACTTAATTTGTATAATACTTTATGTTTTACGTTTTGTTGTATGAACAACCCTTTATTACATGTTTTTAAAGATCTATTTACCTTTAAAGAAAAGAATAAATATAGTTTGCGAAATAAAAACTATTTAAAAGTACCCTTTTGTCAAACAAAGTTTAATCAATTTTGTATAGATTATCGAGCACCTTATCTCTGGAATAAAATTGTCCAGCCTAATTTTGATTCATCTATCTCTTTTTCTGTTTTTAAAAACAAATTAAAGAATATTATTTTTTCAACGGATCATATATTGAAATATTTTTGAGATATTATTTTAACGATTTATTATTTGAAATGTTTTGGATTGTTATTTTGTCATAATCTACTTGTATTATCTTATATTATATTTATACTGTAATTTTTATATGGTTCTGGCGACAAGATCGTTATGATCTTCTTCCAGATTCCAAGTTTATATATTTATATATTACATGTAAATCACGACATGTAAATAATGTAAACTAAAACTAAACTTAAAAAACTTAAAAAACTTAAAAAAAAAAGATGCATATAACGGAAGAATTAGTAGGTGTCTGATCTTTTCTATTTACAAATTTAATCCAATTTTTTTTAAATTCAACATTTGTTAACCATTTTTTTGAACTTCCAAAGCTACTTCTTTGAAAACATTTTACGAGAAAACCGGCCTTCCATTTTTTTCTTTAAAGTGCAAAATATCCGGCCGTATAAATAACGTAGGCCATGGTATTAGAGTATGTAAATTTAAAAATTCATTAATTATAAACATATCTACCTCAAACAGTAGTTTTGTTAAGATTTATCGGAATTGCATACCATACATTTTATATAAGTTCGTCTTCGCTCAACTTAACCCGTATAGCTATTTAACTTATTTTCACATACAAGTTAATTTATTTCTAAAACAAAAATTGTAGGGTAGAGCTGGGCTAGTTAAGCAATTTTTACTAAATCTAACAGATCTCATAAACGGTGCGTCGGATTTGTAATTTTTTCACTATTTGAAACATGATTTAACCTGCTTAAAATCTGTTTAAAAAAAAGTATAATTTTTGATTTTTTTAAGAAGATAATGCCTAAAGCTTGCGGAGCTGCTCAACCTGCTGCGGGGTCAGTTGAGCAATAGTGTAGGGTAAGTTAAGCAATCAATAAATAAATGAATATGCATGGTACAAAGCTTTGGTGAATCTTCAATAAAAAATTCACTAAGAGTAAGCATGTGCTTAATTTATAAACTTTTTATTTTATGCACTTTAATGACGTACAGTGGTGGCCAAAAGTCTTGGAACAAAACATTTAACGACCAAAAAAATTTATTTTTGATCTAAAGTATAAATTTTGAAAGTTCGATGCTTTTGTTTTTACATAGCAATATGTTTATAATTACATATTTGTATATTGCGCAATTTATTATCGTTTTTTTTTATTCATTAGCAATTTATTAGCTATATTATGCCAGAACTTTCACCTAAAAAAAGAGGAATTATTGCTGCATTATTTGAACAAGGTTTAGTTCAAAGAGAAATATCTGAAAAGCTTGGTTGTTTATTATCAACTGTAAGTAGAACTTTAAAAAGGCATAAAGAAGAGCCCCAATTAAATTTTACTTCAAAGATGAGATCAGGCAGGCCCAGAGCAAC
This sequence comes from Hydra vulgaris, assembly GCF_038396675.1. NCBI lineage: Eukaryota > Metazoa > Cnidaria > Hydrozoa > Anthoathecata > Hydridae > Hydra > Hydra vulgaris. The sequence goes on along the minus strand of NC_088932.1, from coordinate 38,486,982 downwards.
CACCTCAAGAACTGACAAACTTATTGGCCGGATCAGCCATGCAAATCCGCGGCTATCTGCACACGAGATTTCAAAAGAAATTTTTATTGAGAAAAAAGTAAGTGACCGAACAGTTAGAAGAAGGCTTTTGGTTGATTTCAAAATGAAGGCATGCAAGCCAGCAAAAAAACCTTTTTTATCATTAAAAAACCTAAAAGATCGAAAAACATTTTGTCAGCACTACAAAAATTGGACTGAAGAAAATTGGTCTAAAGTTCTTTTTTCTGATGAAACATGTATTAAACAATTTAATGTTACAAACAACTTTGTAAGAAGACCAAAAAATTGTAGATATATGCCAAAATATACAGTTAGCAGTGTCAAGGCTCCTGTGTCTTGTATGGTTTGGGGTGCTATTTCTGCCAAAGGACGTGGGCCATTATGGATAATGCCCAAGAATACCACAATAAACAGCAAAGTCTATTTGGATATTATGAAGGAGAAGTTGCCACCTTTCATGCAGATCTTGAACTGCACTTATTTCCAACAGGATGGTGCACCATGCCACACAGCCAAAATTGTAAAGAATGGGTCATCACCAGATCTTAATGTTATTGCAAAATTGTTGGCATATTATGAAAGTAAAAGTTGCTGCCAAAAAGCCTAGATCCTATAATGATTTAGTTGAAGCAATCAAATCAGTGTGGATCCATGAAATTACACCAGACTATTGTACAAAACTTGTTAACAGCATGCCAAAACGTATCCAAATGGTAATTGACAATAACTATGCTTCCATTAAATATAGAACTTTTATCATGTATGTGCATGTACCTTCTTTAAAATTGTTATAAACACTTATTTTATTGAAAAAAATAAAAAAATTTACTAATAAATTGTTTTTCACACAAATATATTGATTTCATAGCATAAAATATGATGTTCCAGGACTTTTGGCCACCACTGTATATATGAAAAGAGAAAAAATTAAGTAGTAAGAAAGCGTCATCAAATATAAAAGTATTATTTTATACAATTATCTTGAACTTTGAAGCATGATTTAAAATTACTAATTTTGAAAAATATATAGGGGAAGGTTGCGTAAGATGAGCAGGTTCCTTTTACGGGTAGACTACTGATTTTTTCGCGATCTTTTTTGGTTAAGGATATTCATACAAGTTCAACAATGTTATTTAATTTAATTTCTTGGTAGTATAGTTCATATTCTTTGATTGTTTTGTTGTTAAAAAATTTACCATCTCCGTTATAATTTTTTATTATTCAATATTTTGTAATTACATCAAAACGAAACAAGATCATCAAAAACTTATAACATCCTTAATATTTTATGCTTAACTACTGCTAATTCCATGGGTTATATGAGATAATACATAGGCTATTGTATAATAGTACTTGGTAAAGTTGCTAAAGATGATACGTTTTTAGACGCTCAAGATGAGATGCAGCTTTTTATTAAGAAATGCGCGTTTTTTAAAGTTGATGTCCACGGAACTTTATTTTTGTATTTCAAGAGCGAAAATTTATTCAAAAAATAGAATCGTTAACTTTTTTAGAGATAGGAAAGATTTATTATTATTATTATTTTTATTGTTGAGATAATTACTTTTTACTTAAGTATAGTTCTTGAAGATACACTTTTATTTAATTTTTTTGTTATTTTGAGTTTTTTTTAGTTCCATTAAAAAAAGCTTATCTTAAGAAACTGGTTTCCTAAGATGAGATGATTGTGTGTTTTCTTAGACTATTAAAAACTTTAGACACGGCTTTTTGAAGCCAAACTTTTTGCGTATACACGTCATTTTGTGGCAAAAACGCAAATAATGTAGGATTTTAGTATAAAAAGTTTAGGAAATTTCTTCTTATAAAAAAAACAAAAGGAATATATGCTTGGGGCTATTTTCTGTTAAAGCATAACTTAGTTGTTTCAATAAAACTATTTTGTAAAACTACAACTTTTTATTTAAATTAATTAAAAACAAAAGATTTGAAAAGTCGGTAAAAATAACAAAAAATTTTATATATACACTAGTGGCCATAGGAATGGACACCCCTTCAAAATAAAATTAAACTTCACTTTGGTGTGTTTTTTAAAAGAAAATAACCATATTTATGCGGTTTTCTATATTTACTATTTTTTGATGCGTTTAGATTAAAAAAAACTATTTTTATATTAAAATTTTGATTAAAATTCACAATTTTAATATAAAAATATAACAATTTAATGACAAAGTGGTAAATTATGGTAAATTTACGTTTTACAGCTTACAAAACCTGTTATTAAAAAAATGGCTTATAAAAAAAAAACTTAATATTTTGTTGGATATCCATTATTTTTTATCACTGCAGCAATCCTACGAAGCATTGAGTCCACTAAATTGCCCAAATCTTCAGTGCTGATCACGTGAAACCAGAACTTGATTATGGCCTCTATTAATTGCTGCTTGTTCTCAGGTTTTACTTTCCTTTCAAGTTTTTTCAGTCGAGACCACAGGTTTTCTATTGGATTCAGGTCCAGACTGTTTCCAGGCCACTTCAAAACGTTTATCTTTTTAGCTTTAAACCAATTTTTGACAATTTTTGCGGTGTGGCATGTAGCACTGTCCTGCTGGAACACTCAGATTTCTGTTTTGCCCTCAAACAAATCATCAATCGATGGGAGTAATTTGGCTTCTAATATATTTTCTTGGTATTTTTTGGCGTTTAAAATACCATCCACAATAAGAATACAACCCACAGGATCTCTAGTCATGCATCCCCACACCATTACACTTATGGGATGCTTCATTGTAACCAATGTGCACTCAGGTAAAAGATCTTCACCAGGCCTTCTTCTCACATAACTGATTCCATCATTTCCAAAAATGGAAATCTTGCTTTCATCACTCCAAATAACTCTTGCCCAGTCTTCCTTTGTCCACTTTGTGTTCTTTTGCCCAAATCAAACGATTCTTTCGTTGTTTTTTGCTTAAATATGGTTTTTTTCTGGGTCTTCTTGCTTTTAAACCATTTTCAATAAGCCTTCGGCGAATTGCTCTTGAACTAACCGAAACTCCGGTGGCCTCTAAATCATTTTTAAATTTCAGTTGAAGTTGCTCTTCGGTTCTTAAGTGCAAGCCTCATTATCATCCTGTCATTGTTGGCAGTTGTCTTCTTAATTTTTCCACTTTTTGGCATATTTTTGAAGGTATTGGTTGCCTTAAACCTTTCGCACACCTTCCTCACTCCAGATTTTGTTGCTCCATTTCCCAACTTTTTGGCGATTTCCATGTACGAATATCCTTCTTCACGTAATGTAACAGCTTTGCATCGCTTTGTAGGTGACCAATATCCTTTCGCCATTGTAAATAAAAGTACAACTTTAAAAAACACAATAAATCTTCAAGAGCACTGTCGACTTTTCACCAGCAATTGTTGAAACTCAACTAAATGACTACAAAACAATGATCTTGTATTTATGGCTTAAAAGATTTATGGATAAAAATGTTTATTAATAACGTAATTAACTATTAGTCATCACAATAAATAGACTAATTTTCACAAAAGCACAAAAATAATGAGACATTCACCTTTTACTAGAGAAACCCATTAGCAGAGCAATGACTCATTTTTGACACCAATTAACAATAATAATCCATAATTATGTTTAAAATTAATATAAACGATTAAAATTTGCGATTTCCTATTAGCCAAATAATAGATGACATGGTTTAAATATAAAAATAAATAATTAAATCCACCAAATGCATGATGTGTCAACTTTTCTAAGAAAAATGGTAAAAATTACAGGGGTATCCATTCCTATGGCCACTAGTCTATATATAACGATTGACCACAGAATAAAAAACATTTAATTAACCTACTTCAAAGTTTTTTTTTCAATATTTATTTAAATTCTCTCCTCATTGTTATAATCTAAGGTTACACTAATAAAACCAATTATTTTGACTATACTTGCCAAATGGTTATATTTAAGGTGCCCAGATCTCCTGATTTTACGTAGGAGAGCGCAGCGCTAAATTAATTAAAATTAAACCTGTCATTGTGCTCTCCTTCATAAAATTAGGACATATAATAATTCTGTCTGAAGGTAAAAAAACACGCCAACCATAGACACTTTTAATATATAGTGATCAGGATTATTATATGTCCTGATTTTATAAAGGAGAGCACAATGAAAGGTTTAACTTTAATTAATTTAGCACTGCGCTCTCCTACGTAAAATTAGGATATCGGGCACCCTAACTATATTGAACATCATTATTAAACATATGTTCTCTGTTATTAATAAAAATAGAGATACAAACACTGGTAAAAATATCGATAATTAATTTTGTTATTAAATTTTTTCAAAATAATCTCTTCTCTTCTTTAAAAATTCTGATTTCGCTTTCTGCAACTTAGCATATTTGAATAACCTCTTTTAAGGGTTGAAACAAGCATGGTTTAATACCACTGTAATTTTTTTTTAAGTCAATGTTGAAGTTGGATTAAATTAAAGTTAAGCAAATGTCACAATGTTAAACCTTTTTAATTTTTTTTACAACAAATCCAGTAATATATTTAACATCACACATATTATAATAAACTTTTTGAGTTATTTTAATTGCTTAAAAGTGCTTAGTAGGTTTTGAGATATTTTAATTGCTTAACTTGCATCTATGCTCAACCAGCTCCACTCTACCCTACTTTTTAGATTTTATTTTTAAATTACTTTTCCACAAGTAAAAAAAAAATTGTAAATCCAACGCAGCCTTTGAGATATCTATTAGATTTAGTAAATCTAAAAAATTGCTTAATCAACCCCACCCTACTTACTTTTCTTATTTGCATAGTCAGTTATTTAACTGTCATCAGTCGGCAATAGCTTTTCGTAAAAAGTGTTTAAGATATTTAATTGAAAAAAAGTAAGAACGCTAAAAATAGTTTTAAAATTTACGAAGTCTTAGACAAAAAATATGTTATCCAATCAATTGAGGTATCAATTCAGTTAACGAACGCTATTTTAAGATATTGCAATGACGTTACAATCAACTTTTTTTAAAATAACTTATTATAAAGATATACCTTATTAATGTATTGGGTAACTCCGTGTTTTACGCGGAATTACCCATTAACATTAGATTATCAAATTCAGTCAAATCTACTGTTCCGAAAGGAATAATCAAAGTATCGGTATTTTGGTATACGCATTTTAATATACATGGTAGGTAGATTTGGGAAGTCCAACATTATTAAGAATGCTCTAACTACACCTATTTAATCAATATGTGTATCAAAGTTATGTAGTTTTTTGTCCGCTTTCTAAAGTAACTATTATGGACTTACTCAATTAGCATATTAAGGTATCAATTTATTGATTGATATTATTGATACATTGATTTAATAATTTTGCATTTTTTCATGAAAATAAATGATTAAATTATTTATTATACGAATAGCTTGTGATTATTTTAAATTATTTAATTCTCCTGGCCTTTCTAGTCATCATTCCCGTCACGCCCATAAGGGAAATGCGGTAAGTGAACTACAATAAATTACGGTATCTACAATAAATGTATTGTTATTTTATTGGTTCAGTTGGATATGCTATGGCGTTACTTTATTATAAGCGGTACATTTAAATTATCCATTAAATAAAAAAATAAAATAAAAATTAAAGGAAACCAACTGTTTAATTGACTATAATCTATACTAGCAAAAAATAGTGATTTGATTAAGAGAAAAATCAAAACGCGACAGAGTTTTCACATAATTCGTATAAATGAAATTCGTTTTACTTCTTAAACACAAAGTAAAAAAATACACAGTGTCGTGGATTAGCAAATCTATTTTTACAGGGATTATTAGTAAGTGGATATATATAGACAAAAAAAAAAAAAAGACTTGCTAGTATATGATGTTGTAAATTTATAATGTTAAAATTGTTATTAAATTAAAACAGTTAAACTATTTAAATTATTTAAATTTTATAATTATTTTTTAATATATATATATATATATATATATATATATATATATATATATATATATATATAATATATATATATATATATATTATACATATATATGTATATTATACATATATATATATTATACATACATACATACATACATACATACATACATACATACATACATACATACATACATACGTTGTATAAACTGGCAAGATAAGAGACATTTATAGATGGATGAGGAAAGCATAATTAAAACTTCTATAAATTTGTATCTGAAAGGATCAAGAATAAAAATGCAGGGATAATTGCTCATATTTGTTTCGAAAGTATAAGCATGTTTTTCAAAGATTTACAGAAAATACATATAAGAAAATATGCAAATACTTGCTGCTTAAAAAAGCAAGTTAATTTTGACGCTTTAAAGTACTTTTTTACTAAGTTTTTGCAGACTTTAGTATTTGAGAAAATGAAGTGTCAGTATAAAGAAAGAAAAAAAAAAAGGAAAGATTAAAAAAGGCATTAAAATTTAAATGATTAATAGTTATGATTTAGAATAATAAAAATATAATTCAAAATGGGTGATTCAAGTATTGATATTGGTGAGATAGATATTATAGATCAACCTGAAAAAAAAAATAACGATGTTGAAAATGCTAATAATGGCTTCATTATTAACAAAGAAGCAGACAATTTCTCGTTAAATAAAAACGAATGTGAAGAAGGACTTGCATGTAAACTTTCGCATGCTGAAGAGTTCTGGACTTGCAAACGAAATAATGCTGTTAAAATCCGTATGTCTGGTGAAAAAGATTCCATTGCCAATTTGGAACCGATATCTATTATGGAATTTTTCAAAAAAACTGTAGATCGGTTTCCAAATCGTCCTGCTTTAAAAGTAGAAAGAGATGGTAAATGGATTACCTGGACATATAAAGAATACTTTGAAGAAATACGAACAACATCCAAAGCATTTATACAGGTAAGTCTGAGAAATTGTTAAAATTTTGTTTATATGTTAAATTATCTTGAGTACAGAGTTAAATAATAATAGAATATATTATTTAGAATTTTCAAGAAAATTTCTAGAAAAAATCTTTTTTTATTAGCAGTATTTAAATAGGCAGTAAGTTTAAAAAAATTAAATTAGACAAGCCAAATGTGTGTAAAATAGATACAAAAAAACTTCAGTACTAGAAAACAATGCATATTTTTAAAGATATTTTTCTCAATAAAATGTAATATTCTTTCTTATCTGTCTATATATAGTTATCTCTTTTTATCAGTAATACGAAAACAAAGTGCTAAAAAACAAATAAAATTTACACATTTGTAGTGAGTGAACAGAGGTTTAATAATTAGATTTTGAAACAACAGCAATAAGAATAATTAAAAAATAGAAATAAACATCAATATATAAAAAAATAATATTATTTTAAAATAGTTAAAACTAATAGCTAAAACTAATAACAAATAAAAAGTAATGTATTCTGGGTAATTTCAGTACTGAATAGAAAGGAACTTAGGTGTTTAAAATGATAAGATGAGAATGGCGGGCTCATGTTTCCAGGCAAGTTAATTTTTTAATTGATTGCATTGTTAAGTTTATTTTAGCATAATTTAAAGATTTTTTTTTAAATAATTCATATATTCAGTTAAATCGCTTGGAGAAAAAAAAAATTTATATATTTTTGGTAAAAAATGTTTTTATAAAGTTTTACATTAAGTTTTTTTTTAATTTTTTAATTACAAAACTTATAAATAGCTAATGCCAGCATCAGTTCTTTTGACTTCAAGGACAATCCAGTTTCGGAACCTTTTTTCTAGAAAAAAACACTGCAGTTTTGAGTTTTAAAAACCTAATTTTCAGTTAGCGATTGCAATCCTAAAATCCCTGGATCCCGGTGTGATAATAGCTGATCATTATAAAGCTTTATTGTTACGTTTATGAAATTCTTGTCATAATATTATTAAAGTTAATTGATGTAATTTACTTGTTATAAAGTCAAAAACTATTTTTTTATATAATTACACCCTCGAGAATTTTTGTTTCTGTATAAAAGTTGTAAATAGAATTTAATAAACAGTTAAAATAAAAGTAAACAAAGTTGTAGTGTTAACAAGCTATTTCAGCAGTATGGCATCCATGGCGAAAATGATTGGAAAGTTTGATGGATCTGGAGATGTTGTAGGATGCATTAAACCATGCGAGAGTACTCATGACGGAAGAAACAAAAGAAGAGTATGTTTCAATAACAATCTCTGGGTTCTATAAAAATGTTAAGAAACCATCTGCTACTGATTTTAACTGCTACAATATTTCAGATGTGTAAAATCTGGACACATTACAAGGTTTTGTTCGTTGCACCAAGGAAACTCAAATGGGGAAACGCCAGCTGTTTCCCTAAACAACTAGCAGGGCTTCCAATATGCACAGTGCAGGTGAACACTTTTGCAGGAAAAGCACTGGTTGACTTCAGATGTACTTGAACTACTATTTCAAACAACATGGCTCAGAAAGCCCGCATTCGTATCTGAAGAAATGAACTAATGGTGTTGGCTGTTAATGAGAGTTTGTGAAAACGGAGGGAGAAGCTACAGTAACATTGGTCATTGAAGGAAAAAAACATCAGTAATGATTCTAAAAGGTATTGTCAACAGTATTGATGCTATTATTGGTATGGATGTGATTAATCGCTATGGAGGAGTGCATTTGTACAATGGAAAAATTGAATTTGGTTTTGTTTCTATTTATACAGAGAAACAAGCTGTTGGTACAAAGTGGACTGCTAACTATAAATGGAAACAAGGTCAACCACACATGAGAAATTCTGTTGCGCAGTACAAGGCAAGACCCCAGTCGATACAATCATTTAATGATGAAATGGACTTAAGGGTGAAAAATGGCTGGTTGAAACCATGCAAAGTACAGAAGGGTTTGTTTTAAATTTGCAACGTCTGATCTTAGATGCACCTATATGTAAATACACATCAATCCGAGTTTGTGGGAGCATCAGAGGGTAATCTACAAAGAAAAAAAAATACTATTTTACACGTCTTGGTTTTGGTATAATAATAATTGAGGAAGCAGCCTGGTTTTGAAGTATAAACGATGTCATGCATATTAATATTGCTGAATTAGATGCTGTTGTGCGTGTGATAAACCTAGCTGCTAAGTGGGATATAAAGAATCTGTCAGTATTCACTGATTCAGTAACAATTCATGAATGGTTAAAAAGTAAAAAGTTTTAAAGTTGACTGGAAGTCATAGGGTTCAATCAAATGGATTATCAGAAATGCTTATTAAAAGAAGACTTTCTCTATTGCAAGTCTTAATAAAAGAATATAATATAAACATCAGATTGAAATGGGTTCCCCTGACATGTTGACAAGAGTTCCAAAGACTTGGTTAAATGAGCTTTCATAAAGAAATACTAAAGAATTATGTGGAGTAAATATTGCTAAAGAAATTCGTATTTGTCACTCAAAGCATCAATTTGGCGTTAATTGGACAATGTTTACAGTACAACAAAGACTTCAACACGTATTAAGAAAAGATGTTGAAGGGTCATTCCATATGAAATCATTCAGACCATGACACCCTTACGTCTCAGATTTTGTTCATTTTTATCTCACTTGCAGTCCATATTAAAAAAATAATTACTGCAAAAATTTTAGTTAAAAATAAACATGGGTTCCAGAGAAATTGTAAGTTAAAATAATGCTGACAGCATTTTAGTGATTATCTGAAGCGACTACAAAGCAACTTTGACATATAGTATCTTTATAATGGCTTGGGGAAATTTCTTAAAATTTGGTATACCATTAGATTTTTATTTGAGGAATCCAAAAGTAGCACCCTTAAGACTTGATTGTCTCAGGAAATGTCTCATTTATCCAATTTTGTTTAAAATTAATGACTTGTAAATTCATGATTTTTGGAAGTCAAATGAAGACTGTGGCCCAAAATCCCATGTAAAAAGTTTAATTGTATATTATTATTTTATCTTAGGTCTACTGAAAAAAATTAGATTCATTAATTGTCTCTGTAATACTTGATCAAAATTTGCATTTAAAAATTGTGCCTTTTTAGAAAAATTTAAATTTTGCAACGAAAGCAATTGAAATGTTTTTTAAAACATTTATTTGAATAAAACATCAAATAGTGTTACTTATTGACTACTTTAGGACATTTATAGTCATAGTTCAAGGGTGGGGTCTTTGACCAACTTTTTTTATTTTAATATATATACATAAAATGAATTAATTATAAATAATTATTAAAATTCAATTTAAAAACATAATTTTTTTCTTAGTTTAAGTTCGAGAAACAATTTATTTTCATTATTTCAAATCGATAAATACTTACCTCTTATTTCATCAAAGTAAGCACTTAAAACTGAGATCTTTTCACAATTTTAAAAATCATAAATTTTAAAACCAAAGATATTGAAATGTTTTTTAAAACATTTTAACAACCAATATCTTTATGGTTTTATTTAGTAGTTTAAGATTAATATTGTCATTGACATAATAAGGTGGACAGTGGGATTCTCCTTTTCAGCTTTCCATTCAAGGATTTGAAAAAAAGGAAGAAAAAAAAAGATGCAAAATAGGTAAATAAAATTATGACAAAATTATTTTAAATCTATTTAATTTTTTTTTTTTTTGTAACCAACTGCTTATATTCTCCAAATCTAAATCAGATATGTTGTACTACAACCTGATATTGTTGTAGGTGTAGAAACTTACATCTTCAGCAATCCTTACCCACCAAAATACGTAATAAAAACATGCAACATAATCCATTTTTTTAATGTTTAATGAGATCTCTTTATTATTATTTTTGCTTTTTGGAATGATATCAAATATTTCAATACAAATATCAATACTTGTTTTTTTATAACTTATAGTGTTTGAAGCAATTGGAATAAAATGATGATACATCCAGGGGCGTGGTGGCCCCAGAGACTATGCGGGATTCCCGCATGGGCTTTTCACTTTTTCACCTAAATATGAGCCTTTTGGCAAATTTTAATTTTTTATACATTTTAAAGAAATTCCACAATCATTTACAATATTTATGTTTGCATAAATTAAATTTCATTAATCACTTGATTTAAAGTCTTTAACTTTGAGCGCAACTATATTAGTATTTTGCATAATAATAATAATAATATTGCTCCAAAAAACGAACCCTTAAACGGTTTTTAACGATCGTAATATTGACAAAATAAATCTAAGAAAGTCCGCAGACCCAACAATAATAATAGCTATTATTATTGTTGGACTTAAGTTATAATTTAACCCCAAAACATTTTCCTTAAATGAATTAAAACGCAATACAATTACTCTATAGTAAGTTTTATATAAATAAATATCGAACTCATGTTTTGCATTTTTGTAACGTTTCGAAACTGATGTAAACTTGGTTTATAATTAATAAAGAAATCACAAAAATGTTTTATGCAAACTTTGAATTATGAACTATATAAATACACAAATACATATTTAAATATACAATATATTAAAAAAACTAACCCTGACGAAATATTATAATAAAAAATATCTTATAAGTAAATCTGGTACTCAGATCATTTTACTCACTCAGTCAATATTCATGAGTATATATAAATGTCAATAACAATTAAGATAACCATAAAATTACTTCCCACTATCAATCAAAATAACTTGCGCACATTTTTAATATATAACTCCCACGAGTTTAAAAATATATATAACATAAATAACCTTTTAAAAATAGCATAAAACAATATTATTTAACAAACTTATTTGAATTGAGGTGTGGGAGGACTGCAAATATTTTCAAATACAACTTGATATTACATTTATACACTTTACTTATTTACGACATATTTTTATTGCTATTAATTATAGGTTAGTTTAAAATAAATTATAAAGATTCCAAAGCTTTAAATTTTTTTAATTTCATTATTTTAATTTTGTTTTATTTTTGAAATGAAAAAACAGTAAAATAGCATTTTTGGAAAAAAGTATGAAATACTTTCAATTAAGTAACTGCTTAATGAAACTACGTTATAAAAACTTTTATATTTAAATTATGTCAATAATGGCACCATTTTTAGAGCGGCATTTTTGCTAAAGTAAGTTTAGGCGAAAATGTTAAAAAAAGTTAAAACATCGAATTAAACAAAAGCATAAACCATCTATAAAAAGAATTTCTTATTTTTGAAGATTTTCAATATTTATTTTTGGAAAAAAATTATATATAATTTCAAAAAATTTATATTATTATACAATAAAATATATATCATTATACAGTAATAGAAAAATTAAAGTCTTTGATTTTTAATTTTGTGTTAGGCTATGTTCTTCAAACAATAAAATACTAATCGTATTTGCTTGCGATAAATTGTGTTTTAAGAAAATCAGAACAAAAGCGTGGTTGCTGCATGGTATTGTTACCATTTTGTATTTTGAAGTATTGGAAACAATATTAATAATTATAAATCACAAATAAAATAATTAATAATTACAATATTATTAATTACAATATTATTAATTACAAATTTCTATATTAATAATTACAAATATTATTAATTACAAATGTATTACAAACTATATTATTAATTACAAGTGTTATTTCAACTTACTAGTTTGTATTGATGATTTATAAGAATAGGGTCAGTTATTATATATATATATATATATATATATATATATATATATATATATATATATATATATATATATATATATATATATATATATATATATATATTTCAATATCTAACTTTACTTTACCAATTCAAGAGGAGAAAAACGCTGAAACGCAGGAAAGATTTACAATAAGAAAATATTTTTTAAAAGCAGAAAAAACTTTTATAGCTCTTTGTCAAATTTTTACCAAATAAGTAATGTTGTTAATAAATAAATGGATAGCTAGTGTGAAAACCAAAAGACAACGCTCGTCTAAAGTCTTTTTTCATGGCGCAATAAATAGCGCTTGCTATATGTATGAATAACAACCTATTTTGTATGAATAAACATATAACTTGTGCAAAAACCAAAAGCTCTTGTTGGATGCTGTTTAGAGGTGCAGCTTGCATAGCTCACCATGTTAGACCTTGAAGAGCGCATAAAAAAGTGCAAGCCAAAAAAAAAAAACACCTTTTTTTTCAATTGTAAATCTTTTTTTGTTCATCAAATACTTTTACAAAAAATCCTTAATACACTTATGAATTATTTTATTAAGAATTTAAATAAAACCTTCGTTTTGCCATTTTTAATGTATTTATTTTATTTAGAATTCAATAATTTAATTTTGTTTTGCTGTTTTTATTTTAAATATTTTAATTTAGAACTTAAAACCTTTGTATTGATTTTTTTAATTTAATTATTTTATTTAGAATTTAAATAAATCGTTTGTCTTTATATTTTTTTTCAATTATTTTGTTTAATTTTTAAAAAAAAGATTTTTATTTTATTTTTTTGTCGTCTTTATTTTAACTATTTTATCTAGATTTTAAATATAGCGCTTGTTTTGCCCCCTTTTTTTTTTAACTATTTCATTTTTAATTTATTCAAAGCATTCTTTTAACTTTTTTCATTTTAGTTTAAATAGCAAATAAAGATGAAATATGTATATATTAGAGACCTGTGAATCGGCATTTTTAATTTCGAATCAAAGCAGGTCATGATTCGCGAATCGAATCACGAATCAAATCAGCAATATAAGGAAATGCAAGTTTAAACATTTTTTTATAACACACATTTCAAAAAAAAAATTAAAACAAGTTGTTTTTGGTATACTTCTCGCTCTGATTAGCCTTTTAGCGTTTGCTTCAAAGGTATTTTTGAATAAATAGAATTATTTTGGTAGTACCGTAGCGCCGGATATCTGTGAAGTGGATCAGAAAAATTCGGAAATAAATGATTCGATAAAAATCTTTTTTTTTGAATCGAATCTTGAATCGAAGCAACACATGATTCGCGAATTGAATAAAAGCAATTCGCAGGGCCTTAATAAATACATATCTATATATAAAAATATATATATATATATATATATATATATATATATATATATATATATATATATATATATGCATATATATATATATATATGAATATATATATATATATATATATATATATATATATATATATGCATATATATATATAGAATATATATATATATATATATATATATATATATATATATATATATATATATATATATATATATATATATATATATATATATATATATATATATATATATATAGTAAACGTCTTTAACTTACCTTTTTCTTAAAAAAACCACACTTAAGTACTCTAATTTGAAAAAATTAAAGTCAGCTTATCACAAAACGCATTAATTTAATTGAGGAAACTAATTAAATTTATTGCTTTTTAAATAAACCACAAAAACGCAAATTAAATGACTAGAATGCTTTCAAAAACATGAATTTTTTAATTTTTTTTTTTTAATAATAAAACATTCTGAATATTTTTATTTTTTATTGTAAAACATGCGCAGAGTGTTACTACATTGACTATCTTATAGCCTGCTACTTTTTATTGCTATATTTCTTCTTTTCTCAGCAGCTTTATTTAAATATTTAAATAAAGCTGTTAAGAAAAGAAGTATAAATATTTTTATAGTAACTATATATATATATATACATATATATATATATATATATATATATATATATATATATATATATATATATATATATATATATATATATATATATATATATATATATATATATATATATATATATATGTATATATATATGTATATATATATATACATACATATATATATATATATATATATATATATATATATATATATATATATATATATATATATATATATATATATATATATATATATATATATATAGCCATTGAAATTTTATTTACTTTATACTTTTATTTAACTTGGTTAAATTTTTTTTTCTTTAAATTTTGAATTGTTTTTAATGTTTTTATAAAGACGTTTTAAAACTGTACTTTTTTTTTATATATTAATATAGAAAGTTAGCTATGTTTAGCTATTAGGTCATGGTGTCTGAACTTCTAAAAAGTAATATTGCAACTAATTTATAAAATAATGACAGTGAGTGAGCAAATAAAGTTATATACGCACACACATAAACACACACACACATATGGAGTGCTTGATATTCTTAAAGAAACAGAGCACATCTATTTATTACATATGTATATATATATATATATATTTTTTTTTTTTTTAGCTAGGCCTTGAACCATATAATGGAGTTGGAATACTTGGTTTTAATTCACCAGAGTGGTTATTTGCTGATGTTGGAGCCATATTTGCTGGGTAACAATTTTTTTGTAAATAATTTTAACTTTTTTTTCACATTCGAGTTTTTTTATTTCTTTTTAAAGAATAAATGCAATTATAAAAGTAAAACAAAATTTTGATGTTAGAACATTGTTCCATTAAAACAAATATTTTTGTATGTTTTATAAATTTGTTTTTAAAGTGATATCTTTAATGAATAAAATGGAAAATTGAATGTGGCTGTATGGTGGGTGTCAAATTGTTGCAATTGTATTGTTTATAAAGGTAAAAATTCAAATGGTTGGATGATAAGTTGAATGGAAAAGATTTGTAAAGAAAGTAAAAATATCAAGTATTAAAGTTGTTTTACCAGAGGAAGATTTTTTAAAATACCATGAGAGTTGCTGTGGTGGACTTAGAGTTATTTAGGTTGAAAAATGACTGCAAACAGTTATAATGGCTATACAGGCCTTGGTGGGAGTGAATGAGCGCGAAAGCAGACAAAAGCTCTCCTAAAACAAGCGTGGCGAGCCATGCGAGCTGCTCCTCTAAACTGCTTTTTACAAGAGCTTTTGGTTTTTGCACGAGCAATCTGTTTATTTATATAAAAATTGCTTATTAAATACAAAATTTGGATTTATACTTGTTACAAGCATATGTTTGTAACATTAATGTTACAATAATATTGTAAAAAATTCTTTAGACGTACAAATTTTTTATTTTGCAAAAACTGTGCCTATTTATTATCCAATGAATTAAATTTTTTTGACTTTGCGTTTTTGATTTTAGTTGATAATTGAACTTTTGAGGGAAAAAAATACTTTTGCGAGAGCTGTAAATTGCTCCTGTAAACGGCTTTAGGGGAGTGTGGGCGAGAGCGAGAGCTTTAACTCTCGCTTTCAGCCGAGGCCTGGCTATATGTGAGAATGTCACAACAACAATCAGAACAGGAGATCAAGAGAGTGATAGTTTTAAAGTAAAGGTGTGCATCAGGGCTCAATTCTCAGTCCGTTGCTTTTTGATTTGGAGCAAGCTATTTTTTTGTGTGTACAGTTTGTAAGAAATAAATTCACTAGAGATGTAGTAGTATAGATGTTCCTAATATTGTTAGTTTCATGTTTAGCAACATTTGTTGAATACAGAGAAGTCAAGAAAGTGGTTGAAGTAAATAGTGATGGAAAAATGAAGTTCATTGGTAAATTTTATTTCCTTGAAGATACAATTGAATCAGTTGGTGGATCATAAGCAGTTTTAAAAGCAAGGGTAAGGTGCGCCTGTGCCAAGTTTAGAGAATCATCTCCTCTTCTAACAGCAAGAGGTTCATCATTAAAGATTACAGGAAAGTTGTTTACCACATGCATCCCGAGTGTTATGATGTATGATAAATATGATAATGATGATCATGATCATAATGATAATCATGATGATGATTTTTTTAATCAGTTTCACAAAGTTTTTAAATGTTTTTTTTTTTGTGTGTCTCTTCAATTAGGGGTTTTAGTTGTTAATTAGATATTTTTTGTGTTTTAGGGGCTTGGCAGTTGGTATATACACAACAAACAACTCAGAGATGTGTCATTTTAATTGTGAAGATGCTTGTTGCAATATTGTTGTTGTTGAAAACAATGTTCAACTCCAGAAAATTTTGCAGGTTTTTATTACATTCAAATAATTAGCATACCTTAAAATATTTTTTTTTTTTTTTTGTAGAGCAACTTTCAATATTACTTTATTTTGTCAAAAAGATTATACAGTTTCTCTCTTATTTGATATATACATGTATGTGTGTTTGTTTGTTTGTGTGTGTGTGTGTGTGTGTGTGTGTGTGTGTGTGTGTGTGTGTGTGTGTGTGTGTGTGTGTGTGTGTATATGTATACACACACACACACACACACATATACATATATACACATATATACACGTATATATGTATATATATGTATATGGGTCAAATCATTATATTTCAACCAATTTGAAGAAAACTTTGTGGGTCACTATCTCTGATTTTCTTGATTTTTACATATTGTTATGTGCATTATGTAGATAGGTTAAATTTGAAATTTCAGATTCGAAGTACAACAGTTCAGAAATTATAGCCTTAAAAATATAACATAATGGCCCCCCTTGATTTACAAATGGTCAAAACAGACTACTTTAGAGCTGTATAACTTTTTTTCTCACTTTCAACAAGTGTCTCATTTTTTCTAGAACTATTTTCTGGATAGTTCTCTCTTTAAAAATGTGGTTTTTATTAACTTGTGTTAAATTAGAAAAAATTTATGATCTCCTCAACTTTGGAAAAAATCCTAAAATTACTAAAATATGCCAAAATGAAACTAACTGTAGCATTATTCTATTCATCCACAAGTCTTTACATATAAGTTTTCTGACTAGCTACTACTTTCTGCAATAAATGGGCGAAATATAGGCACCTTGTTGCAGTTTAGAACTCAAATATATCTAAAAGCACAATTGGAAAATTGGACTTTTTAGGCCACTCGCCTAAAAAGTCCAATTTTCAGCTATTTTGAGATGCTTTTAAATTTTTCTAACACTTTGTTTTGATCTAAGATTAACAACATATAAGACCATTAGACCCAACTATTTGAAAAGGCAAACATAAACTTGTCAAATCCACACCAAAAATGCCAGCATTTTTAAAAAACCCTATTTTTCAATTATAAACGGTTGAATGTGTTACTAGAAACCAGTGTCCCTCTAATCTGCCAACTGGCCTATAAGAAGGGTGCAACTAATTATAAATCTTAATAAAAAGAAAGATATGGTTGGTTGCCCTCTCCTTTATCTGGTCTTTAGTAGATAGGGGCAAAAATAAAGGGGGCAGTAACTTTTTAGAGACCTTCACTATGGTTTAAATGAAGGTCTCTAAATTAATTTAGATACTTAATATCTAAATATCTAAATTAGTTTCAAAATGAATCCATTATTTCTTTCAATTCTATTTTATTATATGTAATCAGTGGACTGTATGTGATCTGGACCCCCCCCCCCACCTACTAAGGGGAAGGGGAGGGAAGAGGAGGGAAGGGGTTTGGGGTGATACCAATCAAAGGAGGAGGGGGGGAGGGGCAACTAACTTTTAGTAGTTTAATTAACTTTTGTTAATTCCTTTTTAAGACCATAACATTGTATATTTGCTGGAAAATCTGGCACACATTTTTAAGGTAAAAAAAGTTAGTAATTGAAGAATTTTTTTTCTATGTTTTGATATTTTTAAAAAAATATCAAAACTTATTAAAAATTTTTTTTAAAGAATTTCATTAAAAACAACAACAACAACAACAACAAAGAATTAGAAAAGAAGAAGCTGTAACTTGCTTCAAGTTTTAATTTCAAAAGTCTTCTCAAAATTACTTGCTCTCTCGCTTTGAGCAATTTCAATGTGACTTTAAAACTTTTCTAAGTATTAAAAAAAATTGTTTTACAAAAATAAAAAAAGAGTAACAAAGGAACAAAATAATATTTATACAATAGAGTTAAAATAATATTTATAAATAGTTTAAAAAATTGCAACATCAAATGCAACGTTCTTTTTAACAGTTTTTATAGAAAATGTTAAGATGCTTGAATCAATTAATATCACAAAAAAAACGTTGCTGATGATTTTTTTCTGATGTATTTATGACATGATACAAAACATTACTGTGTAAAACTAAAAAAACTAAAACTAAAATCTAATGAATACTATTTTTTCCATGAGCTTTTTTATTTAAATATAAAAAAAAGCCTGCAAAATTGCTTATTGCCTGCTTAGCCCACCAAATGGATTGTAGATGGGTGATTCACCACTCATGTCCTCATTTACTCCTGTCGAGGCCTGTACATGTATATTAGAAGTGGAACCTCCCGTTCTTTTCTAATCACCCTGTGGACGATTGATTAAAAATATATATATATTTATTTTTTTCAATTAAATTTAAATTAGTTGAATATTTTTAAAGTAATTTGCAGAGACTTTTTTTTTTTGAAAAAAATTTCTATGTGCATGTGTTTTTTTATGTTAATTTTGTTAGAAAAAATTTAAATAAAATTTTTACTAATGAAAAACAAAAGGTTCAACATCATTAATGATTTATATGTCCATTGATGTGATTCAAAATTTAGCTAATATGTTTAAATTTTATTCTGATACATTTGCGTTTTGAATTGAAAAGGCGCTTCAAAATACAACAATATTTTTAAGGTCGCACTTCGAAACATTTTAAATTGTGTGCATGTCTAATTTAATTCAAGCTGGCTTCTTTTTATAATGTTTAGTAAAATTATAAAATGCACTGTAGTGTATTCATTTTTAAATAGTGTATAATTTATGTAGATTTTTAAATGTAATATATTCTAAATGCTTTTTTAATGGTTTATTTTAAATATTCACAAGAAATAAAATTTTTATTGTTAAAATTTTTATCAATAAACACTCTTTTGTATGTAACAAACTGTCTGGTTATCCCATTATTTTTTAATAACATACATGCATACATACATACCTACCCACATACATACATACATACATACATACATACATACATACATACATACATACATACATACATACATACATACATACATACATACATACATACATATATATATATATATATATATATATATATATATATATATATATATATATATATATATATATATGTATATATATATATATAGTTACTATAAAAATATTTATACTTCTTTTCTTAACAGCTTTATTTAAATATTTAAATAAAGCTGCTGAGAAAAGAAGAAATATATAGTTATTTTCTCATATATATATGAGAAAAGAAGAACTATATATATATGTATATTAGGGTGGAGTGAATTTTAGTTTTTTTTACAATTCGTTTAGCCTGGGTGTGCAAAAGTTGTCTATTCATTTCAGAAATACTCTGGAAAAATATCAATGCTCTAGGAAATTATCTTGAGGTTCCTCAAGACCTTTAAAATTTAAATGGGTCCCTAGTATTATGTAAAAAATTTTTTTTCAAAAGTATGTCATGTTAGGTCTCAAAAGAAGCAAAATTTTATAAAAATTTCAAAAATAACAATTATTTTATAAAAAAATTATTATTTAAGATTTTTTTTAAACTATAATTAAAAAAAATAAATTTTTTTCATTTTTAGTTTAAAAGGTCATTTTTTCTGCAATAAATTTTAAAATAACAATTTTTTTTTTTAAATAATTGTTATTTTTGAAATTTTTATAAAATTTTGCTTCTTTTGAGACCCAACATGACATACTTTTGAAAAAAATTTTTTTACATAATACTAGGGACCCATTAAAATTCTAAAGGTCTTGAGGAACCTCAAGATAATTTCCTAGAGCATTGATATTTTTCCAGAGTATTTCTGAAATGAATAGACAACTTTCGCACACCCAGGCTAAACGAATTGTAAAAAAAACTAAAATTCACTCCACCCTAATATACATATATGTATACATATGAATATATATATATATATATATATATATATATATATATATATATATATATATATATATATATATATATATATATATATATATATATATATATATATATATATATATATATATATATATATATATATATAGTTACTATTAAAAAAAGTTTATTACATTTATTATTATATTTTTTAGTTTACATATTTATGCTACAACTATAGTTCAGACAATAGTTTGTGGTCATACACATTTTTTGGAGAAAAATTTGTTGAAAGTTATTACCAAAATACTAATACCAAATAGTAACCAAAATCTGTTTTTATCAAAATACTGAAATTAGGCAAATTTTCAAACCAAAATCAAAAAAAAAAAAACTTAAATAAAGCTGTTGAGAAAAGAAGAAACCAAAATTAATTTTACAAAAAATATTTCCATATAAAACATATAGTTAATGGTTTTATTTCAGTTTTTTGTAAAAATTTTATTAGTGGAATTTTATTAGTATTTAATTAAAAATTTTTATGGTACCAAAGAAAATAGTTTGATATAACAAAAAGTTAACCGGTGTTTGACTTTAACTATATATCTTTATTGAACTTTTAAATTTTTAAAAGTTTCTATTTTTAGAGTGGTAAAATTTTATATTTTTTGCAAAAATTGTTATTTAATTTAAGCATAAAAAGTTGGAATTTCAGCTACAAAACAAACCAATAGTCAGATAGTTCATATTTTCAGTCGAAACCATAAAAGTTCAATCAATAATGCCAAATATTCTAATTTTTGATAAAAATTGTTGGCGTTAGTATTTTTCCATTTTCCAAAATAATTTGTACATAATAAATCACTTCTGTCAAAATATTTTGTACATAATAAATCACTTCTGTCAAAGAGGCTATTCTAGTTTTTTAAATTTTTGTTATAAGCCTTAAGAGATGCTATTAATTTCCATAAAAAAAAAATCCTTTTAAACACAAGCTTTAACAAATAAAGCTGCTTCACAGAGAAGCAAGTTAAACATGATAACGCCAGGTATGTGGTGGGGATCAAACTCAGAACTTCTTGTTTACAAGCCACTGCTCTACCATTGCACCATTACCACAAATCTATTATTAATTTATCCTTTTTTTAATCTAATATTATTTAATCCTTTTTATTTTAATAATGTATTATATAATATTGAAAACATGAATATAAAAAAGCTTTTATGCAAAGTAGAGCAATAGTTTTATGCTTAAACTTTGTAAATCTTTTTCTTTTTATGAATTTTTTATTTTCATTTTTAATTAGGTTTGGGATCGTCTTCCCAAGCTAAAAGCCATTGTTCAATATACTGGTGAACTAAAAGAAAAAAAACCAAATTTATACACCGTAAGTACAGTTGTAATTTCAATTATTGCATGGCAGTAGATGTTAAGGTCATCAATCAAAAATGTATTCAATTTTTTGTTTGTTTTTGTTTTTAAAGTGGAATGAACTAATGGAGATTGGTCGTGGTATAAGTGATTCAGTACTTGAGCAGCGCATAAATGCACAATCTCCAAATAAATGTTGTACACTTATATACACTGTAAGTTTTTTAGTGAAAAATTATTTATGAATGTTTTTGATAACTTTTATGATTTTTATTTTACCATTCATTCATTACTTTAAAAAAAGTTTATTTTGATTTAAGTCTGGAACAACTGGAAATCCTAAAGGTGTTATGCTTTCTCATGATAATGTAAGTTTTAACTTGTTACTTTTACTATGCTTTCTCATAATAATGTAAGTTTTACTTTGTTGACATTTAATAAATAGATTCTATTTTTTTTTATATTAAAAAATTTAAAACTGTTTTACTTTTGATTTCCATTTTTTATATACTTTTTTTGACTTTGACTTTCACTTAATTTGTATTGAAAAAATGAACAATGGTTGGTTACAAAGACCAGAGGTACTGTCGTCCATCACCTATTTCTATCCCTTTATATATATATATATATATATATATATATATATATATATATATATATATAATATATATATATATATTTATATATATATATATATTTATATATATATATATATATATATATATATATATATATATATATATATATATATATATATATATATATATATATATATATATATATATTCAGTTGTTGCTTTGTTTAGATTACAATTTGTGCAATAACTGCCTCAAAATACGTTGGGTTAAATCCAGATGCTAGCCAGGATCAAGCTGTCAGTTATTTGCCATTGTCACACATTGCTGCACAAGTAACAAAATTTAAAAGATTTGAAAAAATAAATAAATATTTTTTGTTAAAATTATTTAAAATTATTTGACAAAATATTATTTTTTAAATCTCTGTTTATTTAGTTGTTTTTTTAAAAAAAAAAAAAAATGGAAATGTAATATTATAAAGTAATATTATAACTAGAAATAAGTGGTACTTTAACCAGAAATAATGTGTATTCATCATTTTGTATGTGCATCATTCATGTGTGTTCATGATTCAGTGTGCTCATCATTCTGCATGTTCATCATTCTGTGTTTATCATTCGTGTGTTCATCATTCTGTGTGTTCATCATTTGTGTGTTCATCATTTATCATTCTGTGTGTTCATCATTTGTGTGTGTTCATTGTTCTATTTGTTCTTCATTATGTGTGTTCATCATTCAATTGTTTTCATCATTCTGTGTGTTCGTTATTCTGTGTGTTCATCATTCATCATCTTTTTCATTAAAGTATGATGTAATGCTCTTTTTGATTTTTAAAAGAATATTTGAAATACTCTATATTTTAAAAAAGATTTTGCACTGGCTGTCAACTTTGTTGTTTTTATATATAAGTTTCTGTTATAAGCTTTAGCATTTTTCATTCTGTAGAAAATCTTTTTTTTTAACTCAGTTAACAGATATATGGATCCCAGTTTTTGCTGCAGCATGTGTCTGGTTTGCAGGACCAGATGCACTTAAAGTAAGACAGTATTAATATGAAAAAATTTTTTTGTTTTGTTTTTTGTTCACTTAGCAGATTTTTTGATGTCATAAAATTTTTTTAATTTGCTTTTCATGTTTATTGACATTAACTTTTTTGAACTATTACAATTTACTAAATTACTGGAAAACTAGTTAAATTGAAAAATCAACTCAAAACAATGTAGAAATGTTATTACATCATGTTATCAAATGTTTACTTAAATTTTTAAATTTGAAAATATTTGTTTATTTTTTCGACATTTGACACAATCATGTTTCATCCTTTAATGAATAAAATAGGTACAGTATCGGACAAAACATGGTGGACAAACTCAAATTTAGAACAAAAGTTAATCAAAAACTAAAAAGAACTAGTAAAACAATTGTACATATTAATTTTTAAATAGTTTATTATGTTCTTAACAAAATTTAAAACGTTTGAATCATACTAAGAATCACAAAAAAAATTTATAACACATTTTTTTCAACAAACTACATTTTTCCTTGGACAAAACAAGGTGGACAAATCAAAACGAAGCTTTTTTTATAAGATTTCATTGTTTTTATTCAATTTACCGCATTCTTTTGTTTTCACTTTTATCCTAACATTACTCTAAAATAATAAAATAGATTTTGGAACGTCTGGCCAATTATTTTTTCAATTAAACTAAAAATAGATTTAACTCGTGATATATGGAGTAAATTGCAACTTAAAATGGCTTACGACAAATTAGGAAGTGTTTTACGTGAAAATATTATTAATGATTTTAAAAGCGGAAAACGTCAAGCTGAAATTTGTAGAAAATATAATATAGCTAAATCGACTGTAAGCAAAACTGTCAAATCATTTGGATCTCGTGACTGCTATAAAACAAACCATCGGGGCGGACGTCCAAGAAAAACAACACAAAGACTAGATCGAATAATTGTTAAAGAGCTTAAAAAAGATCCATTTTTGTCATCCACAAAATTAACCAAAAAACTTGAACTACAAATCTCTAATCGCACTGTTCGACGAAGAGCTAACGAAGCAAAATTGTTTTCTCGAATGCCTGCCAAGAAACCGCTAACTTCCTTTAAAAATAGAAAGCTAAGACTTGCGTTTGCCAAAGCACACCAAAATTGGACTGTAGACCAGTGGAAAAACATACTTTTTAGTGATGAATCAAAATATAACCTTTTTGGAAGCGATGGTAAGAAGCGAGTCTGGAGACCAAAGAACACCAGATTCAATACTAAATATACCAAGAAGAGTGTTAAGCATGGAACGTCTGCTATAGTTTGGGGTTGTTACTCAGCACTAGGAACTGGTCCTATTCACAAAATTAATGGAATTATGGACCGCTTTGTTTACAAAGATATAATGGAAGATGTTATGTTACCACATGCTGAATGGGAGATGCCCCTAAAATGGATTTTTCAACAGGATAATGATCCCAAACATACGTCAAAAGTTGTAAAACAATGGTTCAAGGACAAGAACATCACCATAATGGAGTGGCCTGCACAAAGCCCTGACTTGAATCCCATAGAAAATTTGTGGGAAATAATTGACAATAAGATTGAGCGTGCAAATGTGAAGACCAGCGAGGAATTATTTGAACAGATCGAGAAGGCCTGGCGAGAGATTGATATGAGAATTGTTGACTCATTAATTGCTTCTATGCCCCGAAGAATGAAAGAAGTAATTAAAAGTAAAGGAGGTCCTACCAAATATTAAGTTAACTTTTGAAGTTTTTTGAAAAATAATAAGTTAATTTTTGAATTTTTTTGAATTTTCAGTCGATTTTTTGAATGTCCACCTTGTTTTGTCCAAAGAAAAATGTAGTTTGTTAGGGAAAATGTGTTTTAAAACTTTTTTAGTGATTTTTAGTATGATTCAAAACTTTTAAGTTTTGTTAACAACTTAATAAACTACATAAAAAATAATATGTTCAATTGTTTTACTAGTTTTTTTTAGTTTTTGATCAACTTTTGTTCTAAATTTGAGTTTGTCCACCATGTTTTGTCCGATACTGTATATATAGGCTACTTAATAGTGGTTATAACCCTCTCTCAACTCTATAACTCCGAAACACGAACCTTGACGAACAAGGCCGCTAAGCGGAGAAACAAGTTGAGCACGGTACTACCAGGGACGTGGTGGGGATCAAACTCAGAACCTCTTGCTTATAAAGCGAGCGCTTTACCACAACACCACTACCGCATATAGATAGGAATTGAATTAAGCGTATCATGATTGTGTATTGTGATTGCTTTTCACACCATCGCAATTACTTTTTTCTTAAAAAAAAATTTTCATGGTTTGTTTGTTTATTTTTTTGTTAATTGTTTTTTTTCTTCCTAATTTAGCATTTTTTTGCCATCCTTAAAAGTAATGTTTTTGTTTAGGGGTCTTAAAGTATGTCGCGCTAAATTTACCTTTTGAATAGAAGTATAATTTCTGCTCTCTTGCACGGAGATTTTATTCAGCATAAAGCGTTTTTGAATTTAAATTACTTTAAATCTCTCCATGAAAGCCAATATTATTTTAAAGTTGTATTTAGTTTGATTTACTGAATGGATAAAGTACATCACAGTAAACTTACCTTTTAACTAAAGTGAAACAACCAGTTAAGTTACTACAGTAGCTTACAGTAACTCAACTATTAAATTTACTTAATATACTCAAAGAAACGCAAAAATTAGCCATGTTTCTATTTATATCTTATGTTGTTAGCACATAATATAAGCTTCTAACTAAAGATTATTTTAACAAGAAATCTTGAATAGAATATAAAAAACACGATACCATTTTTTTATATTTTATTTAAAGCGATATCAAGATCAAACATTTTCTATAAATACGCAAGTTGTTATTAGAAATTATATTTTTTAAAGAAATCTATTTGAGCAAAAGAATTTTAGTCTACTAAAATTCTCTTATTCAAATAATTTTTCAATTGAAATTTGAAATTAGAAAAAAAAAGGAAAAATTTAAAACAAATTTAACGCTCAATAATTATAAATTGAATTCAACGGTATCCTTAATACCCAGTCCATAATACTCCCAGCGGGCACACAATGTTGGAATAACGATGAAATAACGTTGATCAACGTCAATCAACGTTATTCCAACGTTGTGTGCCTGCTGGGCAGCATAGCAAGAATCATTGCTGAAAGTTAAATATATATCTAGCTAGAGTAACAGTATCAGATTTAGAACATGATTTAGTGCAAGTGAGGAAAAAAGTTTTATTTAAATCGTTTTGAATAAAACGATTTAAATAAAACTTCTTCAGAAATCTCTAAGTAATTGGTGAATTTTATCATACAAAGTTGCTTTTATTCAGGGTTGCTTTTGTACTTGTCTTCAATAAAGTCAACAAATTATCTTTCTGAAATTTTCATTAAATAACTTCTCAGTAGTCGTAGAAGCGGTATACACGCAACTAAAAACTGCATCATTCTTGCAATTATAGTTTTGCAAAACTTAGCTATTTTTTTTTCAATAGAAAATAAGAAAGTATTACGGCTTTGGAAAAAGATACAATAATGGAATAACTGATGTATTACGTTTTTAATCAGGTTATTGCACTTTTTGTAATAGACTTCAGAAATACTGTCGATTACAAAAAATCGTCCAAACCATTGTGAAATCAAGATTCATGTAATGTGTAAAATAACACATTTTATCGTCAGCATGAACGTATTAAATAGTTTTCTATGACTAATTAAAGTGGTTAAAATAATTGTAATATTTGTATTTTTACTCTTAGTTTTTTACTTTTACTCTTTTAAGTATCGTAAGTAAGTTAAGTAAAAACAATTATTAAAAGTAATATCTTAATAAATCTTGTTAAATATGTTACTTGCTCATTACACTATAACTGCAACTCAAATTTGAAATTATAACTTCAGCTTATAACTTCAGAGATAATATTTAAGCACGAGAGATAACATGTCAAAAAAATAACAATTATAAATCAACGCGCAAAAAATACAGTTCCATACCAACACAACCCCCCCCCCCATTACCATGGGCCAGGAATGAAGGGGGGATTTTTTCATGCCTAGATTTTTTTGCGTTAATTTGAACCCTGATATATATATATACACAACCTTCGGAATTAAGGTCAGTATTCGACAATACCAACCTAACTGCCACACAGTGTTATAAAATGGGTTCTAACCTTGACTTTCTGACCCGAGAAAACCCTTTTGTGGAATGATAGCCCACACTATGGGGATCACTTGGATATAAGTATTAAAATCAGATTACAACGTCCTGGCAAGTTATTGACAGGGCCGTACCGAACGACAAAGGCGTGGGGGGGGGGGGTGAAAATGAAAAAAACAAATTTTACCGACAAGATTTTTTTTTTTTTTTTTTAGAAGCCAAATTTCAGTTTTAACCGACATAAACCATAATTTTCGTGTTTTCCATCAAAAACCGACAGAATATAGTACAAAATATAGGTTATTCCAATAAATATGAACTAGGGAAACAAAAAGACATATTCTGAGAGTTTATCGTGTATCTAAAATGAAAATTATGCTTCAAAATAAATATTCTAATACAAGAAAAAATCATTCTAAAATGGCTCTTTTCACAAGCAATGTTTACTATTAAAGTCCACAAGGCAGCATTGCAACTTTTTACTGTATTCAGGATGATGGTTAGGTTGTTTGTACCTTTGCCAATGCACTTGAAAGTTGTGATGCATTGCCTCTGTTGCTTGTTCTGAGTAAAGTCCGAGAGCTTGGCCGTGTTTGTCAATGAAATCTTTCACATGAAAAAATACAGCATGAACCTTGGGTGTCACAGAAACATTTTGCAGTGCCACATAAGCCACTCTGAAAGCTTCAATTTTTTGTACATAACTTGGATCAAGAACGCATCCAAAACAGGCAGACATTACTGCATTGAATTTTCGAAATACATCAACTAATGGTATTGCAGCATAGCATGAGTGTTTCTCGACAATAGATTGAAGAAGATCAATATTTTTTAGCAGCTTCCTGCACTCATTTCCTGCAAAATGCCCTCCATGATAAGGCTGTTGTTTAATGTGCAGTGAATCAGTCCAAAGAGTTCCTTGAGGGAAAACTTTTAGTAGGGCAGCAAAGAGATGATTGAAAACACCAATAAGGAGATGCAACTCCATTAGCGGTATGAAGTCCAAAACTAATGTGCCACCAGCAAGATCAAATACAGGAGAATGAACAACATTCATGTAATCACGAGCTCTTTTGATGTTTGATCCTGCTGCATTGAAAAGTGAGACATTCTGATCAAGAGATTGGAAAGTTCTTAATTTTCCTTGATTTAAAAGGTCCTTTGCACTTGACTCACACCAGGTGCAGGGGTGTGCACTTGAGTGTGCTTGGAGACCACAAATTATATTTGCCAGTTTTAGGTCACAGGACAAAACAAAATCTTGGTCTCTCATATTGATCAATTCGAAAATTTGAGACACATTTGAGTAGTTTTCTTGCAGGTCCTCAGAGACAGCAATAATAAGTTGCTGCTTAACTCCAGTGTCCTTGAAAAACTTGTTTGTGCAATTGAGTTTTGCTGGGGTAGTGTTAGGTTCACGATTTAATTCAATAATTCCAAGGCTTACTTTCAGGAATCCTCCCCCACCGTCAATTCCAACTTTCACAATATGATTGTTTGATGTGCTTCTCATAGAAATGAGTTCATTTTTAAGCTCTTTGAAGTCCTTGCAATGAATGACAGTCCTTCCACATCCAGCATGATCTTTAATCAATGAACTCGTGAAATGGTGAGAAAGCTGCTTATTAACTGCATCAAATTTTACAGCATAGTTTTTCTCAACAATATGTTGTGAAGTTGACTGATTAATTGTAGCAGCTAGTCTCTTGATGCCATTGTTTGAAAGCCCTGTGTTTGCCTGAACTTGAACAAGTTCTTTTATACTAATTGATGGGTTTGGAGGAAATAGTTTTCTAGCTGATGAGGAACCTAAAATAAATGCAGATATTGTTTAATTTCGAAATTTCTAAAATATCTTTTCATGAAAGTTAAACTTTTACCTGGCATTATTGTAAGCATTCTTCCACCTTGTGGTTGACTCAATCGAACAGTGCCATGTGGAGAAGAATCCTTACTTGAAACAACAAGAGCAGCAACTCGTTCAGATGCAACAGGATCCTTGGTTGCAACAGCAACAAGGTTATTTCGCAAAGTGCCCTTTGTGCAATGATGAGGTAATCCTCTTCCAATAATTGAAAAACAGTCAGAGCATCGTTTTTGGACAGTTGAAGATGGAGTATTTTGTGCTGAGCTCTGCAAAAGCTGAGTTTTCTGTTGACCATTATTTCTCAGTTTTCCAACAGAACAAATCAAACAGTCACATTGTGTGTCTCTAGTTTGAGGTCGAATTTTTATAGTCTCAAAATTGTAAATTGATGGGAGATTGATGTGTTCTCCAGAATCCTTTCTTCTTAAACAAGAACGACACTTTTCACAAATTCCAAGTGGAACTTTGTCATTACTAAAATCGATCCTCTCATTGAGTATTGTTTGGCATTTTTCTTTTAAGAAAGGTGTCAGTTCCCTCTGACATTTAGTGAAGCAAAGAAAACAGACAGTTTTCCTGCAGTCTTGGTGGTTTTTTGCTGTATTCGGCATTTTTTTGTAAAATTAGATGTGCGCAGTTTTGCTCTCATGAATAAAGTAAATAAATCATGCCTTTTCCCGAAATTTTTATTTTCCTGAAATTTTCCCGAAATTCAAAAACTGTCTTATTTTCACAGTTAAAAATAATTTTTATGAAAAGTTAAACAGAAAAACAGAAGAATAAAAAAATATTATATTTGTTTGGTAATAAAGGAAGCTTATCTTCTTGATATCTTTTAATTTTTCAACTTTTTTTTATGTTTTCATAAAACATAATGCTCTTTATGCTACAGTATGTTTGTTTACTTGAATTTAAAATTATATCTTACTGTAAAAATGCAAAACAAGCTGTCATTTCGAATGTGTGTGTAATCAATAAATTCACAAAATTTAAACATCAATAACTTGCCAGGACGTTGTAATCTGATTTTAATACTTATATCCAAGTGATCCCCATAGTGTGGGCTATCATTCCACAAAAGGGTTTTCTCGGGTCAGAAAGTCAAGGTTAAAACCCATTTTATAACACTGTGGCCAACCTAAAAGTGTTTAAGGTCGGCAAAAAATTGCCAACCTCATTTCTATGTTTTATGGTAACCCCTTTGTGTTAATTTTTTTTTTTGCTGACCTCTAACAGTTTGAGGTCAGCAATTTTTTGCCGACCTCATTTTTCCTAATTCCAAGGGTTATATATATGTATATATATATATATATATATATATATATATATATATATATATATATATATGTATATATATATATATATATATATATATATTTATATGTATATATATATATATATATATATATGTGTATATATATATATATATATATATATATATATATATATATATATATATATATATATTATTTACATTATTTCTTAAATATTATGCTTTGTACATATTTTTAATGTTAAATTTTTAGCAAATAGGTATTTCTGGTGAAAAAGTAAATTTGCTACTTGAAAAATGTAGAGTAATCGTCGGCCTAAAATTTAAAATCAATCAGGTTAAACCTAAGCATGACATGGTTAAATATGAAAAATATATTTTTAAAATAGGCTAGCTTATTTTATACATACATGCTGTTAATGAACGCTGCGTCTGTCAAGTGATAAAATTAATCATTATATAGAAACCAAACAGCTAAATTTTTAAAAGTCAAGCTAAGTTAGTTAAAAGTAAAGTTTTTTAAATTAATTTTTTATTGGGAGTTATCAAACAATATATTGTATGCACTTAATAATAAAATGATGAACAATTTTTTTGTATTTCTAGGGAGCTTTAATTGACACACTTAAGCAAGCTCGCCCTACTTTATTTCTAGGTGTACCAAGGTATGTTTATTTTTAGTTGTACCAAGATATGTTTACATGAGTTTTATTTTAGTTGATAAAGTTTTATTTTAGCGATGCAAGTTTGAAAATAAGGTTTTATTTTTTTGCAATCAAATTTTGTATGAATAAATGGCATCCTTGTATTACATTACATTTTGAATCCTTGGTTTCTTTTTAAAACAAAAATCTCAAAGGTTCTTTTTTGATGATTTTAAATAATTAGAAAAAACAAGGTAGAATGAAAGAGTGGGTATAAGTTGTGTGAGTAAAATGAAGTAGATAATAAAATAAAATTGTTTTAGCAAACTTTATTTTTTTGCTCTTAATTATAGAAAAAAATTTTTTTAAACTTAAAAGGTATCCTTATTTAACTTTTTATGCTGGTCAAGAATCTTTTTTTTTTTCAATTTTACTGTATTCTGTAAAATGCTTTTTGTTGTTGTTGTTTGTTTTTTTTTTAATATGATTCACTTCCAACAAGACTGCAAGCAATAATGTTTAAGTTAGGAGTTACTTAAAAACAAAGAATAAAATAAAAGAGCATAGAAAAAATTGACAGAAGACTTAAAAAGTTGCATGTTGTAGTCAGGAAAACAAGAAGATGGTAGAGAAGGGATAAATTGTCTAGACTTGTCTAGAAGAGAAATAGCATTATTAGAAATACCAGTTTAAATATGACAACAGTATTCCATACAGGGATGTATTAGTGATTTATAGAGGTAGAGAATGGAATCAGGAGTAAGAAAATGCACGATAAGGAGAAGCAACCTTAGCAGATACTAACTTAGCAATCGACTGTATGTATGGTTTCCATGAGAGGTTAATAGTGAATGACAATTCATGAAGATGTAAAGAAGAGGACTTAGTGAGAGGGTTGCCATTCATTATAGGAATGTTGACATTATTGTGATAGTAAATAACTGAGTTTTGTTAGAGTTGAAATTCACAAACCACTGCAAATCCCACTTTTTTACAGAAGTAAGATCAGATTCAAAATTGTCTGCCTGTTCTAAGCGATAGAACATTGGTCAATCAGTCAAGCGGTCTAGAAAAGCCCCTGACTATATATATATATATATATATATATATATATATATATATATATATATATATATATATATATATATATATAAATATATATATACATATATATATATATATATATACATATATATATATATATATATATATATATATATATACATATATATATATATACATATATATATATACATATATATATACATATATATATACACATATGTATATATATATATGTATATATACATATATATATATATATATATATATATATATATATATACATATATATATATATATATATATATATATATATATATATATATATATATATATATATATATATATATATATATATATATATATATATATATTTACACATACATACATATAGTTGGAATTAAAATTCACAAGCCATTGCAAGCCCCAATCTGTTACAGAAGTGAAATCAGATTCAATATCAGCTACCTGTTCTAAACAATCGAGCAGAAAAGATTTTTTGTCAAGACAGGAGTATAAAGTTAAGTCATCTAAATAAGTGTGCCTGTGGGCAGCATAGCAAGAATCATTGCTGAAAGTTAAACATATATCTAGCTAGAGTAACAGTATCAAATTTAGATAAATGTAAGTTTGTCAGAAAAATCATTGATGTAGATAAGAAACAAAACAGGACCAAGGATAGAACCTTGAGGTACCCAAGAAGTTACAGGAAATTAAGAAGAGTGTTGGCCTTCGAAGATAACATTAATAAAGCAGTTAGAAAGGAACAATTTGACAATATCAAAAACTTTCCCAGATACACTATATGAAGCAAGCTTATGGAGAAGGTCAGTATGCCAAACTTTTTTGAAAACTTTAGACCTTCATCTTATGCACAGTAAAATCTTTCAGTCACAGTAGTTAGCAAGTTAAACATAGAGCGATTGATTGTCTGACAGTAAGATATTTGACTCAAGATAGGATGTGAAAAATTTGTTGATCAATGACTCAAAGACCATGCTAATACCAGAAAGAAAACTGATCGGATGATAGTTTGAGGGTTCAGAATGTTCTCCAGAGATTAACTGTTAGTTAAAAATTAAAAGTTGAAACAGTGAACTGTATGGGGTAAAATAAAATGTGCTAATTTTTAACTTGGTAAATCGGGCTTGTATCATTTAACTAATGTTTAAACTGAGTTGATCTCTTCAATTTCTGCAGCCACTCAATGTTGGTGTTTATTGCAATGTCAAAAGAGTTTAGAACAAATTTTAATTTAAAGTTTTAAACAAAGTTTTATTTTAAGATAAAGTTCAGAACTAATCAAAAGATTATATTTGAAACAATCATTATCATAAAATATCTCAATATCTGATTATTATCAAAAATTATCTCAATATCTGGTTATTATCATAAATTAGCTCAATCTGAGATTTTGTATCAACCTCCAGAATCTATGCTAGTACCATCGCCAAAAAAAGCTGACATGCCAAAATTTGGAGGGGGGTATCTCAATAAATTTAAAACAGCAAAGCAAGCAATGTATTAAAACAGTATATTAAAACAGCTTATATTGTATATAGTAATATATTATGTATATATTAAACATATAGAAGTATATACTAAACATATGAAACAC
Source organism: Hydra vulgaris (assembly GCF_038396675.1). Taxonomy (NCBI): domain Eukaryota; kingdom Metazoa; phylum Cnidaria; class Hydrozoa; order Anthoathecata; family Hydridae; genus Hydra; species Hydra vulgaris. Next base: position 38,452,693 of record NC_088932.1, on the reverse strand, counting down.
ATTAAAACAGCAAGCAAGAAGAAAATATTAATAACAAAATAAGTTAATAACCACCTGCAGACTAGTATAATAAATAATGTGACAAAACACAGTGTACAACAAAGATAATAAAATTATAATAAGCTTTACTTTGGTGGTACCAGAAATAAAAGTCAATTTTTGTCTAAACTATTGTACACCTCTCTTGTAAGACTGTATCTAGACTACGCAAATTCAGTGTGGTAACCTTACTTGAAAGAAGACAAAAAAAAAATTGAATTGATACACAAATAAATGTCTTCAAGGGAAAAACTATGAAACTAGACTAACCTACTTAAAATTAACGACTGTTGAAAAAGATGCGAATGTAATGACCTAATTCAACTTGGATTAGGTCATTACATTCGCATATCTTTTCAACATTTTTACAAAATGGTAAAAAAAAATAGATAATTTAACATTGGAATATCCACCTGATTTAATAGCTTCAAATATTTAAATGTGTAAATGCTTAACTTTAATAATAAGCAGCAAATAAATCAAGTAACCACAGCAACCCAACAACAAAAACAAAGTCAACAGTCAAAACATCTTAGCAACTAAACATCATTACAAGTATAAAGATTTTTTTTACTAATTGGTTGTTCTTTTAACTATTATTGGTTGTTTTTTTTAATTGTTTTCATTGGTTACTTTTTTAAGCTAAGTGTTTTTTCAATTACCCATCAGTTTGCATTTTTCATTCGCCCTAAATGTAAGGTTAAAATTTTCAAGATACAAAATACTTTGCATCTTGAAAAAAGTAGTTATTATCTTTTTTTATGTGAAAAAAGGAAAAAGAAAAGTTACTTTTTTTTTTTTTTTTTTTTACTCAATAATTTCTTTATAGAGTTTTTGAAAAGATAGAGGAGAAACTAAAAAGCATAGGAGCAGCAACAACTGGTGTGAAAAAAACAGTTAGTAGTTGGATGAAAGCAAAACTATTACTTGGGAATCAACTAAAAGAAGCTGGGTTTGTTTAATTTTTGAACCTTCAAATATTTATAAAAATCACATTCCTGAGTACTTTTGTGTGAACAGGTATTAAGCCCATTTTTATTGTGGTTTTTTTTTTTTTTACTAAGCATTTTAAAGATAAGCAAATTAAAAATAAATTTAGAGGACATGTGAGTGCGAGGAGAACAGATTTTATTAATTTTATGTTTTAGTGTGTTTGTGCTTACTGTTTAGAAAACCTGTACCTTATGGATGGACAATTGCCAGCAAACTGATGAAAAATGTAAGTATTATAGATTATTGCTTGTATTATGCAAGCTGGGGTTGAATATTTACATTTATAGATTATTGCTTGTATTATGCAAGCTGGGGTTGAATATTTACATTTAGGAGACAATAAGAACTAGTTATATCTGTACTTTTTTTTTTTTTTTTATATCTATAAGACCTCTAATTTTAATATCATTTTTTGAGATTTTTTCGTTTATTATTGTTTATTAACTTTTTCGTTTATTATTGTTTAAAAGTAATTAATAGAATTATGTAAGTTGTAACATAAAGTTTTTAATTTATTTTGTATTATTATTAGTAATATAATTAGAACTATTAAATTGATGTGTGAATAGTGATTATAATGTCTGTATGACATCATTAGCAATGTTTTGTGCTGATTACAGTTGTTAGCAAGGCCATGAGCTAGAAAAATGTTGGAAGACCAAGACCAAGTAGTGCAAGGTTAGGAACAAGTATTGCAAGGTTGTTACTACATGCTGTAACACCAATATCATTTACTACTGACCTCTCATGGAAATTATATTTACAATCGAGTGCTAAGTTAACATCTGCTAAAGTTACTTTTATTTATCGTGCTTGCCAATTTCTTACTTCTGATTCCATTCACTACTTCAATTAATTCTCTACCTACAAATTTCTTATTCGACCCTGTATGGAATACTGTTGCCTTTTTGGGCTGGTTCTTCCAATGATACTCTTTCTATTCCAGACAAGGTCCGATATTGCGTGGTAAATGAAGTTAGATCTGCCAGCTATGAGCCACTCTCTTATTGTCGTAAGGTTGCATCTCTCTCTATTCTACAAAAGCCAACATCATGGTTGCTTTTCAAATGAACTTTTATCTCTAGTTCGATCAATCTCATTCTCGCTCGTTCTGGCTCGACTTGTCATTCAGCAAGGTTGCATCCTTTAACTGTATCTGCACCTTCATGCTCTAAAAACTTTTATTTGTTTTTTTCCTGGCACATAAATGCTTTGGAACTCTCACCTATTTTCATGTTTTCCTGACTCATACAATCTACAACATTTAAAGTCTCCTGTCAGCCACGTCCTTGCTCTTTAACATTTTTTTTTTGTTTTCTAGGAACTCCCAACTTAATAGTGGTTGCTTGCAGCCTTGTTGGGAGTGAATTAGTATTTTAAAAAAAAAAATCCTTAGCCACATGTTACAATATTAGTTTAAGGGCAGGCCTAATGAACCCAAAAGTAAAATATAGTTAGAAATAAAGAAATTATATAAAAAGCCAAAAACAAAATTATGATCAGAAAGAGTTACATAAAAATAAATTTTACAAAAAAAAAAGATATTTTGATAGTAGTTGTCAGCATCAACTGTTGTTAGTAGTTACATTACTAATTACAAAGCCTAGTATTACATACGTATATGGTATGTAAATCTATAAGTCTTTTGTACACTTAAAAACATCAAACTTTCAATCTATGAGTCAGACGTACTAGCTCTATGAGGATATATCATCAACTCAATTTGAGAAAAAATCAACAGGAGCTGATGTTGCTAAAACACTTATCAAACATTTAAGTTGTAATTTTTATTATTGTTTAAAAGTCATATTATACAAACATTCCAGAAAGATTTGAATTTTAAAGAAAATCGAAGATTTAGGATTAAAAATTATTAGTGTTAATCCTAGAAAAAAAATTTGTCTATTTTGTGAATTGAGCTTTATTTGGAATGGTTTCTTGAAATGCTGTTAGATTTACTTCTGCAGTCCCTGGTCACAAAATTATGATCACCTACAATTTTTGTGTATTTTTAACTTCAAGGGTTGTAAAATGTATAAAAAAGGTACAATTGCATTAGTTATATTTTGTTAATAAAACATGTTTCCTTAATAAAATATTTCAAATCAATATATACATTTTAACCAACAATTACTCTTTTTGATTGCAAGTCATAAAAAATATTAATATTTTATTGTTCCTCCTTTCAACCAAATGACTTAAGCTCTTCGGTCTGACACTTTAATACAGTTTATTGCTGCTGTCTTGATTTTTTCATTGTAGTGCCAATGATAGAAAAATTTTTCAATCAAATCCCTTTTGTTTGTTGAAACCTCGGAAGAGATTTCCTTCTTGAGAATGTTCTACAAATTCTCAATCGGATTCAGGTCAGGAGAGTTCTCTGGCCAATCTAAAACGGGGATTTTATTATTTTAAGAAAGTTTCTGATCCTTTTAGCTTTATGACATGGAGCACTGTGATGCATAAACGTAAATGTATTGTTATTTGGAAACCATTCTTGTATTTGGGGCATAAGTTGGCTCTCCATAACCTCTTGATACTGTATTTGTTCATCATCCCATTGACAATATATAGTCTTCCTGTGTCTTTACCACCGATAACTGACCACACCATAACTTTAGTTCGATGTTTAATAGTTTGTACAATTCAATCTAGATGATATTTTTTGATTGGTCTTCTTTGGACGAAGGTGGCTTTGTTTAATAGTTAGTACAATTCAATCTAGATGATATTTTTTGATTGGTCTTCTTTGGACGAAGGTGGCTTTGTCCAAAAAGATCTCAAAAGTTTATTCATCTGAAAAATACACCTGAAAAAATCATCATAGTGTGGTTGTAATCAAGTTTATGTCAACATTTAAACACTTTTTTAACAATATTTCATTAAAAATTGATAAACCTACACGTTCCCAATCTCCAATAGTCATATACTTATGATTTTTTGCCCATTGCAATCTCTTTTTTAGCATTGCTGGAATGAGCCTTGTTTTTTTAGCAGGTTTGTGTGATTTTAAACCAACGTATCCTCACTGCCACTCCGAAACTTGTATTCCAGACTCTGAAACACAAAGTTTTGACAGCAACAGGGATGATTTTTTTCTATTTTCCATACAAATATCTCTTATAATTCTGTCTGTTCTGGGAATGGTTTTATATTTTGACCCACTCCGTCCTTTCCTTTTTGGAGAAAGAGTGATGTCGTTTTCCATTTTGTGTTTGATTTTATTGACAAAAGCTTACGAAACTTTACACATTTTAGCAATTTCCTGTTGTGAACACTCTGAATGTTGTAAAAGTGCTTTTACTTCTGAAATTTTGCTTGGACTTATGTCCTTACCCTTACCCATGTTTTTTTTTTTTATTGAAATTTTCAATTACAACCTATTACACTAAAAATGTTAATAAGATGATACTATAAATTAATTCTTGCTAATTAAAGTAACTTTATAAAATGTATTAAAAATAATAAAACACTTTTCACTCAAAAAAAACTGTTAAAAAAATGTATGTGACAGATCACCACAATTTTTTTTAAATTGCTGACTTAAAACACACCTAACTTCACATTAGTCATAATTATAAAAAAATTTTCTTTTCTATTTTATTCGATATATAGTATTGTATTATTATACAATACTATATATCGATAAAATAGAAAAGAAAATAAAAGATAAAAGATAAGATAAAATAGAAAAGAAAATTTTTTTATAATTATGACTAATGTGTTAATAATAATAAGTTAATAATAATAATATACTCACCTTAAAATAACTTTCAAATAACTTTGAAAACAAAATATGTAGAAAAACTGAGGTGATCATTATTTTATGGCCAGGAACTGTATATTAAGAACTATGGGATAAACATATATTATACAGAAGATAGTTTTCTGTATTATTTTTGTTTTAACACATTGCATGCGGGGCACATGCAATGTGTTAAAACAAAATTTGATGATTGATGCTTGAGCACGGGACTTGTTCTAGGTTGTTTTCTGAAGGTTGTTACATGAGCGCTTGTCCTGTACTAGTATGGGTTAGTGTAATGACATGATTTTTTTTTTCTGTATTTCATCTGTATTTTAGTGTTTAAAAAAATCAATTTAAATTTAAAATTAACCTTCTATTTATCCTTGGGAAGCCGAATGAATGTACCTGCAAGCAATATGTTAAGTGCAAATAATCAGACCACTTTACCAAATGCAATAAAGTTGTTATAAATACACGTTGTTATAAATAAGTCTTATATTTTAGCCTATTGCTTTCCAAAAATAGGAGTTAGCACAACATGTTGTATTTTATGTTTGTCAATTTACTTTCAATTAAATTCTCTAAAGAGTTCCTTCAAAGTTTTGTTAAATTTTATGATTCATATATATATATATATTTATTTTGTTGTTGTTTTTTTTATTTTACATTTGTTTGTTTTTTTATTTGCCATTATTATACTTTTTTTATTTTTTTTATTTTTTTTTGATTATTCTTTATTTAGACTGTCAATAAAGTTTTATTTCACAAAAGTTTATTTTTAAAGTATCTTGTAAAAGTTTTATTTAGAATACTTGGTTGATTAAAAACTAGGTTGTTGTAAAACTGTGTTTGATATTAACTATGTTTTGTAGTGTCTCTGTAATTTATCTCTGTAATTTATCTATCTAATGTAATGTATCTCTGTAATTTATCGCTATAATGATTAAGTTAGCTGTCTGCAAACAAAGTTTGTGGACAGCTAACTTAACTATAACTTAACTTTTATTGTCAAATATTTTTTTGTTTGTTTTTACTCTTAATTACCATAAGCATGTACAAATAAATAATAAACTATTTTTAGTTATTTGTGCTATTGTGTTATTGGTGTAGCTGGTTATTGTAGAGACAATTTTTTGTTGCCATAATCCACCCACCAGTAGCTTTTTCAACTTTTGTTATTTCACTAAAACAACTAGAAGTTTAAAGTAGCTAAGTAAAGAAGAAGAGAAGTTAAATTAGTATTGTGTCTTCTTCAAATAAAATATTAATACAAAACTCTTCATTCATAATAATAAATTTTTATATTTGCAATATTTTTAAGTATGTTTTTTAATAGTGTTTTTAAAAGTTAGTATCTAGCCCTACAATAATAATATCTCTTGACATTCAATGCTACCAAGTAACACCACTACTATATAGTACTTTGCTAACTAGGATTAAGATCTAGCTCTGCATATTGCCAAGTAATTCTTTTTAAAAACATAGCAATCAAATAAAAATAGTATGATAGCACACATAAAAAAGTCAAATATTTGACTTTAACTTTTATTGTTGTCATTAACTATGACAGTTGGACTGGAAAATGAAGACATTTTAGAACAAAATGTAAATTAAAATCTGATGAACCCAACTGAATTCAAGGAACAAGTACCTGTTTACCACCAGAAACATCTTTCGAAGCCTCAGCAATAATATAATTATTTCAAAGAGTACAATTTTTCATTTTAGTACCATTACATAGCCCAGCTTTAAGACCTAAATTTCCAAATAACAGAAACCTTGCTTTCAGGCTTTCAAAAACTGCACACTAGGATTAGATTTTTTGAAAGATCTGAAGAAAGAATAAACATCAGAAAAAAAATTAAATTTTTTGATATAATAAATTCTCTTTTCACATAAAATATATACATAATTATTTTTTTTCAGGACCTCCAGGGGCTGCACAAGATTAATTTTAGTAGAGTATTTATCCGCCTTTAAAACAAGCTCTTACTTATCAACTTATCTTGCTACATTCAATAGATAATAGAATCCTTCTTTTTTTTTGCTGATTATGAACAGTGTAAAGAGCACAGACTGTTATATTGTCATAGAAAAAGTTATCCTTGTTTTTAAAAAATAGCTTCAATATATATATTTAATGCAATCTTATCTCAACAAATTATAGATATACTTTTTAAGCACAGTTTTCTTCCCAGGTTAAAGTTGTATTCCAGTATAGCCTTTTTTTTTTTAAGCTTGTGTATTTTTAATCTGAACAAATGTTTTTAGATTAAATGTCTATTTATGAGTAACAATTGTTAAAATGACTGACTCAGGTGGCTTGGTGACTCTGGATTCTTGTGTTTCACAAATAAAAGATTAGGAGAGTTATAATTTTTTTTTTTAATTTCCTTGACTGTAGTGGCCCCTGCAGTTTTATAGGTGGAAAAAAAAGATTTTAAAAAAAGTTTACAATCGGTTATATTTGCAGAAACAGTTTTTGGTTGTTAATTTTTTTCAGTAATAAAAAATTCAAATAAGTCATATATAGATAACTTAATCCGCAAACAAGATATAACTCCAGTAAAAAAAACTGTTCAGGACATAAAAAAACTGTTCAGGAGCAACATGAATTTTTATTGTTATTTTTCATATTTATATATTAAAAATCATTACTAAAAACAAAATGGTTTTCTTACTTCTAAGACATCATTTGTACAATGATGTCTTAGAAGTAAGAGAACCTGTTACTCCGATAAAGTTAGTTTTACACAAATAAATGAATTGCTTGCAGATTGTTTGCCATTGATATATCATCAAGTATAGGAAATCAAATAAAAAGGGGGAAAATAGGGCAGAGAGGGTTAAAAATTGATTAGTATTTTCTGTAAAAATATTTGTTTTATTAACACATCTTCACATTAAAATAATATGAACAAAATATAAAGTCTAATTATTTACATGAACATTTTAAAATACAACTTATGTTTAAACCAAAGAGTAAGCTTTAATTCTATTGCTTAGTTAGTACAATCTAGTTTAAAACTATATAATCTTAAGTTTTTCAATAAGGTTTTAATAAAAGAATATTTTAGTATAATAATAGAAAATTTAGAATAATTAAGCTTAACATTAATCATAAGTATAAAATAAAAGAAAATTGATTAATTGAGTATGTAATTGAATAAATTTAATAGACTCTTAGCAAGAAGACAAATTTAACTGCAGTCAACACTGTATTCAAGTACTACCACTTGGGTTACTCATTTCCCATAAAAATCTAATTCCCGGGATTCTGGGACAAAAATAAGTAATTTCCTGGGATCTCAGGAAATTCCAAGATTAGGTAACAAGCAAGAATTTATTCAATTAGGTGGGGGAAATGTGTAAATTCAAACAAATACCGCCTTTTTAATACTATTACTTTTAACAAGAAAATAAATACAAAATAATTCTTAGAAACTATGACTCTCAAAACAAAACAAATATAAACTTCAGTAACTTTATATTTTATATATATTAATTTTTAAAATAATTTTTTAAAAAACATAAATTGTCAATAGCGCTATCACTTAACGATGACCGAATTTTTGTAACAAAAAGACCTGCTGCCGAAAAAGCTCTTTCTGAATTGATTGATGTCGGTGGGATAGTTAATAGAGCATTATATAATTTTTCTAAATTATTTGTACGCTTTTTCGTTGCATCAAAAATATCAATTTTTTTTGTAATATTTTTAATGTCATATAATACATCTTCTGGACTCTCAATTCGACTAATGTTGGTAATGGCAGCATCTAATTTTTGATGAAGTGTTAATTCAGATGTTGTCTTCAAATTTGATTCGGCCATAAACGATGTTTCAGTCCCATCATTACTGCATTCTAGTTCTTCAATTTCAGCGGAATTTCCACCACCATTAATATCCTCAACAAACAGCTTAGAAAATAATTTTTCAGCCATAGCTTGAAGGCAATAATAATACAGAATCTATGTCAGATTCTTGTTTATAATTTGATGGATTGTTTAAATACTTTAGCAAGCCAACTAAGTTTTTATTCCATCTTTCAACAATTCTCTGTTGCACACACTGCAGCATTTTAACCGAAAAACAATCTTTATTCTTGCACAAAACATCTAAAATAAACACTAATACACCCTCTGCATCAAGTAAGGATGCGTTGCCTCAGCCGAATCTTTCAATTCCCAATTTAATTGGTTGTAACGCCGTTACTACAGTCTGCACCACTAAATATCCTCCAAAATATTGTTAATATTGTTGTGTTTAAAATATATCAATGTTTTTAATGTACATGTTTCTAATGCAGTAAATTGCTCCAACATTGCAAGAAGACTATTCCACCTTGTCTTTACATCCAGTATTAACTTGAGTTCTTTATTACATGTAATTTTTACATATGTTTGTAAAGTTTCATTTTTGAATGGTGATTTATGAAACATTCGTACAATTTCCGGACCTTTTGAGTTGTTTGTGCAATACTTATATGCCTAATAATTCGTCAGTAATCTCAGCATCTTGTAAATTTAATAAATCGTTGTTTTGGCTGGACTGTAAATCCACTGAAGTTGTAAAATCAATTTCTTCAGACTTGTCATCTTCAATATTATTTTCATCAGAATTCTGACTGTTTGATGCATTACACTCACTGTCCGATTAATTTGAAATCACTGTTTTTTGTAAAGAACATCACAAAATTATCGCTAAAAGCATCGCTAAATATAGCCCATATGCATAACAAAGTTGATGTTCCATCCCACTTAATCTTCCATATTTTTTCATAACTGATGCACCGTCAGTTATACTAGTCATATACTTCTTTTTAGATAAATTAAATTCGGATAATTTATTTTAAAGATGTGTATTCATCCATCGAAATAGAGAATCTTGAGCCACCTTGAATTTGCATAGTCATTTCTTTAACCACTCCTTGTTTTGCTAGATGGTATTGGCTTTTTACTAAGTTCATTACATATGAAGGGTTTTTTGGCAATATCATTCCTTTATCAGATAAAGATTTTCTTATAAATTCAGATTTTGCACTAGCATTAATAGAAAAGCCATCTACAGCCACCAATTTTGAAACAATTTCTTCTATAGATTCCTTTTTTATAAATGACGTAATTTTAGGTTGAGCATTTCTAACTTCAAAATTTGTGTCTTCGTTTGGCCTTTTTTTCGTTACTTCAATTTCAACTTCCTTGTGAAGATTTTTTAAATAACAAAGAAGACCACTTGTTAAAAATCCTTCTCACATTATTGTTGTTTTACATATATTACAAGTGGCGGATTCTGTGTTTTTTTCTTTTGTAAAATTTTGCCATGCCTTAGATCCACTTGACATGATGAGGTATATTTATTATCCTATTAATTAAATAGATTAAAATATACTAAAATATAAATATAAAACAATATTACCTACAATTAAATCCCGAAATAGTGTGCTAATTGTAGATTTATATAAATTATTTTAAAATAGTTGTAATTTTAAACTTCACTTACTTGGTTCTTCACTTATTTCACTTTTTACATACCAACTACTTTCTTTGCATAACTAATTACTTTACTTACTAACTACCAACTTTTATGTGTAACTAATTACTTTTATTGCACGTACAAGTACTTGTAATTTGTCCGTGGTTATTTATATTTTTCATATCAGGGACAACCCTTTATTCATTGAAATTTCTTGCAATTGTAATTTCTTGAAAACGGGATCCCGTTTGAGAAACCCTAACTACCACAGATTATATGTTTTCAAATAATACATTCATATTGTTTCTTCGATATGTTTTCATATTTTTTTCATTGTTTTTTTCATATTAGATCCTCTTCAAATGTAGATATTCCCTTTCACAAACTCTTAGTTTATCCTAATTTTAATTTTAGTTAGCAGTATAAAATATATATATATATATATATATAAATATATATATATATATATATATATATATATATATATATAACATTTATTTAGGTTCACAAAAGTCTTGGTTTAGATCGTTGTCGTTTGATTTTTACTTCTGCTGCTCCTATATCTAAGCAAACATTAGAATATTTTCAGAGTTTGAATTTGCCTCTATTGGAATTATATGGGATGAGTGAGTCAACAGGTCCTTTAACAGTATGTTCACCAGGACATTCACGTATTACTTCTGTTGGAAAGTTGCTCCCAATTAATGAAGCTAAAATTGGAAATCCAGACGAAGATGGTAGTGGTGAAGTATGTTATTTGTATGTTAAAAATTTTTTTTTATAAAAAAAAAATTTTAACACCCATAACACAGCTATTTAATAAAAAAGTATGTTGAAGGAACAGATATGGTTGATTTTAGTTTCACTGTTTTCATTAATGTATTTTTTTTTACTTTGCAGAGTATTTACCCAAAGGAACTGATTTATAATGTATAAGTCAATCTGAAATAGAAATCTCTTTACTTAGCAACATTAATTAATTTAACACAAAAACACTTAAGTTATAACAGTCCAATAATTATTCATTAATACATGAATATTTGTTTATTTTAGCTGTGCTTTAGAGGGCGAAATATTATGATGGGGTATCTTAATAGTGAGGAAAAAACAAAAGAATCTCTTGATGACGATGGATGGTTGAAATCAGGAGATGTTGGAAAAATTGATGAAGTAATTTTTTTTTTAAATACATTTGGAATACCAAGGTATTATATCTGTGATGTATAATTTACATATATGATTTAAAGATTAATGTCTATATTGTCAGGCTTGGTCAGGAAGTGGGTGCGATCGCACACTATATCTGACCACGCATATATTATTTAGTTGCGACATCATGGCTACAGCTTTTTAGATGTTTTGAGAACATTTCAAAAAGCACAAAGATAAACTTAATTTGACAGAATACAACTACTTAAAAAATTAACTAAAAAAAGAAATGAATTCTTAACAAAGAAAAAAACTTAACTAAAACAAAAAAAATTACGTTTAGAACAAATTATTTCTAAACTACTCTCATTTATAATTTTTTTATAAAATTAAGCAACACTTTTATAAAAAGTAACAGCTTCCTACTAATGATCATTTAGTCAAAAAACAAATGTTCTTCAATTTATCAAAGCGTATAATATAATTCTTCTAGTATTTATGTTTTATTTCAACAAGATTTTAATAAAACTAGCGGTAGTTGAATTATATCATAAATAAAAAAGTAAATATATTTTTATAAACATTTCATGCTTTACGCCACTAAATACAATTTGTGTGGTCAGAAATAGAGTACGATCGCACTCACTCTTGACCAAGCCTGTATTTAATTTTACAAAATTTACTTTTACATCTGATTCTAAACTTTTTTTTTTTAATTTAAATAAAGATTGTGGAAATTCCTTTTTCTTAAAGTTATATACTTTTTTAATAATTAAGGTTTTAGTCACTTTTTCTTTATAAAAACGTCTATAAAAAGATCTTCAACATTTGTACATTTATTACAAAACAAAAAGAACTATAAAAAAGTGGATCTTCTGAGCAAGACATTTTCGGATTTCTTTTTTTTTTTGCAAGTTCAGGACTCTTATAAACTATTCTTTATAAAAATGAATTTCCCTTGTTTTTAAAATTTGATAAAAATAGAAGAAAATAGTATGGTCATATTACTTGTCTATTATAAAAATTTTATGGGATATTTATGTTTTTATTAAATTTTTTAATTTAATAAAAACAGGAAAAAATGATGCACTTTATCATGAAATTTTTTGAAATATGAAAAAAGCGTCTGATATTTGTAAAAATAACATTCACCAAAACTCACTTTATGTGGTCATTTTTATGACTTTTTTGACCGATAATAAAGTTTTTTTAAAATTTATGTTAGCTAATTCAATCTGTATAAAATTACTTATAACCTACTTTGTTAAAATTAAAGCCAAAGGCATCTTGAGGGGGCATAGAGGAGTACTAGCACCCTATTTAATTTATTAGTTGGCATATTGAACACTCGAGTCAGTAAAATTGGATCTATAGTCACAGTGCTGTATTTGAAGAAAATTGTTTTTCACGGTTTTTGTTGAATGTGTTTTTAAGTTTACAATAACTTAGAGTGGCTCTTGACAAAATATAAGCTTTCAGGCTTTGTAGTTTTTTAACCCTGGATGCAGGATCCTGATTCTCCTGCATCCTGAATCCTGCATTAGGTTGGCTATCATATCAATATATCTGTTGTTTTAAATGTTTTTTGAGAGTGTTTTTCATAGTATTTCTGACCCAGCTCCTGAAATTTTTAATATTCCTGCTGTTTTTCTGTTACTGATCACAAAGCCATCTTTTATAGCTTTTATTTGCCCCTTAGTTGCTTCACTTACTGCTTTTTGATCTATTTCAGTGTATCTTAACTTTTAGATCAAAGTAGTTTTCACGTCAATGTAAGACACATTAAAGCTCATTAAAGTTTATGACTTTAGTATATATTGATGCATTTTTGTGAATTTGAAATAAATAAGAAATTATTTTACTGTGTCTACTTTTTTTGAAAACACTGTGTATATTAGGCAGGTCCATTTTTAGGGATTGGAAAAACTACAACTTGTTTTCCTATTCTATGTTATTATATAAGATACTTCCAAAAAAATTAGTATTAACATTTTCAAATACTGAAATATTCTTATTAAAACCAACACATGAAGTTGATTGCAGAACGTTGACTACACAAGACGATGTTTTAAGATATTTTTATCACTGCTGCAAATAACTAAATTTCAACAAAAATAATAAAAAACACACTGAAATTATTTCTTGCCCTCAACTTATAATTCACAAGCTGCTATGTATTAAGAAAAGATGTCAATTGTGTTGTTTCTGCTGTTTGAAAACTGCGACTTATTGGTTATTATTTATTGGGTTTATATGGGTTATTACATATACTCAATGTATTATTTTCAGAAGTATTAGTTGACCATTGATTCAAATAATGTACATTATTTATTACATAATTTTTAACATTATTTTGAAATTTAAGTTTCTGCTGTGAAAACTGTGGCTTTTGTTTGCAAAGGACTAATAATGACAAGAACAATGATAATTGACAAAATAAACAAAAAATATCAAGAGAGCCAATTAATTTGAGCAAAAAGAGGATTCACAAAAAACTCAAATTTAAAACATTTTTCATCAAATGGCAATTAATTAAAAAAATTTATTAATGAAAATCAGTATTATTTGTATTAGAAAATTTTGACAATGAAAAATAGAGTAAAAGTACCACAAACCAGACAGTGCCCAAAAGCGGACACTTATCGAAAAAACTAGATATCTTCACTAAAAATAAAGATATTTGCAAAATTTTAAAAAGTTTTTAGTGTGTGCAAAATTATAAAATTTCAAAAAAAAATTATTCAGATGATTGCGTTGATAAGATATTTAAGTTCAAACTAAATCTAACACTAAAAATCAAACTTTTTTTGGGAAATTAGGTTCTAAGCATGAAAAGTTTAAAAAGATAGTTTAAAAACAAAGGAAGGTAATTTGTTGGAAATTTTCTGCTAATTTCAAAAATAGTTTTAGATTATCATAATCTTACTTTGTTAAAGAGTTATGACAGAAATAAGATTTTCTTCAGTTTTCATCTTAAACCGGACACCATAAATCCACCCTATAATCAATAAAAAATTGAATAGGTTGTTTATAATTTTTTTACTCTAGTTTAATTTTTTTATTATTTTAAAGTTAGTTTATTTTATTATTTTTTCACACTGATTGAATTTTTTTCATTTGGGTTTGTTAAGTTTTCACACTTTCGTGTTAGTTAATTTTGTACTTTTGCACTTATACCGTTGAAGTTAAAGTCCAAAAGTACACAAAGTAAACACAAAAGTACACAAAGTAAACACAAAAGTACACAAAGTAAACACAAAAGTGCATAGAGACATTAAAAAAACCATTGAATAAGATTGAAAATGGCAAGTAAAGTTTAAGAGGCGCAACTCAATTCTATTGCATACTAAAATCAATGTTACCCGAGTGAAAATCAAATAAGAATTTAGCAATTGGTAGTGACAATACAACAAAATTGAGCCGTTTATCGAGTTAACCTTGGTTCACCTTCTTCAGATGCTTGGCGATTGGGGGTTTTGGTAGACGATTAGATCAAGTTCAAAGTTTTGTGTGAGACTGTTTAATTGAAAATGATGAAACATGTTTGTTCAAAAATGGAACACCTGGTCGCAAATGGTACAAAGGATTTATGACTTGATGGCACTCAGAACTAAGCAAAAGAACAGCTACAAACATCGCACCTTTGAGAGCAGGGTCATACACATCATAAATTATTGCCCATTATTTTGATGTTTTGAAAAAACATTTTGATTTTTCAAAAATGGGTTTTAGTAAAGCCATGTATTTGTTGAATTGTGATGAAACTGGTTTCAATAGTGACAAAGGCAATGCGAAAGTAATTGCCACAAGAGGTGCAAAGCGTTGCAAGTATTAACTAGAAATAACGAAAAAATAAACTACAGTGTTCTTAATTGTGTTAATGCTGACAGATTCCTTCTACCGCCTTTTGTTGTTTACAAATCAAAGAATTGATGATTAGATTAAAGGAGGCTCACCAAACATACTTTACACAACATCACCATCTGGTTGGATGGAAAGTAATCAATTTTTGCAGTGGCTCGATGAAATGTTTATTCCTCACATTCAAAAAATTGGTGGTCAACATATTTTACTTTTGGATGGCCGCAGCACACACATATCACTAAGTGTAGCTTAAAGTGTATAGAAAACTAATTTGCATTCCCGCCCATTCATCTCACATTCTGCAGCCTCTTGATGTTGGTGTATTTTGCCATGTTAAAGATGTTTGGGGTGATATTTTAAGAAAATTTTTATGCTGAAAATGACTTAAGCAATTTGTCCAAAAAAATTTTCTTAAGTCTCCTTGCTCAGTTGTATAGAAGCAACAAAGCTTACACTCGTACTCAAATTATTGCTGGTTTTGAAAACACTGGGCTCTTTCCGTTAAATAAAGACAACATTGACAAATCAAAATCAAAAGTTTGTCAAACTTTTAATAACACCTTAATAACATCATCAGCAATTGCAAAATCACCATGCAGCCCAAGTTCTTTGCCTGAACTGCACAAACCTTAATTCTGCCTGCAACTCCAACTTCAATTTCAACTTTAAATTTAACTTCTCAAGAAGAATTTGTGTAAAAATTAGTCTTGAAAGAGCTCTCTTGAAGCAATTTCAATTCTGTTAAAGCTTGACCAGCAAGTTGCTGGTCAAGCTTTAACAGAAGAAGCATGGTTAAACAAGTTAAGAGAAGAAGACGCAAAGTTATTAAAATGAACATATATTGTAATTGCAGCAGCAGAAGTAGAAACTCCTGCCAAGAAAACCAAAAGGAAAGTACAAAAAGTGCCCAAAGTTTTTTGAAAATGAAAAGCCAGAGATGCAAGTTTTATAGAAAATTTGTGAAAAATCAAGTTGCAGTTCGTGACTTTGTGAACCTTGTCTTCCAAAAAGATATATAAAAGGCGAAGAATACTTTTGCACGAAAAGTTGCAGAACCTAGTTTATACATTTTTTAATTTTATTTCAAGCTCAAGCTTGCTTATGTTTTTTTATTTTAGTTTTTTTTAGTTTTTTCTGCTTGTATTATTATCATGTGTATATTTTAACAATAAAAATTAAAATATTGAATTTATCAATTTATCTATGTTTTTTTCATATAATTTAGAACTCTCCGCTTTTGTGGACAATTTTCCAAAAAGCAGACACTTTTTAAAAAATAAAATCTTATTTTCCATAGAAACTTGAAATTAAAAAAAAAAAATTTTCTTACACTGCAAAATTGCTTTAATAAACCAGAAAAAAAATCCTACAAATTCTCAATATTAAAAAAGTTATTTAGCTTTTTGTGAATTTTGTGGGTATTTTGAAATTTCTGTTGGTATACAGACAGGATTATTGGAATTATTTTTAAGATGTAAAAATATTATTCTTAATGAAATAAAACTTTTAAAGTAGAAAAATTAAGATTCATAAGGAACAAGTAATCAGTGAACCAGAAATTATTCGGGAAAAAGTCTAAATATAAAAATAATAATTTAATTTTGCACATTAATACAAAAAAAGTTTCAGCTATAAACGAAAACTATGCAATGCAAACTATAAATGCAAAACTATTCAACTATAAACGAAAACATGCAAAACTATTCTGCAATAAAAAAAAATGCCTATTGAAAATATATTTAATATATCTATATAAAAAAATGCTATTGTTGCATAAATCGAGACTGAAATTTAAATACAAATAGAAGGCAACATAATGAACTGTTAGGTGTAGTTTATTAATTGGGTAAAGGATATGATCAAGCATTTGCATGTTTTAAAAGTTTGGAATTGAAAAGTTTTATAATTGGAATTTTTGCTGATACAACAGGGTGTAACACTGCACAGTGGGATGTTGGGTGGCCAAAATTGAAATTTTTAATACTTTTTTACAATTTTTTGTATGGTGGGTTCATTTGCTAAGACATTCAAGATGAAAATGTGATATATGTAATATCAAATTTTTAAAAAATATCAAAAAAAAGATATTTAGTTACAAAGTGAAATTTTTTGTCAAAATGGTGATGCAAGAGAAATTTTGTGGGTAATGTTCCGACCGATTTATATAAAAATAATTGTTATATTTTCACAGATATATACATTGATTGAAAGGCCATTGAGGCTAGTTTTAGATAATTTAAGTTAAAAAAAAGTATATTGAATGTAGTCATGAAAGTAGGGCCAAAATATGAAAAAATATTGCAAAATTATATGGTACTTTAACTTAGGAAAAATGATTTACAATTCTTTACAAGGTGGTCTTAGCATTTGTTGATGCTAAATTTGCTAGAGAAAAATTTAGTGAAAAATGTAGCCGCACCTTTTTGTCCTTTTTTAAATTAATTGTTTTTTTAGTGACGCATGGTCTTTTTAAAATGTTTCTTTTCTGCATCTTTAATGAGTGTTGGATCCAGAATTGTCATAACATATGAACAATAAAAGATGATTTAAAAAAATTTGAAATCTATCGATGAATTTGAATTTAGTATAAGATAATAAATTAGGTTTTTTTTAATAACTCATTGTCCTCGCATTTGGGCTAGGGGGGAAACCTTTTAAGGGTATTTTTTTCCCATGCTCCAATCATTGCGATTTTTTGCAATGCGTTCTCATCTAATACATTTGTTTATTACTGAATGTATCATTATAACTAAATACTATTCTATAATTCTATTGTGGAAAGTTATAGAAGATTTGATTTAGACTATGTGGTTTGTGATTATAATAACTCTTAATTTATAAAAATTAAGTGGTTTTTAAATTACAATTTTTGAGGATCATTTGTGGGCCATTATCCAATATCAATTTAAGTAAACTTTTGTAAAAATAAGATTTTGATTTAGTAAAGATAAAAACAGGTTAATTCTTTGTTATTGTTACTGAAAGAAGACTACATATTTCTGTCGTAAAAAAATACTTTCAAAAATGGAATCCAAAGCAAATACTACTAGAGGCAATGAAATATATTCAAATTTATTCAGAAGTGAAATCATCAAGTACTTTAGTCCCTCTAATACTGTCACAAAAAAATTCTCAAAAGGCTTTTGAGTATATTTCTTCAATAGTAAGTAATCGTGAATGTCATACCTTAAAACTTTTAAATTTATGGAGAATTTTGTATATCAGATATAAAGATAAGTGGGAAAAAGTACATAAGTTTTATGCTAAATTTGAAAACCAGTATCAAAAATAGTTTGACAGTCCAGCTTTTCCAATTGAAAAATATACCAATTTATCAAATTAAAAAAAACCAGGACTTTCATTAAAAATTCATCACAATTCATCAAAAGAATTTTTCAGTATTAAGCAACAGAAGTAAACGACAAATAGCTGATGACGTAGTTGACCCTAAAACAGATTCAATTGAACAAGTTATACTTGCAGTAAAAAGAACAGCATATAATAATCAAAATTATATCATGGTTAAGTTTCTTAAAAATGTTATAGAACATTAAACTGAAGCAAATCAAATATTACACAGATTAAATAATAATGACATGTTGTCAGATGATAAAGCATTTAGATATTTCATCAACTTTAATCACACAAAATTTTCATATCACAATACACACATGGCACTAAATATCATCAGAGAATAGATTGCGTCGATGATAGTGGTTCAGATTTAATAACAGTAACGGCAACGCCATTGCAGCTAACATTATACAATAACACAAAAAATTTAATGTGGCTAAATTTTACACCTCAAAGTATA
Source organism: Hydra vulgaris (assembly GCF_038396675.1). Lineage (NCBI taxonomy): Eukaryota > Metazoa > Cnidaria > Hydrozoa > Anthoathecata > Hydridae > Hydra > Hydra vulgaris. The sequence continues at coordinate 38,433,610 of NC_088932.1, read as the reverse complement.
AGATTCTGTTGACCTATCTACATGGAGTTTACAAAAGAAAATAATGAGACTATCCTTAAAATCAAACAAGGTATAGAAATAGAAATATCACTTTTGAACTCTATTAGAGTTGATTTGCCAAATGGCAAATTTGTTTTTGTGGATTTTTCATTTATCTTGAGTATGATAGATGGCAAAGTTATGGCGTTCATCACAGACACGCCATCTATGCAATGCTGTCCTATTTGTGGAACAACACCTAATGAGATGAGTGACATAAAAAAACCTAAAAAAATTCAATGCAAAAAAAGATGCTCTTGTACATGGCCTGTCATCTTTACACTGTTGGATTCGATTTTTTGAATGCTTACTACATTTTGCCTATCGCGTTGAATTTAAGGTTTGGCGCGTAACCAAGGGATATAAACAAATGTATGCTGAAGCAAAAAATCGTTTACACCTTTTAATGTTAAGGCATTTGGGATTGAGAATCAACAAGCCAAGAGCAGAAGACCTGGTAACAGTACTACAGGAAATGTTTGCAGAAGAGCCTTCAAAAATCCTAACTGTTCCTGTAGGAGCTTTGGATGAAGAAGCACTAGAGTGTTGCAACAAAATCACTAAAAAAGATCAGCTACAACATGCTTGCAAGTGCCCAAGAGAAGAAAATTTTTTTGATGTATTTACACATGCAATGAACTCATCAGATCTAATTATAAGTACATTATCTTTAAGTACAAGATCTAAAAATAAAACTTGTGTTCTTCCAAAAGAAGTTACAGACCTTTTAGTACTAGAAGAAGTAGATGTTACTACAAGCACTGACAAAAATGATGACACATCAGATGATGACAACGATAATGATCGATTTAATGAAAACTTTAATATAGATGTAGAAATTGATGATGATTAGAATAAAAAGTAACAATAAAGAAAAATCTTTTGTTTGAAAGTTATAAATAATTTCAAAAACATTACTTAAAAAAAAAGTTTATTCAATGTCGTTTTTCTTAAAAATTACTTAGTTGACCTTTAAAGTAACTTTGGGAAGGTGGGAGAGGGCAGAAATAACTTTCTTCCTCCCCCCTCCCCTCCCCCCTTGACCCTTAAATATTTTTAAAGGCATGCTTTTTTTATTTTAAGGATAAATTAAAATAATTTTAAAGTAAGTTTCAATATAGTATCTAAATTATATAGTTTTGATTTGGTGTTTGAACGAAACCCCCTTCCTCGGGGAAAAATCATATTTGCGCTAATGCTACAAAGTTTCTAGGAAACTATAAATTAAAATTATGTGAAATTTTAAATATACGTACTTAGCTATATATATTTTATTTAAATTTTAAAAAAATTGGAAAATTAATTTTGGCCACCCTTTGTCCCTCTGTGCACTAGTTACATGCTGTTGTGTCAAGGTTTGCATCAGTATTTTAGAAGAACAGCCATAAAAGTTTTCATGGTGTGAAGTTAGTGGAACTCCTTTACAAGATAAAAAATGGCTAAAAAAAAGTTAATCTTTTAGGTAAAAATGCTTTTGAACTATATATGTTTATGGTAGATGCTTTATACATTTTGGCAATGTATTATTAACCTTATAGGAAGAGAAGGTATTTTCAATCAATTCAAATTGTTTCTGCTTTCAATGATTTGTGTACAGTTAAAGAGATAATAAAGATTTTGATGTTGATGTTCTTCAAGCTATCTTAAAAACAGTAAAACTTTTTAAAGAACTTGTCTTTTGTTTATTGAAAGGTCTTGACGATACAGTTAAAAGGGAATTGCTCAGCAGTTGTCAAAAGTAAATTTACCTGAAATCTTTAGACTTAAAAAGTTTAAGCCTGTAGAAATTAATGAAAGTTTCGAACTTAATGAGTACGTTGGTCAGAATTCTTGCATACTATTTAAAATAGTTCATTACTTATCAAATTGTTAGAAAATCCATCTGATTTGTTGGTCCATCTAGATTACAAAAATATGCAAATGCTTATAAAAAAAATAGTCTGTATCAATGGCTGTTGTGAATGAACTATTTAATTGGTAAAAGACTTGAACATTTGCTTGAATTGATTAAACAATTAAATCGAATTTAATTGATTAAAAAATTGAGGAAAAATTGCAAGACATTTTACTAGTTTTGAAGGAAAACAGTACTAATTTTCCTTTTTATTAATTGTAACTGGTCCAAAGAAATACTTAATAAATTACAAAAAAATGTTATATAAGAACTTTATATATAAGAAAAAACTTTATAAGAAAAAAGATATAATAAAAAAAAATATTTATATAAGAAACATTAACTAACTTTTTTTATGCACTACAAAATTTGTTTGTAAAATCTTCAAAAAAAATCTTTCACAATTTAAACAATTTTCTTTGTTTTTTAGGTTTATTAAGTATAATTTTTAGATTCTTTATCTAAATTTCTTGTTAAATTCAAACTTTATTGTGTTTTTTAATGATTATTTAGGAGTGATTAGATGAATATACAATGAAAACATAGTGAAAGCCCTAAAAAAACAAGTCATATTTAAAAATGTGTTATCTTAATGCATTTTTAATATTTTCAGCAGAAATTTTTTACCAACCTTCCTAATAGTAGAGCCAAGTTCAAACAAAAAAAAATTTAAGTTCTGATGATCCTTGCTCCAATTAAGGCAGTGGTTTAATAAATAATTGGTTAAAAATGGCTTTTTTTCAAAACATTCATACCCCCTAGGAAGGTCAGGAATTTTTTTGTTTTTGGAAGTGTTTTGTATAATAACATAAATTGGGAAAATAAAGTGGCAAAGTTGTAGTTTTTTCAATCCCTAAAAATGGGGTTGGAAAAACTACAAATATTTGTGTGTGTACACATTTTTTTTTGTCATACTTACTGTATAAAAACATTATAAAATAAATTTATTTGTAGGACGGCTTCTATTACATAACTGGTAGAATAAAAGGTATAAAGTTTTTTTGTTTTTTTTTTAAATAGACTTTTAGCTAAAGCTGGGTTATGACTGAGCTTTATTTTTAGATACTGTTCATTTTTTGTTTTAAATCCCAACAAATATCTTAATATAATTAAGTGTTTTGTATTGTTTTTTTATAAAAAGAATTGATTATTACCGCTGGCGGAGAGAATATTGCTCCTATACCTATAGAAGATAATATTAAACTTGAAATACCTTTTGTTTCCACTGTAATGGTAATAGGCGACAAGAAAAAATTTCTTTCCTGTATTATCACACCTCATGTAAGTGTTTTTCAGATTTTATTATTATTATTATTGTTTGTTTTTTTAATGCTATTTTTTTAGTTAAATAATTTTTTTAAAGGTTGAAATTGATAAAGAAACAGGGCTGTCAACGGATAAACTTCTGCCTTCAGCTGTGAATTATTGCAAAGAGCTTGGTCTTGAGGTGACTAAATCTCAAGATATTTCTCCTAATGTTCCTGAAGTTCTTCAAAAGGCTATTCAAGATGGTATTGATCGAGCTAATAAAAAGGCTGTTTCAAATGCTTCAAAGGTAAATTTTATTTTACATATGCATTAAAGATTTTTGTTTTTTTCTTGCAGTCTATATTTAATTATCCCAGATACCGCATTTAAACTTGGTAATGTAGTTATGCTTTGTACATCTAACTATGTGAAAACGTTTTTTTTTTTTTTTGTAATTAACTAGTATTAAACTGTTATATATAAGATATTTATGAACAGATGGTAAAAATCAGCACTACTTTGTTAGTATTTTTATCGCACATAAAACACAAAAAGTTGTTGCTGCACCTCCACTATCTTGACCTTCTCCACCACTATCTTGATTTTCACCACAACCATCACCATCTTGAACTTCATTACTTATATCTTGATTGACAGATATTTTCTAATTAATGGGTTTGTTAAAAAAAGAGGTTTTTGCTTTCAAAATATCTGTTTAAGCATTATAGTCCACCCATTATTCATTTTTTTATATAAAAATTAATTTTAATGATTTTAATAAAATATATTTAAATACAAAATAAAGAAAATTAGTTTTTAGTTAGCAGTATCAGTTAAATTTAATTTTATTTGTAAAAAAATTAAATTGATATCTTTGCATGCTTCAATTCTCTGATTGAATGATTGTGATTGAAATTAATGAAACTGATTCAATTCACTTATTGAAGCAGTTTATCATGAATAAAATTATTTTTCTCTACCAAATTGTTGAAGATAAATATCAATACAACTAAAGTAGCATTACTGCTGTCAAGCCTTTCTACTCAGTGTAGTTAAGGCAATTTTAAAATATTATAGCGTCTGTAAGATATTTCGTTGACTACAACATATTTCCGTTAAATGGTCTGTGAATTGTGAAAAGGTCTGTGAATTATGAAAAGAGGAAAAAAAAATTAAAATAATAAATTTTGTGGTATAATAAAATATTAATGTTTGTAGCAAAAAAACAGACACCGAAGATTCTTTTTTTTTAAAAAAAGAAATCTTCCTTATATCACAATTGCTCGTCCAAATTTGAATAAGATTTTAAATAAATACGTTTTTTAGGTGAAATGAACATCATAGTTTTATAATATGATCTGTTCTGATCGTATATATTTGCAATTTTCCATAATTATAAGCTCTTTTATGGACGGAATTCTAGTGTTTTTTGTGAAAATTGATAGAAATATTGTATTTTGATAGCTATATATAGTTAATATACGTCAGAACCAATTAGAACTAGGATCTATTGTAGGTTAAGTCACTTTTTCAAAAAATTTTAACTAAGTTCATGTTAAACGCCGATGAGCGAAATTTATCTAAAGACTCCAAAATAGTGTTCTTTAGATTCACATTTATTAGGGGTAGTGAAAAGGTCTTGAAAATTATATATAAAAGAGAAAAGTTTCTTTAAATATTAAAAAAACCTAAAGTGAAAAAAAATATAACATCTAAAGCTCTTGTTTGGACATAGTATAAAATCATGCTAGTTTCAAATAAAAGAGTTCAAACGATTTGTATATTGCCTTAACTACACCGCGTATTCCAACTTTAATTGGTTGTAGCTAAATTGTTGTTTTGTTCATTAACGCATATTATTCAGAAAAACTGAGAATTGCTTTTAATTTGATCATTGCATTATACAGATGTTTTTACTTAAAAAAATTATTTTAACTTTATAACAACACTATTCCACTTTTTTTTTACATCCAATACCAGCCTAGTTTTATTATGAAACATTTACATACATTTGTAAACTTTTATTTTTAAGAGTTGATTTGTGGAACATTCAAAAAACTTTTTGAACCTTCTGAATCATTAGGATAATATTTAAGTTACTTTGTTAATCATCAGTAAATGTAACGCTTGCTGAGTTGTATGACTCGTTAATCTGTCTGAATTTGTTAAATGTAATTTAATCATTATAATCATTGAATTTGTCATCAGAATCAAATGTTAATCACTTTCGATACCTTCATTTTGCTTCTCACATACTGCTATCACATACTGCTTAATGAAGTCCGTGAGCACAACACAATTGATTTCCAATACAACTTAGCCATCAAACAAAACAAATGAATTTATCATTTAAAATCAAGTTGTTATTTATTTTATAACAACGAAAAAAAAGACATCGCATTTTCTTAAATTTTGAAAAAGATTTTGAGTATAAAATTCAAACCAAAATGATTGTTAATAAATTTGTGAAAAGTTTTATAACTTTATATAAAAGTGTTGTTAAACTTCCTTGCTTTAGATTAATAATTTGAAATTTACAGTCATGCTTTGCAACTAAAATTTGATGAAAAGAATGTATAAGTGTAAAACCATTCAATGTTCTCTTATATACTAATTTTGTATTTTTGTTTTTGTTTTTTACCAAATAAAAAATGCTATAAATAATTTTATATGTTTATTATTTTACAGTGGTGCTCTAAAGGAAGGGTCATTGCTTTGCCATATCCTATTGGTGATAGCTTGATATCGTGTTGAATTGCTAATAGCCTTACTTTAATATCTTTTTTTAACTATTTTTTAAAGTTTTATTATAAAAACAATAAACCACTGAACAAACAGAGCTATGGGTATTAACAAACGATTAATACCCATACCTCTGAAGAAACAGGTTTATAGGTAATAACTAATGATTGAACAGGTTTATAGGTAATAACAAAACATTGAACAGGTTTATAGCTAATAATAAACCATTGAACTAACAGATTTATGAATGACAACAAACAAAAGACCTTTTCAATTTAAATAATCTGGTTATTTAGGTAATCAGGCTATTTAGTACTAAATAAGTTGAAGAAAACTTTGAAAATTTATTAAACGTATGATTTTACTTCAGGTGCAAAAATGGAAATTATTACCGTTAGAATTTACTACTGCTGGTGGAGAACTTGGTATGATTTGATGTTTATCTTATGCATCTTGCTAAATTTTTTTTTAACGTTAAAATGCAGTGATTTTAATTTTTTTTTTGTATAAATTTTATTTATAAGTTGTTAATTTTTTGTCATATATTACATTTATTTTTATACATTTTATTGTTCATAACAAACACTTAGTTAAATAATAATTAAAAATAATAAATACATTTAAGTAACAGTAATAATAAACCTCTAGAAATCAAATATAATCTTTAAGATTGAAAATTTTCGAAATTTTGCATTTAAATATTACAAAATGAGGTTCATTAGTGATACATAAATGACGCATAATTAGCCAATAAAATCTTGGCTTAGCTTAATTTTGAAATGTAAATCGTCTTTTTAGAGTATTCTTGTAATTTTACGTTGTATTTATATATTTTTCAATCATTTTTTTATTTTTAGGTCCTACACAAAAATTACGGCGACCGCAAGTTATGAAAATGTACAAAGAAACTATCGATGAAATGTACGAAAACTTATAAAAATGAGATGTTTTCTTTTCATCTTTTATATAGACTTTTATATAGTGGTTTTTGTAATAAAAAAAACAAACTGTAGAATTTTTAGCACTTAGAAAATATATTTTCTAAAAGCTATTGATTCAGTTTATTCATTTTTTTTTTTTTTTTTTTTTTTGGTGATTCATATTCAAAGTTGATAACAAACGCACTTGTTTTTTTTTTTTTTTTGAAATTTTCTTGCCATATCAAAGATTATTAGGAATGGTCAAAGGTGTCAATAATAATTGAAAAAAACTAGAACTTTACTCCCTATTGGTATATAGCTTTCACTTTTCAAAATCTTTCACTATCGCTTCTAGAAACTACTCACTGTTCAATCAAATATTACAATTCACCATGGGGTCTTTCTTTAAGTACATACATAGGTTACCCAAAAACACACGAATCTCCCGTTCTCTATATCTCTTAGAACTTGAATCTATAGAACTGAACTCTATATCTCTTAGAACTAGAATCTCTTAGAACTCTCTATATCTCTTAAAACTTATTATTATTTTTTTTTTTTTATATATAATAAAAGCGTTGAATTTTATGAGTTTAAAAAAAATCAATATTGCATCACGTAACAGAAAAATAACTAAAATGTCGAAATAACTGGAAAAAAAATTGTTTTTAACGCTTTGAAAAATTTCTGCTTTTGGGAAGATAGAGATTGATATTGTAATAGGTAATGCGTACGTACACAGAAAGGGGTTGCTAAAAGCGTATACCTGTGTACTAATAGAAAGAGGTCCAAAATCAGTGGTTTTGCTAGGTACGTACGTTATGGATGTCCTATCTATACAGCTATGCATTTAAGTAAATTGAGATTTTTGCGTAAAAGTTTATTTGAAAAAAGTTATTTTTTTTTTTTGCATTGTTAAAATAACCAATAAAATATTTTTAATCACTATTCCGCTTAAATCTAATGAGAAGTTAGACGATCAATTTTACCGATGATATTAAAGTTTAATCGAGTTTATTAAAAATGTCTTTTGACAGATGATGACTAATTTTTTATCTAGTTACTCCTATAATCGCTGCAATTAAAGGTTACTGTGTGTTTTTGTTGTTCAATTAAAAAAAGAAAATTAAACATCACAAAACTAATATTTTATTCGTACGATATCTACTAGCATAATTTCAAATTTTTATCTGCGTACAAGTAGGTCAGAGAGCAATTAGCACTTTATTGGACTGATGAAATTAATAAACCATAGCAACGTTGTCTAACTTCACATAATATAATATACTGATTAAACAGCACATGGTTTAAAACAAAGAAGATCGATTTGTTGTCTTAGTGCCCTATATCATCAGAATTTGATTGTAGAATTGCTAAGAATTTGGAACAACTTTTGAATGGGTATTGGGTAAAGGTGCTACGTCAGATGTGCATAGAAGTTGACGAATCAATGTAGAAACGAGTGCCTCATTTCTATTGAGCAAAAGAAAAACCTAGTTCTTATCTCTCGATTAAACTTGCTCGATTAAGCTTTCATCAATTGATTGCAATAATATTAATTGTATAGCTAACTGATTTTTAAATTAAAAGAATAAATTTATTTTTCAGATTTATTTATTTTTTTTCATAAAAAAAAAGATTGATTAAAATAACATTTCAGTTTAAATTTTTGAGATTGAACCGTTCTCTTTTCAAAAGTCCTGTTCAAAAGAAAGAACTTTTGTGTAGTATACTGATAGAAATTCAATCATTAATATACTCACTTTCTAAACCGAAAAACAATCTCAGAGACTTAATGGTTATTGAAAATGTTGCTTGTAACGATGAAGTAAGTTAAGTTTCCCCCATTTGCAACCTGTTTACTTTCTCCAGTTCTATGTTCATATCTACAAATAACTGGTCGATATCACTATTGAACATAAATAAGTTAGTGCCATCAGCATACATAATTTTTCTCAATTTTTTTGTAATCACACCATGTCTCGCTCAGATAATTTATCTGAAAATAATTCATATGATTATTTTTAGGAGGTAATATCTGGATCAGAACGTTTTTAAACGTATTAATTTTTCAGTTAATAATGAATTAAATTCAAAGTTTTCTAAAACAAAATCCACAGCCGTTTTAAATAAGAGTATCGTCAAAAAGTATATATACAATATTTTTTGAGCGCTGGTTTGCTTATTTCAAAATCTTTTACAATAAATTTGTCGCAAATATTTTATAAATTTTGTCGCAAATATATTATAAATAATTTCGTTCCATCCATTAATTCTTTTTCTTAATTCATTTGTTTTGAAATAAAATCTTTAACGAATTTTTTGAGTTTACTTGCAGCCTAGATGGTGTTCACTTGTCTTTAGTAATTTAACAGCTATAGTTCTTTCAATATTCTTTATCAAATTATATTTATCATATTACTTAAAGATAGATTTTAAATACTTTTTTCAGTATTATCTTAATTTTTGAGTTCATTTTTGATTATTCAATCAACCCAGTCTTTCAGCTGTCTGTTCAAATTTTCACCGTCACCAATACTGATTTCATATTTAATTTTTTTTTCAGTTTCAGAATTTAGTTATAGCAAAATTTAATAAAAGTAAAAACTCAACAATTAGAGTAAGAGGAAAAAAAAGTAAATTGTTGGAGAGAAATTTTGAAACAAATATCCTTACCAAGTACTTGTATCCACAGTAAAACTATTGAGCAGCCCAAGATCAGGATTCAGAGATCACAATGAAGTTAGTTGTTCTAACAAAAAGAAAATTGCTTAGCATGCATATGTCAATGCCACTAATTTTTAGTTTCATATACAATATCGAAATCAAGAAAAAAATCAAAATTAAACTCTTTTTCCCACAGTATTTGTTATGAAATCTTATTAGTAACCAAGTAAGAGGTAAAATAATTTAAAAAGTCAAATCTGAGAGTTATAACGGTATAATAAATGACTCAATTTCTAATATTTTTCATGAGGATTAACTAATCTTTGCAATAAAATATTTTTCAAGACGTGATAGAAAGAAAGGTCTTTTAAATTCATTTCTGTTGTAAAATAAATGTTGTTTTATTTGGAGCAACGTGATTAAATGAACCAACTTAGCTGAATAGGTTTAGAATACAAGATGGTCAGCAATGGTAGATGCTGCATTAGCTGTGAAAATTGGTTATGGCAACAAAAAAGAAAGTTAAGTTAAATTTGCAGTTCAAAAAATAAAAAAAGTTACGTATTTAATGCAAATTCACTTTGAAAAAAAAAATTGTTCTAACGACAGTAGTATAAAATACAATTTTACATAGAACATTATGCTACGAACAACTTACTTTATTCTAGAGAATATTTATATTACTAAAATTATTGTAAGCTTTTACCAATAACTTCAGGCGAGACTTTCAGAAAGTTGAAAAGAAAACAACTGAGTAATCAGGTCTTTTATTACCAGAAAACATTGTTGCAGTGGATTCGCAGTGAACCTATATAAGCATTTTAAGCTGTTTCTTGGGGTTTTCCTCATCTTTTACATAATGAACCATTAGTGGCATCTGTTAAAAGTGGCTAACTGATAACTTTTCAATATGAAATATAATAGCTAATCATAGGCTAGCCACTTTTAGCGGCTGCCTCTTATCGTCTACTAAGTAACCGTGAGCAAAACTAGAGTGGACCGCTCAAAATGCCTACAAAGGTCCACTGAAAATCCGCTATAGTATAATTGTTGGATTCAATGTGGAAACGGATTAATCACGCAGACAACCAAAAAGTTAAATAATTTTTCATGAAAACAAAGAAGTCTAGTTTCATATAACACTTTACAACAACAAAAAAGTTTTATTGTAAACTTGTTTTTTGTTTTAATTGAACTTTTGTTGTTTCAGAGGATAAATAAGAAACTATAAAAATCATATCAGAAATATAAAGTTGAAAAATATCATTTGCGTTACCAAATGTTAAATTATTAATTTTTCACAACAATTCCAATATCTAATCTATAGGGAAAAAATTGTTTTCTGTCCTAAAACTTGAAAAAAGTTACTTTTAAAGTAGTATGATAAAAGACAGATTAAATCATGCAGAAAATAGATCTTCATAATTAAGTTAATGCAGGTAAATTAAAAATCCAATTACAAGTTTCTGCATTACTTTTTATAAATTATTCAATCCCAGCGGACATAATGACGTCCATAAGACGTCCTTAGTTGGTTTCAAATAAAAGACTTAAGGACGTCTATTCCAGACGTTTTTAAAACGCCTTTTCAAGACGTCCTAGAGACGTTTTATGCAGACGTCCTAATTTTACCTAGTCATTCTTTTAAAAGCTATACAAAAATGCAATGATATACAATATACACCTTAGATTTGATTTAATCTAGGCAAGGAAAGGTATAAAGAGAAATCAAAGTAAATAAAGTATAACTTGATTTATTTAAAATAAATTATTAATTTATTTAATACAAAAAATTAGAAAAGTTTTTTAAACAAAGTTACACTTTCGAAATTAAAAACTAATATATTCTGTAGAGATTGATAGTGTATTATAAATAAAAGAAAACTGCTGAAAAGTGCAAAATAAATAAAAAATGCAACAGTTGATTGTTTTTAATTAAGCCATTATTGATCGATATCGATATTAATGTATGTTCTCTTTAATCGGTTAGAAGAATACCTAATTACTCTCCCAATAAGTTGGATGGCATCCAACTAATTGGTTAAGTTTTCATTTGACTTTAAAGCAGCTTCCAATAAAAACAACAACACATAGTTCAATAAGATCATAAAATAAAATATACTTGAATACATGTCATGTTCCATAGCAAAAATAAATAAATTTTTTTTTATTAAAACATCATTTTTAATTTTAAAAATTAATTAAACACATTAATAAGTTAACGAGAATACCAGTGATAGCGTTGCATAGGCTTGTCAACTCTTTAAACTTTTATTCTTGTTTACGCCATTCATGCTGTATTCTGACAAAATAGCGTCTGTTGGCAGTCTACATATATAAAAAAAGATGATAAATGCCATACTGTCAAACATAAATGTTAAAATTCAAACTTTTTTTGAATTATAAAAAATTATAACATTTATTATAATTAGTATAACCTGGATTCTTATCGCCAAATAATGATAAACGTTTTTGATAAAAGTTTTACCTAAAAGGAAACAATGCAATAAACATTGAAAATGTTCATCATAATTTCCTCGAGAATTTTAAATAAATATCGTAATAATATATAACATATAAGGGATTGTCTATAAATTATGCAAAGCTAAATTTATTTTTAAAAAAGGAAAAAGTTTTTTATATGACTTGAGGCTCTGCGAGGGAAAACTTATAATCTTTTTTGTTTATTGGTGAAATTTAGCCCCATTCGTTTACTCATATATATATATATATAATATATATATATATAATATATATATATATAATATATATATATATATATATATATATAAATATATATATATTATATATATATATATATTATATATATATGTATATATATATATATTTATATATATATATTATATATATATATATGTTATATATATATATATATATATATATATATATATATATATATATATATATATGTATGTATATATATATATATATATATATATATATATATATATACATATCTATATATATATATATATATATATATATATATATATATATATATATATATATATATATATATATATATATATATATACGGGGGCGGATCTAGCATTTTAAATGAGTGATGCAAGATTTTTATCAACCGCCTTCTCCCCGAGCGTTGGCAGACCGCCCTAGGCGACACTATTTTAGGGGCGTCAATTTTTTTAGCGTCTTGCTACCTAAGGGTGTTTTTTTTCTAAAGGTTTAAAATTTTTACAAATGTTGCCTTGGCTATTTCGTTCATAAATTAAACAATTTTGAGCCTAATTTACTTAACAAAGTGCACCAACGAGAAGGTAAGCCATAGGACTTTGCACTTCATCAGTATACTGTCATTTCGCCTAAGGTCAACCCTCCATTTCTGGATTCTTTCCTATTCTTGATAGGCATGGTATGTAAAGTAATGTTGCCTAAGGTTAGCCCTCCATTTCTGGATTCTTTCCTTTTCTTGATAGGCAGTTTATGTAAATAAATTAGTAAGGTTGTCTAAGGTTAGCCCTCTATTTCTGGATTCCTTCCTTTTTGTTGATAGGCAGTTTATGCATTTAAAAGTGATTAAAAGTGACATATTTGTTGACAACAGAATCATTTATTACCTTCCGTACTCCCAAATGCAACAATTTATATATATATATATATATATATATATATATATATATATATATATATATATATATATATATATATATATATATATATATATATATATATATATATATATATATATATATATATACATACATATAAATATATATATATATATATATATATATATATATATGTATATATATATATATATACATATATATATATATATATATATATATATATATATATATATATATATATATATATATATATATATATATATATGTATATATATTAAAAAATCGCAATAATAACGACTAGAAAGTTCTTAATTAATAGTGTTTTTGTTTTTGTTATTTAAAAACATTTTTTTAAAACATGCGTGTGAAGTGTTGCTACATCGACTGTTTCATTTAATTTGATGATTGTTTTAAATGATTGTTTTATTAAATGAAACAACACAGGAAGGAGACCTAGGTATTAACATAAGCAATAATCTAAAATGGAATGACCACATCACAGCAATAACTAATAAAGCTTACTCAAAACTAGTTACACTTTAGCGAACGTTTAAATTTTGGTCAACTGACTTGTTTACTAAACTATATACAACTTATGTTAAACCTGAATTAGAATCTTGTGCACTAGTTTGGAATCCACATTTAAAAAATGAAATAAAAAAACTTCATAGAGTTCAGCAAAGATCTACAAAGCTTGTGCCAGGTTTAAATCACAACTCGCATGAAAAACGTTAATCGAGCTAAGGGTTAGAAAGTCTCGAAACCAGAAGAATTAGAGGGGACCTCATCCAATACTTAAAAATTAAGTAATTTAAACAAAGTAAACTGATATCATCCAATCTTAAAAACTTTTTCTTCAACTCTCAAAGTTCCACCTTTAAATATTAGAGAAGAACCACACAAAGATAGTGCCTTGTTGGTACAATTTACCAAATAACTAAGTAACACCAAATACAGTTTACGAATTCTAGAGAGAATATGATGTCTTATCGCACAACAAATAATTAACTTATTGCTACTATAGTCTATAGTAGCAATAAGTTAATTATTTGTTGTGCGATAAGATATAGTTATTAGATTATAGACTATAAGATAAGATATAGTCTATAGTCTATAAGATATAGTCATAGACTATATTATAGTAGGACTACAATAATCCTACTCTGCAAAGATTTGTAATATCTATGCTGTAGATATAAGTAAATAAATAAAAACATTATATATATATATATATATATATATATATATATATATATATATATATATATATATATATATATATATATAATATATATATATATATATATATATATATATATATATATACACAGAGGCGTAGAAAGAATTTTTTTGTGTTCGAGATAGGTAACTTCCAGACATGGAGCAAACTCCAAACATTTATATGTTTATACTTATGTCAAATAATGAGGGTTTGCAAAAAATTGCGATGACTGGAGGCGGGGAACAAAAAAGCCCCAAAATTTTCGCCCCCCCCTGCCCCAAACGTGAGAGCAACAAGTTGATGAAGTATTTTTTGTACTATTCTTAACTAGACTTATATTCATCGATAAATTTTAAGTTTCATAGTATTATCTATTAGCGTTTAAAAATTATTACCATATAAAATTTGCAACCCCCTCAAATTGAGGGGGGTTTAAACTTTATATGTTCATAATTTTTGAACGCTAAAATAATTTAAAATGAAATCTAAAATTTATCGATGAATATAAGTCTAGTTAAGAATAGTACAAAAAATACTTCATCAACTTGTTGCTCTCACGTTTGGGGCAAGGGGGGCGAAAATTTTGGGGCTTTTTTGTTCCCCGCCTCCAATCATCGCAATTTTTTGCAAACCCTCATTATTTGACATAAGTATAAACATATAAATGTTTGGAGTTTGCTCCATGTCTGGAAGTTACCTATCTCGAACAACAAAAAATTCTTTCTAGGCCTCTGTATATATATATATATATATATATATATATATATATATATATATATATATATATATATATATATATATATATATATATATATATATATATATATATATATATATATATATATATATATATATATATATTATATAACGCAGACACACAAAACATCATTATTATTCTATAAAAAGTGAAATGTCATGTTGCAACATATCACTTCGTATCTTTTACTGAAATTTCCTCACTATACTGGCAACTTATTTACACTTAATAACTTAACTCAATTTTATTTTATTTAAAAATTGTATAGAAAATTGCAAAATAACTTTAAAGAATAAATGACCAACCAAAATTAATTATCAACCAAAACAGGCAGACATTTTTAATTAAACGAGTTAGCCCATAATATTTTTATCTATTTATCAATTTATTTATTTCATCACCCAAAATTACTGGTAAAAAATACAGTGGACATAAAAGTAATAGTTTATACTCTAAGTTGAAATTCTAATTTAGATTCTTCTTAGAATGCTTTCTTCCAAATTTTTGAATATTATTCTTTATTCTCTGATGAAGGTACGTATGCAAAATTTTTAAACTATTCAAATATTTAATTATTATACATCATTGTCATGAGCTTTAAATCAGTATTACAATGGTGAAAATTTCATAAAATACAAATGATTCTACTAAAAATTATGCCCATTTAAGTGTCAAAAATTCATTAATAAGGAATGCTTAAGAAAACTGCAACCAACTTAAAAAATTAGCGTTAGGCTTACGGTAGTTTTATAATAGAACTTCATTGCTTAGTTTTCAGGGCATTACTTTGCCTCGGTTATATTTTTATTGAACTTATAACAAAAAAAAATTATTTTTTTTAAAAATTAAAAAAATTATAAATAATAATAGGATAAATCAATTCCTATATGATTAAAAATTTTATTCATAAAATTATTTATTTTATAACTTTTTTTTAAAGATAATACTTATTATATAACACTTTACATATATAGGCTTATGTATTAAAACGCGTAGTCCATTTGTTGCGTTATTATAAATGTACATAGCCTTCTAGAAGGTAAACAGTGAACTGAAAGAAAATAATTATCTCTTTAATTATATCTATTTTTTGCAAGCGAAAAATATGACCTGAGCAAAAAGTCGGGAAAGGATGCGATTTTTGCAATAGCAATAGTTTTGGGGAAAAAACAAGGCCTGTTTTCCTCACCGTACCATTGTTATTACTCAAGCCACATAAATTTTCGACTTAAGCCACGATAGGTACTAAAAAATACAATAATAAAAGTAGTTTAATTACTTTGACAATTAGCGATAACATTTCATGTTAGTTATTATTTAAAAAGATGAAGACATGTATTTAGAAAAAGCGCAGCTGAATATCTTTTGTATACCGCCTTGATTAACATCGAATAATACGCCCACCCCAATAAATAAAAGATTCATTTGTTTTAAAATATACTTCGCAATATAAAATTTAAACCAAATTAATTATTTTTCATATGCTTATTAATGTTTTTAACAGAATTGTGGCTATAAAAATAGCCTAGTTTTGAAGCAAATCTAGCATTGACATCCAAAGATAGAAAAAGTCGAGAATATCTAAAAAAAACAAACTAGATTTTTAAATAAATATATAGATCACCATAGAACAACCATTAATAATAGAGAAGGCATATGTCCTGAAAATAAATTAATATCACATGTTTTAAATTAGTGATTACTGCCAGATATTTCCGGACATACTTGCATGATAATATATTCAAAGAGTTTTGTCAAAATAGGTGTGATACTAATGCGCTAATATTTATATCTAAATTTATATAAAATTTTTTTGGTGATTTGGACGTCTAAAATAGGTGTTAGGGACGTAAATAGGACGTCTAAATATGGAAGTCCTAATAACGTCTTAGTGTAAACGTCCCTAGGACGTCCTAATAAAAACGTCTTTACAGAACGTCTTTAGGACGTCTTATTTTGGACTGAAACGTCGCAACCTAATTAAGACGTCCGTAAGACGTCTGATTGACATCTGTGCCCGCTGGGATATATTTAACCGATGAACTAACTTTTACTTTATTTAATATTAAAATAAAATAAAAAAGTAAAATATTAGCTTTGTATTTAAAACTACAAATATTTTGAAAAATTTTTCAGTACAAACGTTGCTTAACATAAATTTGAAGCATTTAAAAAGTTTTTTTTTTAATACTTTCGGAGTTTTTAAATATATAATAACAAATCTGATTTTTAAAGCGTTTAGGGTATCCCGTGACTTAATTCAGCATTAATTTCAAGACAAGACTCCTTTAACTTTTCTTCAAGACAAGAAGAATATTAACCTTGACTTTGCATGTCTTTCTAAAAAGTGAATAAAAATACTTAAGACTAAGGTCATCATTATCTGGGCATACAATACCGGTTTCGGTACTATCGATATTACGGTGTTTGTTGTATGAATACCGATATTAATACAGGTATTTTTATTCAATATCTTTTGATATTGAATAAAAATATATTTAATAGTCTTTTTCACTTTTAGTTATATGTTTAAAAAGCATTTCCTCGTTTATTTCAAAGGAAAAATAACATCAAAAATTTACATACCTTTTTATTTTTTATGATACTAGTTATAATAAATTTGATTAAAAGTACCATAATTACTTTTAGAAAGTTAGAAAATGCATACGATTTTTATTAAATGTATTATTTGCTATGATTTAATTGACTTGTTTTTTTAACAAACTTTTCAAGTATATATAAATAATCAAATGAAATTTTGTTTTATATTATGCCTGGTGCTAGATTTTTGTTACTGTGTATTAAAAACGTTCATTTCATTTTACAAGATTGAATTAATTTGTAATTGTTCTATTTATCTCTTTTTCTATTTTTTTTTGTACGGTGATCAATATACCGGCAGCAATTGATTTACATTTAATCCCTCATTATATAAATGTAAATTAACTAATTTTTAAATTTTAAAAATTTGTTTTGTTATTCAATTTTCCTAGAAGAGTGGATTTGTTGAAATAAAAACGCGTTTCCACTCTAAATATTTACCCATAATGCTATCACGAAATAGGAAAGATATTAAAAATAATGTACCGATTGCGAAACAAACTTTTAATAAAAATGGTTGCTACACAATCAATTCCTTTTAAAAATTATTAACGATTGATATGATTTCTTAAAGACATTATAAATAATTGATAAAATTCTCTTTGGCCGTTATTAACGATTGCTACACAAATAATTGCTACTTAAATGAATTTTATAATAGCCGTAAGAATAGAAGATACAAGTAGAATCAGCAAAGAAATAGCTAGAACATATACAGATTATAGAAAAAGCACTAGTGATAGTAATGATTATAAAGACAGCGTGCAGTATTTATACCATAACTAAGAATATGGTGTTTGTAACATTGTTAGGTGTGGAAAACTAATTTAAGCAGTTGGTGAAAGCAGAAGTGGACTTCATACATATTTGAGAAGTGCTCACCAAATAAAAAGAAGTGCTAATAAAGGTACTGGATCCAAACTACCTATAAAAAATTTCATGAAAGACGCAACAAATATAAATTAAGTTATATATGTAATATTTAAACAAATCGATCATTTTCTGCAGTTGTTTCTTGCATGGTTGCAAAGGATGGCTAGCTATTTGCAACATTTAGTTCTTCAAATGATCTTCGCAGCTTACTACAAGTTAAAGGTTTCGAAAATATTCCTAAATCTCCAAATACGTACAAAAAATGTTAAGGACTATGAAGAAAAGTAAAAAAAAAAGGAATGACTCACGAATTGCAATCTTTAAAAGTACAAGGTATGAAGTTCGATTAAACATTGGACGAGTGGACATCACTAAGGAACCGTTGGTATATGAGTGTTAAAGTTCATGCATAAGGTAAGTTTTATAACCTTGACCTTATTCGAGTACAAAGAAAAATGCTTGCAGATTGATGTTTGGAAAATTTGAAGTCTAAATTGGTTTTGTTTACCTTGATTTAATGTACTTTGCTGCCAGTACTAATAATGGAGTCGCAGTAATGAAACGATTTGTAGAACTTTGACAGGTCGATTCAACATCGACTTTTTTTTGTTGTTGTTGCTATTTAAGTGCCCCAAGAAGATCTAACGGTCTTGTCACAGAGCTCCGCGGAAGTGTATTTAACCAGGAAGTTTACGCCTCCTACCTTAACGTGATACGAAAATATGTCCAAAGCTCGTTTCGAACGGCCGCACAAATTATAGCACACGGCATTCAACTAACCGTAACTAAAGTTTTATGCCAAAAAAACGGTTCTACTAGGGAGCAAGAAAAGAAAAATGACCCAATAACAAACATAGATTTATTTTAATTCTGATGTAGAAACTGAATCTTATATAGGAAAAAATGTTACAGTTGATATATGGTCTGAAATTCATTTTAACACTGATATATAAATATATATATATATATTATATATATATGTATATATATATATATATATATATATATATATATACATATATATATATATATATATATATATATATATATATATATATATATATATATATATATATATATATATATATGTAAATTATGTTAGTGTATTTTAAAAATAGAGTGCTTAATGTTCTTAAAGAACAGAGCAATATGTATATATATATATATATATATATATATATATATATATATATATATATATATATATATATATATATATATATATATATATATATATATATATGTATATGTATATATATTATATATATGTATCAAATATAAGTCAAAAAGAGTCAAATTCGCTGGCTAAATGAACGAAAAAGTAATTGATAGGGGGTGTCACACCATCCCTCCTCCGCGCCGATCTTAAATGCAGACAACCTAGCCATAGTTAACCAAGAAACAGATACAACAATATTAAAAATGACTGTTGTGTTGTTATAACACCATCACAAGAAACAATCTTATCGTTAAAAGACAAACTGCATGATAATATTAATAAAAAGTTAGCAAAAATTATTCAAACTTTAAACATTACTGAATATGCATCTCATAGTCTTACTGCACGAATAAAAAAAGAATTTCAATGGTTCAATGAACAACATTCTTAAGGAAATCATCTTGAGCAAATTTATCAAGCTTTGTTGACGATAAAACCAGCAAGTGTTGAATTAGAAAGAGTTTTTTCCGCTGCTGGCATAATTTGTACCAAAATAAAGTTTTTTCAAAATAAATCGCTAGATACTTTATGCTTTTTATGATCGCATTTTGTAAACTTGATGAAACAATTTACAATAGCTATAAAATTGTTTTTTTTTAATTTTTATGTACTGGTATTGTCGGTATATGGGAAAAGGAGTTGCGGTATTACCAATATTAGTAAAACGCGGTATTTAGCGTGCCTTAAATCTTACCTTATTTAATATATATCCGTACCTTAAAGTATTGCCTCTTTGCCAGTACAGATATTGCGGTAAAAAAAAAAAAAATTTAAATACCGTTTTCATTAAGAATGTCGTCAAACAAGCATGCTATTAAAATTTCTGAGAGCAGGTTCTCAATTTTAGATGATAACGATGATGATACTAGTGATAACGACGATAAGTCCAAGGATTTTGAAAAAAATAATATAACAAATACAGTTAAAAATGCAAAGAAAAAAGCGAGAAAGAAAAAAAAAGCTGCTGCTGAACATATCAGCACAAATGAAGTAATTTTTCTATTATTCATTAAAAAACTAAGTTTAATTTTATTGCTATATATATTAGTTTTACGCGCGCGCGCACACACGCACACAATTTAAATGATTAACTAGTATTATTAATGTATTATACTAAACCAGTATATTACCTGTAGCAAACTGAAATTTTGATTTTATAAATCACCTATAAGTTGATTTATAGAACCAACCAAGTTGTATTATACTACCTTTTTTACTAAGAATATCAAAAATATTGAATCAATTTGGAAGGGTATCTCCAGTATTATTAATTTCAATCCAAATAATCACACTGCACCAACTATTTTACAACAAAACAACGATTCAATAACTAATACAAAGGATATTGGCAATGCTTTTAACAATTATTTCACAACTGTTGGTAGAGACATTCAATCGAAAATTCCTATATCCCAAAATCACTTCTCTGATTATCTATCCAATCCCAATCCAAATTCCTTATTTATTAAACCAACTGATGAATATGAAATAAAAATAATAATGGACTCCCTTGATCCATGCAAATCATCTGGGCCCAATAGCATACCTATAAAAATTCTAAAACTTCTTCGAAATGAAACCTCTATGATTTTTTCTAATATCTTTAATATTTCATTCTCCAAAGGTATATTTCCCAACATCCTAAAGACTGCTAAAGTTATATCTATCTTCAAAAAAGATTCTAAATTACTTGTATCTAACTATAGGCCAATATCTTTATTATCAAACATTGACAAAATCTTGGAAAGGCTTATGTTCAATCGAATATATGACTTTCTTAAGCAAGCCAATATCCTCTACAATCTTCAATTTGGTTTCAGGTCAAGTTATTCAACATCTCTTGCATTAATTAATTTCACTGAGTATATTAGAGGTGCCCTTGATAAAGGAATGTTTGGGTGTGGTGTATTTATTGACCTCCAAAAAGCATTTGACACAGTAGATTTAAATATTCTTCTCAGCAAACTATCTTATTATGGTATAAGAGGTGTCTCAAATTTATGGCTTAAGTCATTTCTCACCAATAGAAATCAATTTGTTTCTATAAATGGAACAAACTCCAATACTTGTGAAATTAATATAGGTGTACCACAAGGGTCTGTACTGATACCATTATTATTTATAATCTACATAAATGATCTATCTAAAGCAATTAAACTCTGTAGAGTCCAGCACTTTGCTGATGACACAAATCTTGTTTATCTCAGTAAATCTATTTAAAAAATGAACAAATATGTCAACTATGACCTCAAAAAACTTTGCAACTGGTTAAATGCCAATAAAATATCTCTTAACAGTAATAAAACTGAGCTAATAGTTTTCAAACGAAGATGCAATAATAAAGATAGTCAACTCAAGATTAAATTAAATGGTAATAAACTACTTGGAAATGCCATACAAATGAATTATCAATTAAACTAAACAGATCCAATGCTATCTTATCTAAACTAAGATATTATGTTAATGAAAAAACTTTAAAATCTATTTATTTTGCTATATTCAACTCTCACCTAACTTATTGCTGCCTATCTTGGGGACAAAAGTCACCCTTTCTAAAACAACTAAATATTATTCAAAAAAGAGCTATAAGAATAATTAAATTCCTTCCTTATAATTCTCATAGAGTGCTTACAAAGATCTTCAAATCTTAAGTTTTTATGACTGCATCAAAATTGATAATTGCCTGTTTATACACGCCTGGCTAAATAATATGTTTCCATCTTTTTTTAGTGAATGGTTTTCCTTAATAAAAAAGTTGCATACTAAATCAATAAGAATCTCACATAGAGGTGGATTATTCGTTCCATCTTATAATACTAAATTCTATGGCAAATCTTTCCTTATGCACTCTGCAATAAATGACTGGAATTACCTTCAAACTAAGCTTAATAACTGTCCATTTTACGAGTTAAAAAAACACGAATTAAAAAACAAACTCAAATCCTATTTTATAAATCAAAAACTTTTTATGAGTCACCAATTTTATTGGTTGCTATGTTGAAATTTAAATTAAAATTTATCTTTTTATTTTTTTTGTTTCTGTTTTCAGATATATATATTGAAAATATTTAATATTTAATCTTGGTTTTATGATTTAATCTTGGAAGTATGTGATTTTTATTTTTCGTTATGTATATGTTATTTGATTCTCATGGTCGCTCTCCTTGTTTTAGCAATGCTATATGAGAGTAAACCATCCAGTGTAAATAATACTTCTTTTATATGGCTGGAGTATTGTAATAATTTTACTGGAAAATATATTGTTATTGTTATTATTGTTATTGTTGGCTCACTTTATAAAAGTAACCCAACCATTTGAATACATATTTTAAAGGCCAACTCACAACATCAACTAAAAATTGTTATATCTTTACAGCTATTCTGAGCAGTTGTTTAGAGTATTCATGAATAGCATTCATGAATACTTGCGATTGCCATTTGCTTTTCCTTGCTTTGATACTTCTTTGGTATTAAAGTGTTTTATAATTTTTTTTCTTTGTTTAGCATGCCTGCTTTATGTTCATTCTGACAGAGGCAACTTTCCTGTATACTTGAGGAGTTGGCGCAAACAACTTATTAAAGACATTAAAAAATATAAATTTACAATTTCTTTCTAGTAAAATTAAAAATAAAGTTTTTATATGTATCAAGCCTTCCCAGAAAACATGTGAGGTTTTTTGTCTTGTATGTCCACACATGAGTATTTTATTTTAGACAACTTGGTCATGACTGTTTACAAGTTTTATATCATAAACATCTCTAGTTACAACCCTCTCTAAACTTTTTAACCCTTATCTGTCTAATGTCCTCATAAGTGAACACCGCAAAATAATAATATTTTTATATAAATTTTTAAATTACCTATTTTTTTATATTTATTTGAATGTTGAAATATCCAAATAAAAGATAACAATGTGTAGTTGTGAAAAGATGAAGCTTTAGTTACAATATTATTATTTTGCAGTGTGTCCTTCTGGGAATGTTATTTGGAAAAAGGTTAACTCCAAAACATGAACCTTGACAAGCAAGTTCGCTGGACAGAAAAACAAGTTAAGTGCAGTACTACTAGGGATGTAGTGGGAATAGAACTCAGAACTTCATCACTACATTACTACCACATTTTATGCAATGATCATTCAAACATAACAATCTATAGACCAATTATCAGTTATCAAAATATCTAATTTCTGTATTCTAAAAACTGATCACCTTGCTACTGGTAACATGACCCGGTTCAACCTGTTCTATGTTCTGCATTGTGGGATTCACTCAGCAAAGGCTGGAAGGAGTTTGTTTCCTGTCATTAGTACTATTTAAAATCGGTCGTGCCTATAGTAATATATATATATATATATATATATATATATATATATATATATATATATATATATATATATATATATATATGCATATATATACATATGCGATTTTTTGTGTGTCTGGCTTTTATATAGTTGGAGGTGCCTTAGTTACTATTTTTGCTCACCTGTTATCTACTTTAAATGTATGTATTCTGTCTAAACCTCTGGCACAATGTTGACTCACCCGTAAGTTGCTATCTGTATGTTTCTGTTCTGTCTGAACCTCTGGCACAGTCTTCACTCACCTGTAAGTTGCTATCTGTATGTTTGTGTAATGTCTTTTTATGTTTATATGTATGTTTGTGTTTTGTCTGAACCCCTGTTGGGGTGTTTACTCATTTGTAAAATACTTTTGAAATTGTTTAACTGTTAAATAAATTTTAAAACTGTTTTGATGTAGTGTGAGGTCATTAACTAACTAGACACTCCAACTATAAAACCTACTCTATCCCTTATCTCTGATATTTTGTTAGATGTAATAGTTTTCCTAATCCAACCTCCATCAATTATCACATCATTGTAATATTGCTTCTCTTTCTCTTTTCTATAAATACTATAATTCTCGTTTTACTTGTCATTAAATTAAGTCTTATCCTTTTACTGTGACTGTTCCTAAGTGCTCCAAATATTCTCATTTGTCTAATTTTTTTCCTTGGACATTATTTCTTTGGAATTCGCTTCCTTCATCTTTTTTTCCTGATTTATACAATTTGCAATCTTTTAAGTCATCTGTCAATCCTTATCTTGCTCTATAAACTTCATCGGTTTTTTCCCAGTAACTTCCAATTCTAGCAGTGGTCTAATAGTGCCTAATGTTTTGAGGTACAGTTTGCAGGAAGTAGCTCCTTTTAATCACTCCAGGTCAGGTCAGGTTCAGAATCATCACGATCACCCTGCTACTGGTATTATGTAACCCACTACCTGCCCCATACCCTGCTGCCTTAATAAAGTAGAGTGTGCTTTTTTAGACAAAGGCTAGGAGAAACAAACTCCAAATTAAAAATCCCCTGCCTTGCACGGCAGATGTTTGCTACATCCAGCTACTGTCTTGTGGGAGGCATCCTAGGCAAAAACTTTAGGGTAAGCAGAATAATTCAGCTAACCAGCCTCGAAACCCTTCTTCATCTATTAGGCTGTTGTAGATCTGTGTTACATTGTTTCCTGCCTAGGATGATGAATGCTAGATCTTCTTGGCTCTTTTTATAGGTTTGTGCCACTTTAATAGTGGCTATGCAACTCTTCCTATTATCTCCTAATAAGGGTACAGCTCTATCTATGAATAAGTCAAGTTTTCTTTAAACGTAAATTATGCCTAAAGTAACCCAAAACATTAAATACAAAAACCATCCCCACCACCTAACTGTCTTAATAGATCTTTCACTAATATTCATGGTCTGCGATGCAATCTTCCATCAGTTGAATCTTACCTATTTCAAAATTTACCAGACTTGCTTTTAGTAAGACTAATTTAAATTCTGCTATTCCTTCTGATCTCAATGTTAATGGGTACTATCCTTTGATTTGCAAAAACTCCAATAATCACATGCTTGCCCAGGAGATATACATATGCATCAATTCACCCATTTGTAGTGAAATCAGGTTCGAATATTTTGACCATTCTTTTATGTACTTCCGCTTGGCACCTCTTCACTTTATCACCTTTCTCTTTGTTCTTTATTGTTTTCCGGCTTCCTAAGACTGCACACTTTTAGATGTATTTTCTGATCAAATCGACCATGCCCTGTCTCTTTACCCCTCTGCCTATATTGTTGTTATTGGTGACTCATCATGCTGAATGGCTTTGCTTTATTACCACTGACCCTGCTGGCACTAAAGCCTATAACTTCTGCATTTCTCAATCTCTTACTCATATATTTAACTTAGTGACTCTTTTTCCAGAGAACCCTAATCATGTATCTTTGCTCCTTGATTTATGTCTAGTCTCTGATCCTAGTTTGTGTTCAGTTCACTCTTTTAGGTGGTTCTGACCATGCAGGGGTGTACCCTTATTGTCTTCTGGTGGCATGGGGTGACTTGTTTTCTTCAAGGGCGACTGAAATTTAAAAAAAAAAAAAGCTTGTCAGTAACCCGGTAGGATGACCAAACATTTTGTTACTTACAAAAGTGTGTATTAATAAAACAATAATATGATCTATAAAGATTTTATTCCTTGCAGTTATGTTATTGCAAGCATGTAAGTAGTATACATTTCGTTAAATAATGAGTACACTATGATGCGTTATATAATTTTACTAAACTTAATATAAAGAAGTCCACATGTCAATTTAACATTTTGAAGTGTCACTGTACTGTTATTTTAAATCTTATTGCTGTATTTTGAAGCAACAATGTTTCTTCTCAATTTAAAATGAGTTTTAAAATTACATTTCTCAATTCCAAATGCTAATGTGTTATTTTTTAAACCTTATAGTCGCATTTTAAATCGTGTGAATGGGCTGTTGAATTATTAATAACATTGATTCTTATTTGTTTTTCATTATTAAACTAAATTTTTATTTTAACTTTCTAAACAAAATTAACAAAATTAAATACATTATTAAGATGCACGTGAAAAATCTTTTTTTCTAAAAAAAAAGTGTAATGAAAAATGTTTAAAACATTAAAAATATGTTTTAAATATTTAACTAAATGGAATTTAATTGAAGATGGAGAGAGAATAATAAAATGTTTTTCTTTTTTTAAAGCGTTTCTTTGCGGTTTTTGGTTTCAACTTTTTTGCTTCACGTTATGAAACCTTTGTTAAGATTGATAAAAAGAAATGACACCAAACAGATATTGATTATGACTAAAATTGATGGACTTTAAAAGTTGTATTTATAGTTATCTCCTTCCCAATATCTTATTGTAACTCAAGTTTCTTAAAAATATTTTTTAAGAATATTTTTTATTTTAGTCACTGCAGGGCGACCATAAAAAAAACCAGAGGTACACACCTGCCATGACCTCTGATCTTAATACCTCTCCCAAAAAATAATTATATTAAATAATAGAGATCTTATAATAAATATGTTTTTCTTTTTTTAGATTCGCAATTTAGCATTTACTAAACCAGTATCAGCCAAAGCAATACAGACTTTTCATCAATTACATCATTCACAATCTCCAAATCCCGCAGTTATAACAAAACCTGCAATTGTATCTATTGACAATGTTAACCCTGATTGGGAATATTGGAAAGAAAAAGACAAAGAAGTAAGAATATTTTAATTTCTTTATAAACTTATTTTTTAGCTTCGCCACAAAACTTTTTAGAAAATACAAACTTCAATATAAATAAACAAAAGATAAGTTGTACCTTTTTTCTTTTTTTTTTTCGATTTATTCTCTGTCATTTTGTCATATGTACAGTTTTTTCAATTATAAACTTTTTTTTTGGTTTTTGTTTCACACATTTTTATTTGACATTCATTATGTTTTCAGTTTGTTGTTGATCAGTTTCAAAAAGATCTTCAGACAGCATTGCATTTAAGTGAGATTGAGATACAGAACATTAAGGTAAAAGTTTTTTGCTTTATTTTATATATTATTTTATTTTTTTTGTATCATTTATATTAGTTTTTACTAAATTATTTTTATTAAATTGTATTATTAGTTTTTACTAAATTATTATTATTAAATTGTATTATTAGTTTTTACTAAATTATTCACATTTTCAATTTTGTAACCAAGTTTTTTTTAGTTACCAAATAAGGCCTTTACCCCATCAAAATCTGGCTTTTTAAACAACTGGGTTGGCAACCATGAATTATTAGGAATAAATAAATATGCAAATAATGCTTTAATAGAAAATAATTACTAATTTACTTCATAGAAAGCTAAAAGTTTGAAATATTTTAAAAAAACATGCAAAATTTCTATAGTTCCATCAAAAGTAAACCTTTATAATTTTTGTTTTAAAAATTTTTTAAAATTTTTTAGTTTCTAATAATGTGTACTACCACCTTTTACACTAATTAATTTGAAGATTTGGTTTTTATTAATTTTTATAAGGTTTTCTGAACAAACCTTTGAAATAACCTTCTATGCTTGTTTTATAAAAGTTTTAAGTTCTTGTATTATATTATACTGTTGAAAATTTCCATATATAGTTCATACCAATATTCTCCATAAATTTTCAATAGGGTTCAAGTCAGGAACATGATGGCCAATCCAAAACATGTATATTTTTTTTCCTGGAACCACTGTTTTACACTTTTATACGCCACATTGTCTTGTTGGAAAATCCAATTCTCAATAGGTAAACCTAAAAGATCTTTACAATTTCTTGCATTCATTTTTGTTGTGATAAAACATATTGGAACTTTGCCGTGGAAACAAAATGCAGCCCACACCATACCTGTCCCTCCTCCAAAGTTATAACTCATAGCAATGCTATCTTTTTTATTCAAATCATGCCAATAATACTTAAAACCATCAGGCCCATCTAAATTAAACTTTTTTTCATCAGAAATTCTGCATGCCATTCTGTGTCCCATGTCATGTGGTCCTTGGCAAACTTAAATTTTGCATTTTTATGTTTTTTAGTCAATGGTGATCATTTTTTTTCACTGGAATTGTCCTGATTTTGTTAAAGTTTGTTGTACAGATCTTGTGGTCACAGGTAATTCCAGTTCAGTCTGTATTTGTCTTGCAGTTTGTACTCTGGATGATGCCAAACACAAATTGGAAGAATGTTGCCTTTTGGTTATTTTTTTATTTCCACCCTTAGAGTGATTTTTGCTGTATTTTTCACCTAAGTTTCTAAAATTATTCGCTAAGTTCATAAAATTTCCCCTAAGTTTATAAAAATACTCACTGCATCATGAGACCTTTTAATTTTTTTTTTGAATTTGTCAGTTGGACAAACCTATATCTTTGTAAGAAACAATTTTTGCTTTTTCTTCCTCATTAACACGCTTCTGCGTGACATTGCAATAATTAAATAACAAATGTTAATGAAAAACTCCAAAACTTCCATATAGAACAAACAAATCAAAATCTTACTCAGAGTTTAATCAACTCTTATTAAGTGTTCAAAACAAACTGATGGAACTATGAAAATTTTGCATATATATAGAGATATAGATATATATATATATATCTATATATATATATATATATATATCGATTTTTAAAAACATTTTAAAATTTTCAATTATTTCAGAAACATATAAAATTGTCATAAACGTATTTGTTTGCAATAGGTCTGATAAATATAATTTTTGTGGTTAATTTTATAAATAACTTCTGCGTAACTATAGAAATTTTGCTGAGTATATATTTTATTTTATTGAAACAAATAAAAAAATTTAATTTAATTTAATTTATTTTAGTAAAAATATTTTTTCGATAATTTTTTTTTTACACAATAAAATAACGATTTGAAATTGCATAGAGTTTTATAAAAATAAAATATTTAATTGTTTTTATTGCTTAAATACAGACGTAGTTTTGTAAAATTGCCTGAATAAAATTTGCATGCAAAAATTTCAATATTCTATTTAAAAACTGTTAATTTTTGAATGTAATGCTTAAACATAAAATATAATCAGTGTCAAATTAGTATCGTTGAATTAGAATTATATTATAAAAATTAAAAGCTAAATAAAACTCAAAAAACTCAAACTTGAAGCGAAAATTATGTTTTCTTACATTTTTAATTGAGTTTGAATTAAATTACTGTAAAACTTATCTTTTAAATTGTTTTGAAAAACGGTTTTACAAATTACTTTTAATGATTGCTTAAAAATAAACAAATTTTATTTAAATTATTGAAAAGTGAAATTTAATTATTGAAAAGAAAAAAATATAATATTTTTGAATTTTATAAACATTTTATTTAAAATGTTAAAATTAAATTTTTTTCAAAAATAAATACCAGATCTTAGGACAATAACCTCAACATATAACTGTTTTCTTGAGACTGGATCAGTTAAAAACCAAGATCAAAGCAGACTACTGCAAAATACCAATGAAAACACACAAAACCAGATAAACAATTCTTTAGCCAATAAGAGTAACCGGTTTGTAATTTTTTATATTCACAAATGTTTCTTGAGTCATATAAAATCAAAGTACACCAGAAATTACATGAGGAAAACTTTATATAACTTTTTTAACAAACCAACTATCAATGGTCATAACTACTTCGAGATGTTTAAAGAATTTTTTCATCCAGTATTAGTTCAAAAGTGCTTTGTCAGACCAATTTATTTTTAACAAGAAGGAGCTACTGCATACTACACTATTGATGTTAGAGATTGGTTAAATAAGAAGTTCCCAGAAAGATGGATTAACCAACGTTCAATCAAATGTGCTGCTTGATTTCCAAATATGACATGACGTGGTTTTTTTTATAGGGATATGTTAAACTGAAAGTTTTCTTTCAACAAAATTTCAACAAAAAATAACCAATATTGACAGTTTTAAGTAAGAAATAACAAATGTAGTCAGTTCAGTATTTAAATTTAAACATCTTCACTTGTCCAACAAGACATTATAGTATTTATTGAAAAGAGAAAGAGAAGCAACATTTTGACGATGTGATAGTTGTTGAAGGTTGGCTGCAAGAGCAGGTCCAACTATGTTTACAATGTGTTTTTGCACCTTGTCTTTAAGAGAAAGGGCATCATTTGAAGACATTCCATACAAGGATGCATTAGAGATTTATAGAGATAAAAGAATAAAATCTGAGTAAGAAAGTGGCAAGCATGATAAAGAGATGCAACCTTAATAGATGCTAATTTTGCAATGGATTTGATATTTGGTTTCCAAAAAAGATTGAAAGTAAGAGTTAATCCTCGAAGACAAAGGGTAGATGACTCATTGAGTACATTACCATTCATAAATATAGGAAGATCTAGACTGTTGCATTAAAGATTTTCTGAAAAAAATAGAGTTTTATCTGAGTTAAAGTTCACCTCAAAGCATTCAGAGAGTGTTGGCTTCTTATCAAAACAAGAATAAATGGCAGTATCACCAGCAAAAACGCCACCTTAGAAGTGAGATTTTCTGGGAGATTGTTAATGTAAATTAAAGTATAGAGCCAAGGATAGAACCTTGAGGAACCTCTGAAGTTACAGGAAATGAAGAAGAGTGCTGTCCATAGAGGACAACTCTTATACTAAGATTGGTAAGGAAGGATTCAATATCAGGTAACATTTTAAAGATGTTACCTGATACACTGTAAGAAAAGAGCTTATGGAGAAAACCAGCATGTCTAACTTTATCAAAGGTTTTAGAAATGTCCGGAGCAATAGCCTTAACCTTTTCACATCTATCTAATGCACAATAAAACCTATTAGTTATTACTATTAACAAATCAACAGTAGAACAAGATGATTGAAATCTATATTGATGATCAGAAGCTTCTTAGATTTAAGATGAGAGATCATGCATTTTTAATTAAAGAGTCTAAAACTTTGCTTAGGAAGGAACTTTTATAGGAAGAAGGATTAAGCAGTGGTTAGAGGAGTCAGATTGCTCTCTAGAATTTTTTAAAATAGGGATAATAGGTGTTGCTTTCCAACAGGCAGGAAAACAAAGATCAGCCTGTTTGTCGGCTATATAAGGTAGGATTTGATTAGTGGAATCAAGAAATAAGATTGATGAAAAGTTCTTAGCAAACAACTCAGCATTGTCTTTAGGTGAGGTAACAAAATCTGAACCATACTTTGAAGACCACAAGTAAAGTCAGATCCTGCAAGGCAGCAGGACATGAAACAGATTGTACTAGGTTATATGTTACCAGTAGCAGCATAACCTTACCTGAACCATAAGTTTATAAAATATAAGTTTACTTTAATGCACAACTTATTTAACGCACTGTATATGTATACACTGTATACAACCTTTGGAATTAAAAAAAATGAGGTCGGCAATAAATTGCCGACCTCAAACTGTTAGAAGTCAGTATTAGGTTGGCAAAAAAAAATTTGACACAAAGAGGTTACCATAAATCATAGAAACAAGGTCACCAAAAAATTGCTGACCTCAAACACTTTTAGGTGTTTTAATTCTGAGAGTTGTATGTATATATATATATATATATATATATATATATATATATATACACACACACACACACATATATATACAAGCCTTCCCAGAAAATGCGTGTGGTTTTTCGTCTTGTATATCCACGCATGAGTATTTCATTTTAGATAACTTGGTCATGGCCGTTTGGAAGTTTTATTATATTAAGGGTTGCTGAAAAAAGTTTCGAAAACAAAGAAAGCAAAACTAATAAAATAGGAAATTAAAATAAACTTAAATTAAAAAAATAATAATAATTGGAATAATTTGTGTACTATTTTTATTTTAGTTTCTTTAGAGTGGTTGTTATTTTCAGCAACAAAATTTGCCATAAAGTCAAAGCAAAAAATAGTGAACATAAAAGAATGATTTTTCATTATTTTTTTTGTTTTGTTTTTAAAGAGGAAAGCGAAAATATATATTGCCATCTGCTTGTAAAATATATTTGTATAATTTTAATGTAACAAGTGTATATTGCCCCTATAAGAAAATGTCTGTGTATACTTTTAAAGCATGTGTATGTATAACTTTTTCTATTATATAACTATAATTTTTAGTTCATAAGTATACGCATGTTTAGCTTATTTGGATAAGGCGTAAACTTCATACACGGAATGTCCGCGGTTTGATTCCTACTACTGTTTGATTTTTTTTTTTAATATTGCTAGTCATGTTTCATTTTAACCATTTTCTTTTTTCTTATTTGTATATAAACAATCTTTTTGTATGTTTCTGAATGATACACATCTCATCACATTCAGATTTCTTATACCATTTAAGCCTTTCAGTGTATTTGTTAAGTAAGGTACTCACATATATACATAGTTTTAAGCTTCAATTAGGGCATGTCTTCTACACATAACTTTAAATGTTTCATATTACCTCTCTTTTCCTTTAAGTTTTTTATCCCTAATCTTTTAGCAGAGACACACGTTTCTTTTTAACATTTAGCTGTATGCGTGTGTAAAAAAAAATAATTTAGGAAGAGGTGGGTTTCGAACAACGGAGATTTCATTTACAAAGTCATCGCCTTATCCAAATAAGTTTAACATGCATTAAATAGCATGCATATAATGTTTAAATCAAAATTAAAATTAAAATGCATTTTAAGTTCAATTTAAATATTATCAATTCTGTTTATTTAACTTTTACTTTAAGTTAAATGAACAGTTTTACTAACAATTTTCATTTTGCTTTAAGACACCTTTTTTTTAAAAATTGAATTTAAAAAATTTATTTATAATAAAAATATTGTGTAGACTAATTAAGTTACGTTTACTATGAATTTTTATAAAAATCTAAAACATTACAGTTTTAAAATAACTAAAACTTTATAAAAAAATTTTCTACTTCATTTTTATCGTTATTTTTATTCGAGTAGAGAAGAATATGATGAAAAACAAAACTTTCTGAAATAGTTTTTGTTTTTTTGTTTTACTTAGATCAAATAAAAAAAGCAAGCTAAAGATCAAGTTCATTCTCAAATTGCGCGATTACTAAATTGTCATTAGGATTGAAATTTTTACTTTTTTTCGTGAATGTTTTTAATATCAAGTATCATTATAAACAGTTAACTTTTAATTACCAGTAAGCAAAAATTGACATAGTTTTGTTAATTTTTGCTTGTTGACAATTTCAAAATGGTTTTATTCTTTCAACAAGGCAAAAAATAAAGTTTTCATACATTCCATTGTTTTTTTGAAATTGAGTTTTGTAACAATTCATTTTCTTTTATTATCTTATGTTTGGTTAGTAACCAAAGGACAGTTTTAAAAGTTAAAAGAGTTGCGTTATGTAATTACTTTTTAATTCATTTTATTGTCCTGATAACTAAAACTAAACTACCTAAATAAACAGAAAAATTGTTTTGTTAATATTGCATTTGAAACCCAAACTAATAAAAAAGAAAAAGAAAAACAACAAATAATAAATATTTTTGGGCGTCCATAACACTCCAGCAGGAACCAAAACAGGCTTGGTTTGCCCCTGTTAATGTTATAT
This sequence comes from Hydra vulgaris, assembly GCF_038396675.1. NCBI lineage: Eukaryota > Metazoa > Cnidaria > Hydrozoa > Anthoathecata > Hydridae > Hydra > Hydra vulgaris. The sequence goes on along the minus strand of NC_088932.1, from coordinate 38,399,421 downwards.
TTTATTTTAAATTTAAAAACAAATTTATAAAATAGTAAAAAAAATTAAACTGAATACTTGCGACTAAAAGAAATTTTTTTTATGAAATGCTGCTATAACAATCAAAAAAATGGGTGTTCAAATATATGTTTCATCTGATTCCTGTTCTAAAGTTTCATTGGATGATGATTCTAAATCCAAAGTTTTGTTGGATGATGGTTCTAAATCAATTAGTGTTTTTATAGTTGGATTTATTTCCTTTTTAGAATAAATTTTTCTGCTTTTCTGTGCATTCCTTCTCAACATATCTTCTGCCCAAAATTCAATTGCAGGATTCAAATCAAATTCATCACTATTTTTCTCATCCATGCACACCCAAATTAAATTAATCAACAGTGAGTTCTGCTGGCTTCACTGTGACAATTAGTCACAGTGAAGCCAGCATAATGTAACGGTATACTATAAAAGTCATACAATTTTTTGATGTTATCATCAGCAAATAAATTATTGGTATTGTTTTGTAACCAACCAGCAGTGTTTTGAATTAACATTCCATACATATCAGGAACTGTATTTTGAACTTCTAAACACTCTTCTATGGATTTGGTCTTTAACGCTACACTCATTGATTTTGAATTCTTAACTAAAGTTAGTGCATTTTTAAAATCATTAAACACAACATCCAGGAATGAATATTTGCCATTGCTGTTTATTACTTTTGCAAGGAAATGGTTTCCTTGGGAACGGTAAGTTTCCTTGGGAATGGTAAGTTTCCTTGCAAAATGTTGGTAATCATTAAAATCTTTTTTTTTGTAAGCAGCCTAACTGTTTTTTAGCTTGTTCAACAAATCCAGAAGATGCTACTAAATCAATTACGTTGCTTTGAAAAGATAATGACAACAACTTAGCTGGTGATAAAATTTCTATAAATAATGCTATATAAAGAGGTATTCTTTGGTGATTCCGCTTGTGATGGTACCCTTTAAACTTTGCTCTTTCTGCTTGTGTAAAACTTAAATCTACAGACATGTTTTCAAGATGTTTCATATTAACTCCATATTTGTCTAAAATCATCTCAAGTGCTTAAATTTTATGTGAAATCCAGTGTGTTCCTAAATATTATTGCAAAAGCAATATATAAGTTTATAAAAAATTTTCCTTGCATAATATATTTTACTGCATAGAATTTTTTTATTGCTCAATTCCCTATTGTAGTATAAAAAGTTTTGTTGTATAAAAAAAAGAGAATGTAAAAAAGTATAATATTTTATAAAGCACCTTTTTAAATAAAAAAATATTTAATAAAATTTAGATTTACCTGATGCTTTTTTGGGGCGAATTCCTGCAAGGTCAAATGCATTACCCTCTTGAACCGCCTTAATTTTTTTGGCGATTTTTTATAAATGTTATACATTTTCAAAATGATGTTATCAACTTCATTAAATGCTTTTATTTCTGCAAATTTATCTTTTAATGCTAACTCTAGGCAAAGTACAACACACCAATCAAAAGTTAACCATGGATTTTCTGTCTGAAGTAATACATTTATACTTGTCCTACTTCCTCTATTCACAGCTGCGCCATCAGCGCCAAAACTAATTTGTTTTTATAATTTTCGATGCCTTCTGATTCAAAGGATTGACTGATTATATTGAAAACTCCTTCAAATGTTCCATATTCAAGATTAGAAAGAGAAAGAAAAGAACATTCAACGCATATCTCAGTTTTCCCTATAGGAGTTGGATCGAAGCTGATAATAAATATAGCTTCTTTTTCAATCACTGAAACATCGGTTGATGTATCAATTAAAATAGTGAAATAATATCATATTTTTAAGTTGTTTCTGAGACTGTTTGACCAATGTAGTCAATAAAAGTTCCAAAAGTTGTTTTGTTTCTATAAGCTGGGCCAAATTCTACACCATGATCTTCTTCCAAATGTAGTTTTTTTGGTTATACGCTAAGCGGAAGCTCTTCTTTAGCAATAAAGTGCTACCTCAAATTTTTTCCTGGTTAAATTTGAATCTTTCGTGATCATGGTTTTCAGGCCTGATAAAATGTCAGTTTGCCACATTTCTTTTTGCTTAATTTATCAATAAGTTCGCTCACATCCATCCCTTTACTTTTCATTGCTATTTCATATGCTCTTTGATGTGGCAATCCATTTGCATGATCAACTGCGCCACTGTGCTGTACTCAGCAACTACCTTCATTGCTTCTTCATTCCACTGTAAATCCTTTATAAGCATCAATTTGTTTAGCATACTGACAACATACAGGACATTTTAATCTCTAGCCATTCATTTGCATATCTCTAATCATTCATTTGCATTACATTTTGTAAGAGTAGTATTTATCCATTTTTTAGCTGTCGTTAGCTGTAAATTTCTTCTGTAGATTTTTTCAAGCGGTGGTTTTAACTTTGATTCTGGTATTATCAAAAATGAAATCGTTGTTTGTCTCTTTTTAATGAGTTGATTCGCCTCCATTTTAATAGGTTGATGTTTGATAATTCTTTTAAAATTCAACAATCGAAAAAAAAGTGTATACGCGTAATGATAATTTTAAATTTATGTAAAAATAATTTATTTGTTGCTAATGGGGGGAAAAGATTGAATGAAAAAAAAAAATTTATTTTAGAAGAGAAAATGTTACATACCAAATTTTACCAAAATACATACCAGTTACATACCAAAATTTCATATAATAATTAAAAACTTCAATCTTTAAAGTTAACAACGTTATAGAAGAAAAATGTTTGCATATTTTGCTCATTAAAATCATTTTAAAAACTGCTAATGTCAATTTAAATAAAGTTAATAAAATTAGTAAATAATAATTTTATTAATTCTTGTGCAAAGATTTTGTTCAAACTAAGTATTTAATACTAAAAAGACAATCATTTTATGAAATAAAAATTATAAAAATTATAAAAATTCCTAATTAATATTTCATTTGTCGCCTACAGTATATAATACAAGTTAAATTATTATAAAAGTTACATTTTGGAGAAGAAATGAACTACAAACAAATAGAATAAATAAAAAGAAACAAATTTATCTTTGAATTTTTAACTAAATTTTTAAAAGAATAACATTGAAATTAATTCTTTGATCCCCTGATTTCCTTTCTGATACCAACACTCTATTGCATAGTTTAAAATTTGAAGCTCCTTTTATGAAATTATATTTGTTAGGACACAAACTTTTACTTTTTATTTGTTTTGCATTAAGTTAATAGAGTTCATTTTGGTTCATTTCGGTTGCACAAATCTTTGACATCATCTAAAAAAGGGTGCAAACGTTTTGATCTACGTATTCAAAATATCTAAGGCTTTATTCTTCAATATGCAAATAAATAAGTTTAAATTAATTTGCTGTACAATTTTTGATACATATTGGATGTGAAGCTGAAGGATGAATATAATTTTTGAATATGAAATGAATATAAGGATGAATATAATTTTTACAGTATTAGGAAACATTGAGGAACTAATGTTTCCAATTAATATTACATAATACAAAATTTTTACTATATATATATATATATATATATATATATATATATATATATATATATATATATATATATATATATATATATATATATATATATATATATATATATATATATATATATATATATATATATATATACAGGCCCTTTCAGAGACTGAGTGAGGCCCGGGCCATTTACAAATTTTGAGGCCCTTACCATAAAATAAATGCCATTGCATAATAAATAAAAAAACAGCGAATTAGTAATAATTTTTATTTTAAAAATGCTTTTCTTGCTTTTGCTTTTGCAAATGCACGGACAACTGTTGAAAAATCGAGTTTTCTTGCAATATCACAGTTAATATTCAACATTGCAAGTCCATTCAAGCGTTCTTGTCCCATGGTTGAACGGTGATAGTTCTTTATTTGTTTCAACACATTGAAAGACCTTTCTCCTGAAGCCACTGAGACAGGCAAACTGATAAAAATTCGCAAAGCAATTGATATGTTAGGAAAAACACCAGACAGTCCAAGTTCTAATATTTCTTGAAACAATTCTTTTGGTTTGCAATCTGATGTAAAGTTTGTGGAGTAAATTTGTTTCAGAAAGATTATCTCATCAGAAATATCAGACAGTATTTCCTTGTGGTACTTTTTTTGAAAGTTTGTTGTGGCACTGAGTAGTTCTTCATTGCTCATCTTGTTGAAGTGCCAAAGAAATCCAAAAATACTACAAATTTGTTGTTGTGACTCAAATCGACGTTTAAGACCTGCTAGAATAGAGCCGATTATTACATAAAATACATTGATTTTATAGTGCTGTTCTGAATCAAATTGTGTTTTCAACTTTCAAGTGGTAGAAAATTCTGGTGAAATGTCAATATTCATTGCAGTTAATTTTGACTCACTCAGAACAGCATCCCATTTTTCACGAATCTGTTAAATGCTGTCCATGAGATTTTTAATGTTTTCCATTTCAACATCTAGAGTTGCATTTCTTGCCTCAATTATAAGATTGGTTTGGTGAATCATTGTGAGGAGCTTCATCCATAAAGATGACATTACAATGCATTCAAATTTTGACAAATACTTTTGAATGGACTGAAGTTCTGACTGAGCTGATACTGTGAGATTGAGAGATTGCAGCTCTTTTAAAGCTGTTCTCAGTGAATTCAAGTGACGGGCAACTGGTTTTACTGCTTCAATCCTTGCTGACCATCGGGTCTTGGAAATACCATGTAGTGAAGCAGGTACATGTTGCTTGAGAATTTCCCACCTTTGAGGACTACTGCTGAAGAAATTGTACATTTGCTGCACAATTCCAAAGTAAAGAATTGCTTCTTTGCATGATTCAGCACAGTCAACACCAACAAGGTTTAAAGTGTGATTTCCACAGCTGGCAAACATACAGTTTGGGTTTTCTTCTAGCAAAACTGCTTGCACACCTTTGTATTTTCCAGCCATGTTTAGACCATTGTTGTATGCCTGACCAGTACACAGTTTAAAATCTATGTTCAACAAAGTTAGAACGTGAAGAATCTTTGCTGCAATTTCTTTTCCAGTTTTTTTTGAGTAGTCGTCAAAATAGAGAAACCGTTCTTCAATGGAAAATTTAGATCCATCAATTTTTATATAACGGATAATGAAAGTTGTTTGCTCCTTGTTAGAGCAGTCTGGTGTTGCATCAACAACAATTGAAAAATATTTGGTGTTTTGAATCTCTTCAATAATTTTGGTTTGAACAAAAGATCCACAGAGTTCAATAAATTCATTTTGAATCCGGGTGGACAGATAATGAACTTGTAAGCGCTTTTTGTTCAGTTGAGGTTCATGGACCTTTTTCACATGCTCTGATAAAATTGGATCATATTTGCTGAGGAGCTCAATTATTCCAAGAAAGTTTCCATTGTCAGGGTCATAAATGTGTTGACTGGAACCAAATAAAGCAAGCCCACGTTCAGAAAGAAAAAGAATGACGTTCAAAAGGCGCTCAAGAAGTTTTGTCCAATTACTGGTTTCAGTTGACAATTCTGTTATTAGTAAATTATCAATAGAACTTTTTCTGATGGCTGCTCTAATGGCTGATTTCCATTTGACATAGTTTTGTTTGTGTAATACAGACATTTCATGTGCTGGTATTCGGTCTTTCAACTTTCTCCAACCCCTGGTGATATTCCAACCTAACTGTTCTGAAAAGGTGGATACCTTGGAATCACTTTTGTTCAAAAGAAAGCAGGGTGCACAATAGAATGACTGTTGCACATCACTCCAGCAAAGCCAATCTCTTGTGCATATCTCACCATTGGGAAGAATTTTTGATCTCAGAGGAGTAGGAAAGGCGTGATTATAAGAATCTCGTGGAATATTGTTTGGAATTAAAAAGTTTGTTTGGAAACTTTCTTGCATTTGAGTAATATTTCGTTTGTCAACAGTGCCAATGTCAGACACAATCAATTTTGATATATTAGAACAATCTGATTCACATTTTTGGTCCAAACTTTCTGAATATGAAATTTCAGAATCAGAGATGCAATTATCATTTGAGATGGCTTGCAAATTTGTTTCCCTCTGCTGACTGTTGCTTTGGTGAATCAATGAATTTTCACAATTTGATTCCAAGCTTTCTAAATCTGTAATTCCAGATTCAGAGACACAAGTTGTATTTGAGATGTCTTGCACATTTGTATCTATCTGGGGATTTTTGTTTTGTTGTAACATTGATTTTTCAGAAGATGTAGTTCCGGATATTTCAATATCTGATTTACCGTGTGTTGGGTTGGCTTGATTTTCCAGTGGTCTTAGAAATGATGTTATTGACTTTAGGCTCTTTGTTTCTTCTTCAATTTTTTGTCTTTTTCGCCTTTTGGATGCACCACTTTCAAATTTTCTCTTCATGTTTAAATTTAGCAATGACATTAGTTTTAAAAGTTTTCAATCTTGCTGCAAACAACAATTATTAATGACTGAATTAAAATAAATATCAGAACAAACTTAATACAACACAAATAATTTAATTAAAATAATAATTATGTGTATTAATAATCAACTAATTAAGTATATTAAAATATTGTCTCAACATTGATTAAAATTTTATGTAATTGCTCATGTTATCACAATTTAATAAAAGTATATTAAATTTCCGAAAAAATTTGGAGGCCCCTATTTAGGTCGAGGCCTAGGCCAAATGGCCCGTGTGGCCCCCCCTCTGATAGGGCCTGTATATATATATATATATATATATATATATTTGTGTGTGTATATATATATATATACACACACAAATGCATATATATACAAATGTATATATATACAAATGTATACATATACATATGTATATATATGTTTATATATTTAAGAATCCTAATATAGAAAAAATTTTCAAATTCATCTATAATTTATTCATTCATTTATTGCAGTTTGAAGCAAAAACTTATGAGAAAAAAAAATAAAAAGATATACAGTTAAAAGACAAATTTTTTTGAGATTACAGCAAATATTATATTTTATTATCAAAATAATATATTATATACAATTATTATTATATACTTTATTAAATTAATAATAAAATAAGAACTTCAATCATTTATGAAACAATGATTTTCACCAGCAATAAAATAAAAGTAATTTAAATAAGTGAAGAAAAAAATTATTAGATATTTAATATTCGTTAGGGAAAGGAATTAAAGTAACATATCATAAACAATAAGACTATTTTGAGCGCTTTTCAAAATTTAAATGATTATATAATAATTTAGTACATGTTTTTTCCAAATAATATCCTGATTATTTTTCAAATCTTGTTTTTTAAAACTCTGATTATTTTTTAACTGGTCAACCATGACCAGCAAGAATTCATTTTGGGAGGTTAAAATAGCAGTTTTACTCATTTCGGTTGGTCATTGACTGTTGAGCGGCCGCTATTTTCCACGCTGAAAAGTATATGCATACATTACATAGATGTTTTGATATAGGGACAATATATACTTGTTACATTAAAATTATACAAATATATTTTACAAACACATTACAATTTATATTTTTGCTTTCCTCTTTAAAAAAATAAAATAAAGGAACATAATTATTTTCCATGTAGACTTAAAACTGTTTTTTTCTTTTTGCTTTGTCTTATCTAATTTTGTTGCTGAAGATAACAACCACTCTAAAGAAGTAAAAATAAAGGCAATACACTAATTATTTTAATTATTAGTTTCTTAGTTTTTTCTGTTTAAATTTCTTTTTATTTCCTATTTTGTTAGTTTAACTTTTTCTGTTTTTGAAACTTAGTTTTTTCTGCAATTATTAATATTAAAAAACTTGTAAACGGCTGTGACCAATTTGTCTAAAATAAAATACTCACATGTGATCATACAAGACAAAAAACCGCATGCGTTTCCTGGAAAGGCTTATATATACATATATATATAAATATATATATATATATATATATAAATATATATATAAATGTATATATATATATATAAATCTATATATATATATATAAATCTATATATATATATATAAATATATATATATATATATATATATATATATATATATTTACATATATATATAAATTTATATTTGTAATGTGTTTAGCCTGTTCCAATGAAGGCAAAAAAAAAGAATAAAACTATGTCGCTAGATGAGTTTTCTAATATATCATTTACAACTGAAACACCTTTGAAGCAACCTTTACCTACAAGAACAATCTTAAACGGCAAGTTTACTTAAATTATAAACTCAGTGTATTTATAAATAAATTTATTCTTTTTTTTGTTTTTGTTTTTGTTTTTGTATAAATTTTGTACAAATATTAAATATGGTTAAAAATATTACTTAAAAGCTTTTATAGCTTTTTTTTTTTTTAACATTTATTTCCACCTTCAATGCGGTAGTGGTGTAGTGGTAGAGCCCTGCCACATCCCTGGTAATACTGTGCTCAATTTGTTTCTCCTTGTTCGTCATGGTTTTTCGGAGTTAAAGAGTTAAGAGTTGTAAACACACGCACACACAAAAGTTACACAAAAGGCTAAAAAAAAACTTTTTTTTTTGTGTTTTAATTTTTTGACTGTTTTGTTCTTTTTTATTATTTTATTTTTATTTTTGTTTTATAAATTATTTAGAGATGAACACAGTCAGTGACGGATCCAGAAATTTTTGGTGTGTGTGTGTTGGGGAGGGGGGGATGTTGAAATATTTTTGTATTTTGTATCACATTTGTGTCTCCTAAAGAAAAGAAAAATAGTCCTCTATTTCTAAGATATTTTAGGACTTCAGATAATGGTAGAAGAGGGGGGGGGGGTGCATTACCCCTGGATCCGTCACTGAACACAGTGAGTGTTAACCTATCTCCAAAAAAAAAAAACCACACTCTCAAATCTTTGTCATTTGTTACAAAAATAATATTTAAAATTTTAGCACTTTAGGAGGAGTATAATAGGATTAGGTTGGTGCTGCTTTTTTACAATTTTTGAGAAAACAAGAAATTTAGTTTTAGTTTTTACAAATAGTTTTTCTTTGTACTTTTTTAGGATAAAATTTATACAATTAATTGAAGTGTTTTTATCTGCATATATCAATTACCATAATCGAAAATCTTTTACTGTGTCATTGAACATATCACACAAATCAAAAAAAGAGCCAAAGAAACTTTAACCTGCTTGACTTATGCACTTTCTAAAAAAACCTTTGCTTGAGGTGATTACTGCAATTTAGTCAAGTTAATTATATTCTTCATTAGCATTGTTATTTAGAACTTTAGGTTGCCACAACCCGGTGCAATGCCAGGGTTTTAGCCAGGAAAAAATTTAATACAGTGTTTTTGCAAAAAAATCATGCATTCTGATATTTAAAAAAGTAGATAAATTTGACATTTTTTAGATACAAAATTTCAATCAAAATATTTTTTTATTTTTGCTGGGTTATATTTATAGCATGAATATTTTTCTATTTTAATATGTTTAACTAAAGTTATTTTATTTTATTTTAACTATGTTTAACTATAGGTCATTTTATAATTTTTATCATAAGATAAATTTAAAAGTTGAAAAACTTATTTAAATCGATAGTTTCTAAATAAAAAAGTTTTCAAAAGCACAAGACTTTCACCTAATTGACCTGTAAACAACTTAAATCCTTCATCCAAAAATGTTTTTACTGAAACTTCGTTACTCACTACCTAAACAGTCTACTTACGATTCTTTTGCTTTCACTACTATTGAAAGCAAAAGAATCATAAGTAGACTGTTTAGTTTTTTTAATATTAAAATCTTTGAATGTGATAAAAACAGTTCTGAAGATTTTCTTTTGGTCGTAAGGCCTATTTTGGATTCGAATATTTTATATTCTGATAGATGTGATCTTTCCAAAATGCAGTTTCATATTGTTAACTTTTGATTTTTTTATTTGCATGCTCCATGAAATAATTTTATCATTTATCTTTTCTTGGACAGAAAAATAAGCATTTATTGAATAAGAAAATGAACCTATATGTTTAATTTACATGTATAATTTGCAATACTGAACTAGCTCATAACAAGACATGTAATGTTAAGCGTCACTATGAAACAAAACATATGTGTTTTTCTGAAGAATACCCAATAAATTCATGTCATAGAAAAAATAAAATCGAGTTGCTTAAAACAATATTTAAAAATCAACAAATGAATATTTCATCTACCAGCAAAGAATCAAAGATTACAACAGAAGCAAGTTTTATTATAGCTTGGAACATTGCAAAAAGGAAACATCCTTACACCGATGGAGAGTTTGTAAAACAAAATCTTTTTGATGTGATCTCAGTTTTAGATCCTAATAATAGAAAAATTCAAAGGTTAATTTTAAATATTTCTGTTTCTCGAAATACAACTAAAAGAAGAATATCTGAGATTAGTGTCGAAGTTGAACAACATTTGTTAAATGACTTAAAAAATTGTGAAGCATTTAGTTTAGCATTGGATAAATTAACAGATATTCAAGATAAACCTCAAATAGCAGTATTTGTTAGATATGTATCATCAGATGTACTTGTGAAAGAAGAGTTGCTAGATTTAGTAGAGCTAAAAGACACAACTCGTAGAATTGATTTAAAGGAAGCCCTTGGCACTGTTTTGATGAATGCCAATGCTCCAAAGAACAAGCTTGTTAGTGTTGCTACAGATGGTGCAACAGCAGTGGTTGGAAAACACATTGGGCTTATGGGTTTACTAAATAGTGATCCTACATATCCAGAGTTTATCCCAGTTCATTGTGCGATTCATCAAGAACATTTAGCAACAAAACATTTTAATTTTCCAATTGTTTTTAAATCAGTGCTGGAGATTGTAAATTATATTCGATCTAATGCAAAAAATTAATTTAATTAGTGAATTAGATCTTGCTGACTTGTCCTTTTTCTGTGCTGTAAGGTGGCTTTCGTTCGACGCCAGTAGCGACGTTCTTTTTAGGTTTGTTGAACTATTAGATCCAATTAAATGTTTTTTGCTTGTAAAGCAGAAGACATTTGAAATCTTTGACGGTGTGAATTTGTCGCTTCAGGGAAAAGAAAAAATATATCTGATCTTGCTCGGACTATATTTAGTTTAAAAAAAAATTTGCTATATTTCAGAAAGATCTTACCTTAAAAACTGTTAATCATTTTCCTCAAATGAAGAAGATGATTCATAATCCTAATCCTACAATTCAGTATGATAATCATAAGATTGAATCATACCAGGAAAAACTACAGAGTTTATTCAAAACTTTCAAATCAGGTTTAAAGATTTTTATGCTCTTAAATCATCATTATCATTATTAGTAAACCCTTTTTTAATTGATATTATTAGTGATGGTTGTCCAATACCAGAAAATATACTTAAAGAAACATCTCAGTTAGAATCTCAAATAGAATTACTAGTTGCATCTCAATTACTAATTTACATATTACTAATTACATCTCAAATAGAATTACTAGATCTCTATGAAGATCAAAATCTTTAAATGCTGCATAAAACACTAGCTTTATTAGATTTTTAGAAAATGCTTCCTGAAGTTAAGTATTCTCAACTAAAAAGGATTAGTATAAAACTTATTTTAATTTTTGTTTCAACATATACACATGAATCTTTATTTTCGACTATGAAGTTTGTTAAATCAAAGTACCGTGCCAATCTAACTAGTGAACATTTGTTACAGTTGCTTTGAATATCAACTACAAGCTTGAAACCAGATATAAAAAAACTTACCAGAAGTGTTGAAAATCTTAGTGCCAAATAAATTTATAGTAAATTATGCAAGTTATTATACAAGAAGAATTTTCTAATGGTCTTTTACAAAAAATAATGGATGTTATAAAAAGAGTTCTCTCTGTTATGTCTAATTTTTTGCTGAATGATGAAAAGATATTTTTCAATGGTAAAAATAAAAGTAATTTGAACTTAATTGAAGTTCATTGAAATTTTTTTTTATTGTGTAGTCTTTTATTTATTTGATATTTTGCAGTTTTTAGTAACTTATGCTATTAAGTGGTTATAAGCAAGTTCAATTCGAATAAGCAAGTTTAATTCAAATACATTATCATGGTTATAAAGAAACCTTTTTATCTTTAGATTTTTATATCTTGCTTACAATTATTTTTATAAGGAAATTTATGGTTGTTGTAATTGTGTTAATTAAAAAAAAAGTTATGATTTAGAGATGCTTTCTCAATTTTTTTTTACAAACGGTTTTCTAGTGTGAATTAAAATGAATCAGATTTCATGTAGCCAAGTTTACATTTAAAGAATAGCTTTTACTTTCTTTGTTGTAGGAAAACTAAATACTAAATATAAATTGTGTACATGCTAAGTTTATTTATAAATGTACAATTTCTATTTGAAAAATCAAAATATTGATGTATAAAAAATCTAAATTTACATTTGGTAATTATTTTTTTTAAAGATGAAATTGGCATAGCGACATTTATTGCGGCTCTTCGCCACACGTCATTATTTATATGCGGCTTTTGCGTCTAAAATTCTGGATAGCGCTGATCTAGAACATAAAAAACGTGCTAGCAATTAAAGATGGCAGGCATGTTTTTATTTTAAAGAAGCCTACAGTTTAACATTTTAAAAAGTTAAAAGAAAATTAGAAGTTATATCTTTTTAAAATAATCAATCTGTTGATTTAGGACCAAAGTGGATTATGTTTCTAGACAGCTTGAAGAATTAATTACTTAAGTGTCAGAATTGAAGTGTAAGATGTTGAAAACTTGTCTAAAATTTGATAAACTTGTGAGTAAAAATGTTGACAGCAAGTGTTAAAATGTTGTTTTTGGTATACCCAATTCAACTGATTCTGATGCTGGATATAGAAAAAAAGTTTGATGAAAATTTTTTGTGAAATAAAAGTAAATCCTGATAAAATAAAAAGAATTCATCACTTCAAAAAAAAAAGCGAAAATAACAAAACAATGAAAACAAGTTCACCTTTGTTAGTCGAATTACCGGATAGTTCAGATATACAATATTAAAAGCTGCCAAACAATTGAAAGATTCAGAAAGTTTCAAAAAAGTATCTATCCAGATTAGAATGAGTTAAAAAGAAAATTCACAAAGAGTTTGGTTTTAAATAGAAATCAATTAAATCAAGAACTAAATTCAAAAGGTCAATTCAACAACCCCTTTTAATATGGAATCCGAAATAATGAAGTCAAAAAGATCAGAGCAAAATAATCAAATAATAAACATAATGATAAAAATAGTTTATATGGATATAAATTCCAATGATAGTATTTCTAGTTGCCAACCACATGAGTCACTGAACGTTAAAATAATACTCGTTAATTTAATAAATAGTAATGAAGAGATAGATCCAAGTAGAAAAAGATTTTTAAAATGTTTTTACACAAATGCGACTGAATAATAAATTTCATGAGTTAGTTAAAGAAATAGGCCATAATTGGATGCAAATTATTATGGTTTGTGAAACTTGGTGGGCTGATCAATCTGCAAAAAATATTGAGGATTTTAGTTTGTATAAAAAAATTTGTGAATATAGTAGAGTCGGAGGAGTTTGTATGCATAAAAAATGCAATGAAATTTTATCTTATTACTGAAAACTGCCTAATTGATAATGTTATTGAACAAGTAAAGTGTTCAGTTGAGATTGGTCTAGAATTTCATGTTCATGAATGTTCATGTATATGAATAATATAAATATAAATGTTGATGTATATATCGAATTGGTGCTAGTGATATTTTAAGTTGCCAGAAAATATCTAAATCTATTTGACATGCTTATAAAGCTTGGAAAAATGGTAAATACTAAGGAATTCTAATTTGTGGAGATTTCAATTTTTTAGATATAAAATGGTTTTTTTTGAAAATGGTTTAATTTGAAAAATTAGGTTCTTGTAAGGTTGAGAATGATTCAGATTTGAGCGCCTTAAAATTTATAATCCTTAAATAATTGCTTCTTATATCAAAATGTCTTGTTGCCAATATTTTAAGTTAGCCTTGGGTTTGATACAAATTTATTAGACCTGGTCTTATCAGTAAGTCATAATCGGGTTTTCTGTTTGAATCACTTACCTCCTCTAGGTGGAATTGAACAAGGATTCTATATATTAAATTTCAAATATTATTATAAAAATAACAATCTTGATTAAAAACAAAAAAAAAAAGACAAAATTATTATACATTAAAGGAAATTATAAAGAACTTTCAAATTATTTTTCAAGTTTTGATTGGGAAAATAAGTTTAAGTATCTAAATGCTAGTCAAGCCTATAAAAAATGGCTAAATATATATCATACTGAATGTAGTAAATTTATTCTAAATATAAATTATAATACAAATTGACTAAAGTGCTTCGGAAAATGATAAAGTTAAAGAAAAAGTTATGGTACAAATGCAGGCATTCAAAATTTAAAGAAACTGACATGGTAAATGACTAAAACCTTGAATAAAAATGTAAAAAACAGAGTTAATAAAAATATAAGAGCTTTTGAATTAAATTTGGTTAAAAACTCAAGAAACAACCCTAAAAGTATTTATTTATATTTAAATAGTAAAACAGTTATAAAAGATTCAATTAAAGCACTTAAAATTGTTGATGATTCAAATATAACAAATGAGGTAGATGTTGGAAATTGTTTAAATGAGTACTTCGTTTCAATATTTTAAAAAGATGACAATGATATTAGACTCTGTAACATTTCCTTCAAAATGTAAAGTTTTTTGTAGCAATCCAAGTTTTAATGAAACTGATGTTGAATATCATTTAGTCAACCTTAATATAAATAAAGTAATTGGTATTGACAAAGTTCATCCTCTTGTTCTCAAAGAATGTTTAAAATCACTTTCTCACCTGTTATCATCTGTAAAATATGATATAGTGGTGTGATGCATCAAAAGTTCAGAATTTTGCCTATTCTTTTTTTAAAAGAATAGACAAAATTCTGAACTTTTGATGCATCTTATGATAAGAAATTCTAATTGTGTACCACTCTATTTGTTAGATAGTACAACCTACATACTTTTTAGTAAATTCTTGATGAAGCCTTTTATTTTGATATTATAACTCCTAAATCATTTGATATTATAACTCCTAAATCTCTTTTAATTTCTGTCTTTTGTAAAACATGATCTTCTAATTTATAGTTAAATTGAGGATTTAATTTACCAGTATGCATAACTTTGCACTTATCTCTATTAAACTTAATCGACCACTTATTTGACCAGTCTAACAACTTATTTAAGTTTTCTTGAAGAGCATTGCTGTTATTTTCATTGGTAACTGCTGACATGATTTTAGTATCATCTGCAAATAATTTTAATTTATTTAGTATATTAATATTTAAGTCATTTATATAAATTACAAATAGTAGTGGGTCAAGAAATGAACCCTGAGGTAGTCTGCTTGTAATATTCTCGAACATGACACGAACTCACAAAGAACAACTCTTTGTTTCTCTTACTAAGGAATGTTTTACACCATTTTAAAATATAAAAGTGAAAACCATAACCATAAAGTTTACAACATAATTAGATTAAAAAAACCGAATCAAAAGCTTTTGCAAAGCCCAAAAATATTATGTTGATAATATTATCAGCATGGATTTGTTAAAAGTAAAAATTGTTGTTCAAATATGTTAGAGACTTGATTTTATTACAAGAGAAATTCAAGCTGATAATTTTATCAACATAATATTTTTGGGCTTTGCAATGAAATTATTTAAACTGATTTAACAAAAATTATTAATAGAATCTAAATTCAGTATATAAAATTCAGTATTTTAAAAAGATTATATTTTTTCATAATTTATTTCTTTAAACAATCTTATAGGTAGTTAGTAACAGTATCAAAATCGCAAAAAGGAACAAGCTCGAAATTAAAAAAGAGTAATCGTATTGAAATGATAGAATAATATCGAAATCCCTTATTATAGAATAATATCGAAAATACTAATTAAAAATAAGCCCGAAATTAATGAAAAGGAATAAAATAGAGTTTATCAAAAACAGAATAGTTTAATAGTAAAAATTTATAAGATTATTTTTAAGAATTTAATATATTATTTTTAATAAAGATTATAAACAATTTATCGATAGATTTTATTAGTTACCAAGATATTTGTAAACATAATTTATGTTAATTTATGTTAACTTGTAAGCATAATTTATGTTCATAAATGTATTATATCAAAATAACTTTACATGATAATGAATAATAAGAAAAAAAAAATCTTTTAAAATTAAATTAATAATTAATAAAACGATTTATTTCTTTAGAAATTTCACAGTTGCAGTTGAGTGCTTTTAAAAAAAAAGACCTAACATTTTTTAAATTAACGTCGCATCACATAATGACATCACATCAACGTCACAAATAATATTTAGTTTTATTAATTTATCTCTAAATCCTTAAATAAAATTTGTAAAAAAAACAAAAATAAAATAGTATTTTTGTTTAAACAATAAAACCTTTTAGATTTTATTTAGAAAGTATTTTATTTAATATGTTTAAATGCGCATACAATTTTCTTATGTTCTAATTAATAATAAAAAATGTGGAAAACAAAATTTGACTTTCAAAATATAGTTTTATTATTATTTTAGATAGTTACTTTTCTTTTTATTACTTGTCTACTACTAAATTCAATATTTTTTTTACTCCTAAAATTAAAAAAATTCTTTTTATAGACCTCTTTGAATTAAAAAAAAATTCCTTTGATACAATAGTCGCCTTTTCGGGCGATTTTATTGCATCAAATAAATATTTTTAGTCACCCATCACAAAATTCGGTTGTCTAGTACCGTTGGGTGACCATGAGTGCGCACCTCTGATATATATATATTTGTACAATATCAAAATATAATAAAACCAAATGTTTAATGTTATAATAACTGCTAATTTACTTTTCTTTCTTTTTTTTTATAAAGCATATGAAGAAATGCTATATTAAGAAATCATAAATTATTTATA